>NW_028225184.1:23080507-23407466 GCF_052327205.1 Somniosus microcephalus
TTCTCTTCTCATCCCAATCTCTCTCTCTCTTCTCCCCGCAGTCTCTCTCACTCTCTTCCCCAGTCTCTCTCTCTCTCTCTCACCCGATCTCTCTCTCCTTCCCTCTCTTTCTCTCTCCTTCACCTCTCTCTCCCTCCTTCCCCCTCTCTCTCTGCTTCCCCTCTCTCTCCTTCCCTCTCTCTCCTTCCCTCTCTCTCTTTCCCTCTCTCTCTCCTTCCCCCTCTCTCTCTCTCCTTCCCCCTCTCTCTCTCTCCTTCCCTCTCTCTCTCTCTCTCCTTCCCTCTCTCTCTCTCCTTCCCTCTCTCTCTCTCTCCTTCCCCCTCTCTCTCTCTCTCCTTCCATCTCTCTCTCTCTCTCCTTCCATCTCTCTCTCCTTCTCTCTCTGCCTCTCTCTCTCTCTCCTTCCCTCTCCCTCTCCTTCCCCCTCTCTCCCTCCTTCCCTCTCTCTCTCTCCTTCCCTCTCTCTCTCTCCTTCCCTCTCTCCTTCCATCTCTCTCTCTCCTTCCATCTCTCTCTCTCTCTCCTTCCATCTCTCTCTCTCTCCTTCCATCTCTCTCTCTCTCTCTCCTTCCCGCTCTCCTTCCCTCACTCTCCTTCCCTCTCTCTCTCCTTCCCTCTCTCTCTCCTTCCATCTCTCTCTCACTCTCTCTCCTTCTATATCTCTCTCTCTCTCTCCTTCCATCTCTCTCTCTTCTTCCCTCTCTCTCTCTCTCCTTCTCTCTCTCTCTCTCTCTCTCTCTCCTTCCCTCTCTCTCTTCCCCCCAGTTGCTCCCTCTCTCTCTTCCAACAACAACATGCCCTCAAAAAAGCCTCGGCACCGCCGGGCACCTCCAGCTAGTAGTTATATAAAAAGAAAAAGGGTGGCTAAATTAAATGTTGGTCCCTTAGAGGATGAGACCGGGAAGTTGAAGATGGGAAATATGGAGATGGCAAAAACACTGAATGAGTATTTTGTATCAGTCTTTGCAGTACAGGACACTAAGAATATCCCAACACTGGACAAACAGGGGGCTATAGGGAGTGGGGGGAGCTAAACACGATTAAAATCACTAAGGAAGTGGTACTCGGTAAAATAATGGGACTCAAGGCGGATAAATCACCTGGACCTGATGGCTTACATCCTAGGGTCTTGAGGGAAGTGGCGGTAGGGATTGTGGATGCATTGGTAAAAATTTTCCAAAACTCCCTGGACTCAGCAAAGGTCCCGGCCGACTGGAAAACTGCTAATGTAACACCCTTATTTAAAAAGGGCAGCAGACAGAAGGCTGGAAGCTATAGACTGATTAGCCTAACATCTGTGGTAGGTAAAACGTTGGAGTCCATTATTAAGGAGACAGTAACAGGACATTTGGATAATCATAATTTAATAGGACAAAGTCAGCATGGTTTTATGAATGGGAAGTCATGTTTGACAAATTTGCTGGAGTTCTTTGAGGAAGTAACATATAGGGTGGATAAAGGGGAACCAGTGGACGTAGTGTATTTAGGCTTCCAAAAGGCATTTGACAAGGTGACACACAAAAGATTATTGCTTAAGATAAAAAATCACGGGATTGGGGGTAATAGTCTGGCATGGATACAGGATTGGCTATCTAACAGAAGGTAGAGAGTTGGGTTAAATGATTCATTCTCAGACTGGCAATCAGTAACTAGTGGTGTTCCGCAGGGGTCAGTGCTGGGTCCCCAACTCTTTTCAATCTATCTTAACGATTTGGAGGAGGGGACTGAGTGTAACATATCAAAGTTTGCAAATGATACTAACATGGGAGGGAAAGTAGTGAGTGAGGAGGATACCAAAAACCTGCAAGGGGACATAGACAGGCTAAGTAAATGGGCAGAGATTTGGCAGATGGAATACAATACTGGAAAGTGTGAGGTTATGCACTTTGGCTGGAAAAATCGTAGGGCATGTTATTATCTTAATGACAAGAAACTGGAAAGTACTGAAGTACAAAGGGATCTGGGGGTCCTGGTGCACGAAACTCAAAAAGTTAGTATGCAGGTGCAGCAAGTGATTAAGAAGGCCAATGGAATGTTGGATTTCATTGCTAGGGGGATAGAATATAAAAATAGGGAGGTATTGCTTCAGTTGTACAAGGTATTGGTGAGACTGCACTGGAATACTGCATGCAGTTTTGGTGTCCATACTTAAGAAAAGACATACTTGCTCTCGAGTTAGTACAAAGAAGGTACACTCGGTTAATCCCAGGAATGAGGAGATGGACATATGAGGAGGGGTTGAGTAGATTGGGAATCTACTCATTGGAGTTCAGAAGAATGAGAGGCGATCTTATTGAAACATATAAGATTGTGAAGGGTTTGGATCATGTGGATGCGGGTAGGATGTTCCCGATGATGGGTGAAAATAGAACTAGGGGGCATAGTCTTAGAATAAGGGGCTGCTCTTTCAAAACTGAGATGAGGAGGAACTACTTCACTCAGAGGGTGGTAGTTCAATGGAATATGCTGCCCCATAAAGTGGTCGAAGCTACATCATTACATTAATTTAAAACAGAAATAGACAGTTTCCTAGAAGTAAAGGGAATTAAGGGTTACGGGGAGCGGGCAGGAATTTGGACATGAGTCTAGGTTCGGATCGGTCATGGCCCTGTGGGTAGCGGAGCGGACCCAGGGGCCGTGTAGCCTGATCCTGCTCCTATTTCATGCGTCTAATTCTGTTAGATTCAGGAGATAGTTCTGTGATAGTAGATTGGCGGTTACGATCAGATCAGCCATGATCTTATTGAATGGCGGAGCAGGCTCGAGGGGCCGATTGGCCTACTCCTGCTCCTATTACTTATGTTCTTATGTTCAAATAGTATGTTGGCCTTCATAGCGAGAGGAGTCGAATACAGGAGCAAGCATGTCTTGCTGCAGTTGTACAGGGCCTTGGTGAGACCACACCTTAAGGATTTTGTGCAGTTTTGGTCGCCTTATCAGAGCAAGGATGTTCTTGCCATGGCGGAAGTGCAGCGAAGATTCACCAGACTGATACCTGGGATGGCACGAATGATGGCTGAAGAGAGATTCGGTCGATTATGCTTATATTCGCTCGAGTTTAGAATAATGAGAGGGGATCTCTTTGAAACTAATAAATTACAAACAGGACTAGACAGACTAGTTGCAGGAAGGACGATCCCGATGACGGGGGAGTCCAGAGCCAGGGGTCACTATCTACGGATAAGCGGTCAGCCAATTAGGACAGAGATTAGGCGAAATGTCCTCACCCAGAGAGCGATGATCCTGTGGAACTCTCTACCACGGAAGGCAGTTGAGGCCAATTCATTAAATATATTCAGGAAGGAGTTAAAGATATTTCTTAAAGCTAAAGGGATCAAGGAATATGGGGATAAATCAGGAACCGTGTACTGAAGTTGGATGATCAGCCATGATCTCATTCAATGGCAGAATAGGCTCGAGGGGCCGAATAGCCTTCGCCTGCTCCTATCTTCTATGATTCTGTTTCTCGTACATCCTCTTTATCTGTTTTATCTCATCCATTAACCCGAAATCCTTCGGTAAAGGCCTCTTCTTGATAAACAGGGACGGATAGTAATCATTTAGTTCCTCAGCAATGCCTTCTAGCTCTACCAATAGATCGACATTTTGGCCAAATGGCCCTACCCCTCATATGACAGAGCTTGTTTTGTTAGGATGCCAATAGAAGCCTTTCATTTCCCTTTTTATGTTAGCCACCAATCTGCTCTCATACTGTCTCTTTCACGCTATTCTTATTTTTCACTTCACCACTTTGCTTTACTGCTTCATCCCAGCCTATAACTCGTTCATCATTCAGGGATCTCCCTATATCTCGGGGAATTGCTAACCGATGTGTAGAGAATGGATTTGGAATATATATACACATAATTCATATCCCATAATCTCGCAATATCATAAGTTCAGGCAAAATGAAACAAATGTTCTAGTGTTTGATGAATAAAACGACAATTCAGCCAGTTTTCTCGTGTATGGTAATGTAATGTTTTGCTACTCGACTTCTGATTTGATCTCTTCGAGCAATAATCCAGAGAAGGTGAGCTAAAATCCCACCATGCCAGCTTGAGAATTTGAATTCTGTTCCTGAAAAGTTCTGGAAATAAAAGCCTGGCCTCATTAAAATTAATCCTGAAGCTGTCGGGTTGTTTTACAAGCCAACTGGTTCACTGATGCCCCTTAGATTAGGAAACCGGCATCCCTTACCGGGTCTGGGGTTATATGTGACTCCAGTCCCAAACGAATCCGGCTGAGTCTTAACTGCCCCTCTCAAGTGGACTAACAAGCATGTCAGCTGTATCAGGACAACTAACAACGGGCATTAAATGCCGACCTTGCAAGTGACGGCCACATGACTCGAATGAATAAAAACAACCGAATGGATTAATATGTTAATTTCGTACTTGGTTTCATGAGAAAGTCAACAAGATAACACATTATCACTTGAAGATTATTTTAGGAGAATTGAATAATCAGTAATTATTGCAAATGTACTTTCCAATGTAAGAGTCATAGAGTCATAGAGTCATAGACTCATACGATTCAGAAGCAGGCCATTCGGCCCATCGAGTCTGCCCGGCTCTCTGTAGAGCAATGCAGTCAGTCTACCTCCCCCACTCTATCCCTGTAGCCCTGCAAGTTTATTTCCTTCAAGTGCCTATCCAGTCGCCCCTTGAAAACAATGCGTGTCTCCACTTCCACCACTTCCATCGGCATCACCACTCACTGCTTAAAAAAGTTTTTCCTCACGTCCCCCCTGTATCTCTTGGCCAATACCTTAAATCTGTTTCCCCTAGTTCTTGTACCATCAGCTAATGGGAATAGCCTTTCCGTGTCTAGCCTATCCAAACCCGCTCCAATGAATATAAATCCAGCTTCTCCAACCTGTCATTGTAGCTAAGGTCCCCCATCCCCGCAACAATTCTGGTAAAACTCCTCTGCACCTTCTCAAGGGCCTTTAAATCATTCCTAAAGTGTGGTAACCAGAACTGGACACCATACTCCAGTCATGGCCTAACCAGCGCTTTATAAATGTTCACCATATCTTAACTACTTTTGTACTCAATATCTCTAATTATAAAGCCCAAGATTATATATGCTTTGCTAACCGCTCCCTCAAGAGATCCTGCCACCTTCAGGGAAATATGCCCATTAACTCCCAGGTCCCTCTGTCCCTGCACACTTTTTAAAATTGTGCCATTAAGTGTATATTGTCTCTCCCTGTACCTTCTGCCCAAATGCATCACCTCACACTTCTCTGTATTACATATCATCTGCTGCTTGTTTGCCCATTCTGCTAGCCTTTCTATATCATGCTGCGGTCGATTGGTATCATCCTCATTGGTTGCCACACCCTCACGATTGGTGCCGTCGCCAAATTTTGAAATTCTGCTCTGTCTTCCAATATCCAGAGCATTTATATATATATCAAAAAATCAGTGGCTCTAGCACTGACGCTTTGGGAACACCACTGTCTATTATCTTCCAGTCTGAAATACAGCCATTTACCACATTTCGCTGTTTTCTGTCGTTAAGCCAATTCCTTATCCTAGCTGCCACTGACCCACCTATTCCATGAGCCGCAATCAAGTTAACCAGCCTTCTATGTGACATTTTGCCAACCGCCTTCCTAAAATCTATGTTGACAATATCCAGTGCATTCCCTTCATCAATCCTCTGTTACTTCAACGAAAAATTCAATTAGATTAGCCAAACAAGATCGGCCTTTAACAAATCCGCGTTGGTTCTCATTAATTAACTTCAGTCTCTCCAAGTGCCGTTGATTTTTACTTTTTATTATTGTTTCTAAAACTTTAACCACCACTGATTTTAAACTGACCTGTCTACAGATACTAGGTTTGTCCTTACACCCTTTGTTGAACAATATGTCACATTTACCACGATCCAATCCTCAGGCACTTCCCCCGCAAATAGGGAAGTCTGGAAAATTATGTCAATCCCTTCCGCTATCATGTCCCCCAATTTCCTTAGCAGCCTGGAATGCAAGCCATCTGGACCAGGCGACTTTTCCACTCTAAGCATATCCAGCATTTCTAGCACATCCTGTCTATCAATTTTCACCCCTTCCACTGCTTCTAACTTTTGTCAGCATCCACCTCCTTAGTAAACACCGATACAACGTTCTCATTCAGTATTGTAGCCTTGCCCTGCGTGCATACGCATATATCACCTTCTCCATCTCTAATAGGCCCCACCCCGACTCGAAGTACCCGTTTGCTGTTTACATTCTGTTAGATGCGTCTATTTCTTCACTTCAATCGTTTAATCTTCCGATAAAATAACCATCAATACGGACAAAGGAAGCATCTCTCCACTTTTAGGACGAAGTGTAATATCCAGACTCACATTACAGGTCAGCATTCCCGCATTCTTTTCTTCAAATATCAAATGTTCTCCTCGGAACTGAACTGAGGAAAACAGCTGCAGAGAAGATAAAATATTTGAACTGTTGCTTTGAGTGAGAGAACAGGGCTAAACTCCAACCCCCGGCTAACCGGTTATATCAGACACACCCCGCAGTGTTACTCAAGTTTCCCATCAGAAAGGGTCACGAGCTCTGAAGGAGAATGCAGAGTCCTAATCGGTGAGCGATACTCAAGGGTAAGCTAAGCCGACTTCATATTGTCCTTGCAATTCATTTTACTAAAGGGACATGTATTTTGTTGCAATCAGTGGGTGCAATTTTAACCCTTCGCGATGGTGTGAAATGGGCGATGTGGAATTAGCCCCCATTACACGCCCGCAAGATGTTCCTTTCCATTGAGATCCATTGAAGGGAAAATTTGACGAGTGCATAAAACAGCTCATTCGATACCGGACGTGCCACATCAAAAATAGAATTACCCCAACGTATATAGAATTGTGAGAACATTATCTGCGTAAATATGACAGTATCTTCTCGGATTTCTAATATCTTCAGTCCGAAATTGAGGTCATGTCCTCAAATATAATCCAACCAATACAGACAATATCCCACGAACACACGAAATGTGTGGGCAGGAAAAGACCAGCTGCTCTGTCAAGCCTTCCCCACCCCACGCTGGTCGGACCATCACTGCACGTCCCCACCTCCCACCCCGGCAGCCATGTAGTCTCCTGGGAGAGGCAAAAAGCGAGAGTAAAAATCTCAGGGCCAATAAGAAAAACATAAGTTGGAAACCCATCTGCGCCCCCCTCCGGCGATCAATAACTGTCCATGAGGTCAGATGGAAAAATCCCATGTGAACTGATAAGAATTTCCTGCGCTAATAATTATGGATTGTAAGTCCGAGTTGTGGCTGTAATCTTCAAAGCCGCTTATAGAATCACAGAATAGTACAGCACAGAAGGAGGCCATTCGGGCCATCGAGTCTGTGCTGGAACCTGAATGTATGGATCAGGCGTCAAAAAACGAAAGTAGCTATCAGATTTCATACCTGTTATTTTCAATCAAAAAGTTATTTGTGTAATTTGCTCAATTGGAGGTGAAACACCGCCAGGGACCTGTTAGGCTGACTGGTCTGCTTTTGGTGTTGCAACTTCTACGCATTATATTTCTCTACCTGGTTATTGCAGCGATGTCCTTATTAACTGCAGAAATGCAATGTCTGCTTGAGGTAATGTTGCATTCTGAAATTAGAAGAGAGTGAAGATATTTGCACCGAAATCTGTGTCTGTTCGGCAAACACAAGGAACATGTCCCGTAAGATTATTATTAACAACTGAGTATTCAATTTGCATTTAACACAATGCAGAATTAAAATTATGTCGTGTTTCAGCCGAAATTAGCCAGGAATTTTTACATTGATGTAATTACGTTTCACTTTAGTTCAAAGATCAGTGTAACCTCATACATTAATAATATATTTTCTTTATTGCTATAAATATAGAAAACGGGTAGAAATTAAGTGGGATGAGTTGAGCTAGGCTTTATTGAAAGAATTGCCTAGGTGTGCTTAGAAATTTATTTTGTTTGGTAATTAAAGCGAAATTAATGATACAAAAAAATGCTTGCGATTTCAGGCCAAATATCAGGCAGAACAAAGCGCTTCATCACCGCAGGAAAAATGCTGTCATCGATTTGGCCCAAATCCATTGCCCCGATTAAATTTCATGACGGGGAAGAAAGTTTCCTTCTTGGGTTAGTTTTTAACTGAATTATTAAAATCCACAGCTTGTGAGTCGTGAAAACGAAGCACTCCTCAAGATTCAAATGAAAGAACCTTATGAACATAAAATTAATGAGTCATAATAATAGCTTCAATCGAAATGATCTGAATTCGTTGAAAATACTTAGAGATTCAGTGCCAGGATGGCTAAGATGTCACAAATTTCCATTGCAGGACTATAATATTATAACGAGTATTGTTTATTACTATTAAGTGAAATGTTGGCATTCTAATGTCTGTGGAACTGCCTTCTTATTCACTAAGGGTCGATTGTTCCGTAGGTATTTGGGACAAGTCAACTTCACTGGGCATAGAAGGAAGCGTCATCAGTCCCAATATTAACCCGCAATCCAGTACTAGGGAAGCCCTGGTGAGACCGGTAGGCTCCCAGACTCATTGACCAACCAGAAGAGTAAACAGTCCAGGAATTCAGGCGGGAAAAGCGAAAGCTCTGGTGGTAAGATGAAAGCATTTATTTAATTCATTTATTCCTTCTCAAATAGATCACAATTTCAACATGCAATGCTTCAATTTCAAGACGCCTTGAGTCAAATGTGTTTGAGCCGCAAGTGTAGGGACATCATCAATTAGCTGATGGAGGTTAGTTCCCATCAGTACTCGTACCGAAATAATAAACGACTTCAGTGTGATTACATGTAGAATTTCATTGAGACTACCAACCGGGAAATATGTTCCTGAATATATTTATGAGCTATTCTTTTTAAATATAATTCTGGGGATATGGGCCTCGCTAGCAAGGCCAGCAGTTATTTCCCACACCATTTCCCCGTGAAAAAATCGCAGTGCACCTTCCTGTTGAACAGTTGCAATCCATGTGGGAACGGTGCTGCCACAGAGCTTTTGGCTGAGGATCTCAAGGGTTTTGACCCAGCGATGATGAAGGAACGGCGGATATCTGTCCATGTCGGGTGGTGTGTGGCTTGGAGGGAGGTTTATGGTGTCCCCAAGCGCCTGCTGCTCTTGTCCTTCTGGGTTGTGGAGTTCCGGGGTTTGGCCAGTGCCGTTGATGAAGTGTTGGCGAGTTGCTGCAGTGCATCCTGTAGAAGGTGGACACTGCAGTCATGGTGCGCCGGTGGTGGAGGGAGTGAATGTGTTCCGGAGGCATATGTGTGTTGGAGACTTTCCTCTATTGCTATCATCGTAACAAAAAGTTATTAGTCGGACGATAATAACTCAGCTCATTATTTTTGCACGAATGATGGTTTTAAATAATATCAGGCTTGATTACATTGGACATTAACAATATTAGACTGCATATGACTGCTCTGCAGTGTTATAGTAAATGACAAGAATCCATCTATATGATACAACCTGGTTCCCCGGCCCGAAGTGATCACTTCTGCATTAGGCTGCCTGCATGACTGTGGACTTCCAACCGACCCTGAGAGCGTACCAACCCGCAAGAGAAACACCCATCCCGGTGTTTCCCTGGTGAACTTCCCCATTCGTCCAGGTCTACCGTGCGGCTGCATGGTTCCTGACCAACCCGAGAATATCTGCCTTGGGGAGAAACTGTTATACTATACTACAAGTTTGATCTGTGCCTGCTTAATACATAGATGCACGTTTTGTTGAGGCCACGTTTTTAGGTGTTTACCCCGTTAATTAGGGATAGAAATTCGGCTCGGGCGGTGGCACAACATGGGCGGTCTTGGATAGGCAGCTGGTCTTCCCAAGGCATGATTTCAGTTCCATTGCAGTCAAGTGGACTGAATATCAGGCACTGCATTTAACTGCGCCTCTGAACCGATACCGCCCGTTTTGTGTCACCTCCAGAGACGAATTTCTCGTCCATGTTTAGGACTGTGCCTCTGTTCTACAAGCTTTGTTTATACTTCAATAATTAGGTCAACTTTTATATTTTACTGTGGTACTTGGTGTCTTGGCAACTAGTATCTTTCATCCTTTTTCTCGACCTGGGCTTTTATGACTTTGTGTCCTTGCATTTCCAAACTCCGTTTGGGGCGCCATGTTCACCTGGGCACCGGAATTACCGCTGCGAATGGAGCCACTTGCGCCATCCCGATATTCAGCTTCAGCGCCCCAAACGGAAGCGGGCCGCTACTCGAGGCGCCCCGCGTCCCACTTGGGGAGCTGCAACTGAATATCGCAGCGTTAAAGGGGAGGGGCCTGCACCAGCGCGATCGAGGATCGCGAGTGCCGGCAAAAGAGCCCGGCACCGAGGAGAAGTGCCGGGCTCTTCGGACACAGCCGGCACTGTCCGGGCGGGGGGGACTCAGGAGGCCGGGGATGGCGATGCAAGAAGGTGCTGGCAGGCGGTCAGCAAAAAAAATGGCCGCCCCGCACCACCCCTTTAATTAGCGCCACTACCGCTGCAGGTAGGCCCCCCTGACCCGGTCGCAAATTGCGACCGGCGTTACAGCGGGGGGCGCGACCAAATATCGCGATCGGGGTGGTAGCGGGGCACTGCACACACCGATGACGTCATCGATGGCGGCGCAGTGCTACAGGCTAACGCCGCCATTAGCGCACCGCTAAATTTCGCAGGAGGCGTGGCCAGTGGCGCTAAACCCACTAAGTGCACTCTTTGGGCGCTAACTGGTGGCGCAGCCCACCGAATTTCTAGGCCTTTATGTTTCATACATAGAGGCAAGATTCAAGTTCCCCTTTCTCCCACATCTGGTCTAACACTAAATATACTAATGAAAACATGCTAGGACACCTTTCAAATGATCTTAAAGCTTTCTAACAGTGTGCTAATCGAATCATCTCATTCAGCTTTCAACAAAGCTTTACTTGTCTCTTACATTGATCTCTCTCCCTCTCCACCTCTCTTTCTCACCCTTCTCGCTACTTCCCCCTCTCTCTAATTCCCACACATGCTGTTATATTTTTTATGATTTTATATATGTTAGCTTTCTTAGTCAATAATTGTTCTCTTTTAGGTTACTCCGATTTTGTTGGGACTATGTTTTACAGTATTCTGGACGCCTTTAATTCTGAGTCCGATATCGATGGCAGGAGAACACAGAACACATTGGTGTGGCAGACTGTCGGTGGCTTTCCGTGCAATGTCTGTAGTAGAAACTGTTAGGAGGAATTTACATCTGGTTGCAATTGATTAGATGTGATGTGAGACGTTTTTTTTGCCATTGTATGCATGGAATTGTAGCGCCTTGCTTTAATAGTCTTCTGATTGTTGCTACTCTATCAGAGGCATCAACTATTATAAACCGAACAACATTCTCTTTAAAATGACGAACAACTGGATTGTTACATGAACGAACATTCGGAAGGTAAAAGCAGGAATAATAAATTCTGCACTCAGATTTATTACAATCGTTAAATATCGACGTGGTTATTCGTTTATCGCTATCGTATTCAACGTTTGTTTGTCTGAACAATCAGCCAGAAAAATAAGTTTCAGAATTTAACACGTTTCACCAGAATGATAGCGCGCTTAAATTAATTGTAACTGTGAGGGCAAGTTGCATTAACTCAACTTGAATACCCTCGATTATAGAAGATTAAGGGGTCATCGAACTGAAGTGTTTAAGATGATTAAAGTATCTAACATGCTTGATAGAGAGACACGATTTCCTCTGGTGGGGGCGTCCAGAATATAACCTTAAGATTAGTACTCGGCCATTCAGGGGTGACAGCAGAAGGCACTTCTTCACACAATGTATATTGGAAATCCGGTGCTCTCTCCCTCCAATAGCTGTTGAGGGTAGGGATCAATTGACCAATTCAAAACTGAAGCTGATAGATGTACGTTACATGCATGAGGTTATTAAGGGTTTTGGAACCAAGGCAGGTAAATGAAGTCAAGTTACAGATCAGCCATGATCTATTCAAAAGGTGGAAGAGGCACGAGGTGCTGAATGATCTAGTCGTGATTCTATATTCCAATGTTTATACGCATGCTGCATCAAGTATATCATTTCTGGGAGCCTGTGGTGTAATGTGGGAAAGACATCATCTACAGGCCTTGTAACTATCTCCACAATGACTCTCCATTTAAACAAAACAGTCCATTGCACGGAATACTGCTCTAACTTGACATTCTGATCGCTGAGCTGATTATGGACGTTCGCAAAGTAACCTTTAACTGGGATTGTTTATATATGTGGTAAGCCTTATACTTGGGTAGGTCTTGTGAATAAAATTGGAGAATTGCAGGGTGGTAACACAAGCGGTAGTGCATCGTTCGCCCATTGGACGTCCGGGCCGATATTCAGCTCTATTGATTTCATAATCAATATTGCCCGTTTTACCCTCACTGGGAGTAAAGTTGAACTTTATTGGTAGTGAAAGGCGTCGGCCACCCGTTTTAAGATCTGCCCTAGTGCCTTTAAGCTACTAGACCCAGTTGTAATTCCAGACAATTGTTCTCAGTTCATTTTTACTACGCAAGAGTATTAAGGCTCTTTGGAACAAAGAAGGGTAGATGGAGTTAAACTAAATAGCAGGAATAATCTAATTGAAGGGTGGAACTGTGAGGGTGCCAGTCAGTTCCTTCATTAACCTCTAGATGGCACCTTCACTGGTTGGTTTCCCTTTGTTAATTGTTTCTAGTCTCTTGTGTTTATTAGTTAACTGCCTTTTATCTGTTCATTGGTTTCACCTGGTTTTGTTGGTATTTAAGTTCAGTGGTTTCTTCCCTCTGTGCTCAGTCCTGAAAATGGAGTTAATCTTGACAAGGTTCTCTGTCTTGACTAGGTGCTCAGTCTCGACTAGCCTTTTGCTCTATGGCAGTTTGCCTTGACAAGCTGGTTGCCATGGTTGTTGCTTGTATTTAAGTCTGTGGTTCTTCCTTTTGATCTAATTCTTGACAAGGTGCTGACAAGTTGCTCAGTCTTGATTAGGTGCTCAGTTTGGATAAGCATGTTGCCCTGTAGTAGCTTGCCTTGAGCTCTGTATTGATAAGCCGATTACCCCTGTGGTAGCTTGTCTTGAGTCTTATCTCAGCAAGCTGGTTGCCGATGTGGTAGCTTGTCTCGAGCTCAGTCTGGACAAGTGGGTTTCCTCATGGAAGCCTGCCGTGAGTTCCTATCATGACCAGCAGTTTGGTAGCTTTTCTTGAGCTCTTATGTTTGTTACTGTTTTCCTTGTGTGAATCTAGTAATGTGTGATTCTAGTAAAGTACTGTTAATTAAGACTGCATACATGCTTCTCGCCTCGTCTGTCTGCACTTGGGTCCAGAACCAGCCTCGCCCGGACAGCACGGCCCCGTATCTACACGGCCCCGTGACTCCCAACCCTGACAGGAACAGTTTAGAGGAGCTGTATGGCCTATTCCTTTTCCTATGTGTTCTTAGTGACTGTCTAGAAGAGATTTCATTATTTGTTCTTTAGACTCTACCCCTGATCAGTGCAGTTTCCCACTAATCACACTACTCATATTGCTCTGCAAAATCCAAAATAGAAAGCCCTTTTCCTCTACAAATTAGATTGAAATAAAACCAAATTCTTCTCTTTCTCTTTTATGCCAATTACATTCCCTGCCATACTAGTAAAATTTTATTTTCAGATAGAAACATTTTACTCTCATTTGATAGCTCTTTCAAAGAGGCAGCACAGACTTCATGAACCTAATGACATTCTTTTGTGCTGTAAGTTACTGTGATTCAACTTTATTGCAATAAATGGGTTTTGTATGGACTTTGGAACTCACTAATGTCTTTAGATGGGTGCCATCAATTTGATTTTCCATCCAGACAACATATTAGCCTTGTGTATATATCACCAAACTCAGCTATTTTAGTAATCTTTTGTTTATTCTTCGAAGGTGGCGTTGTGCCTGGTGCTAAATGCAATCGGCGCCCTTCTTGGCATAGGCAACCTGGTCCTGTTTTGCATTTACTTCGAGATTAGCATCACACTCATGCTCTGCCCTTCCAGAATATTCTGTGATTCGGGGCCCATTACTTTGGCTGTAAGTACAGAATTGAAATATTAATCGCAGAATTATAGAATTTTACAGCAGAGCGGGAGGCCATTTGGCCCATTGTGCCAGTGCTTGCTCCTTTAAAGAGTTATGCAAGCAAATTCACTCCACTGCTCTTTCTCCATATATCTGCAACAATTTCCCAATTGAAGTACTTATCCAATTCCCTTTTGAGAGGTATTATTGAATCTGCTTCCACCGCATGTTCAGGCAGTACACTGCATAGCACAACAACGTGCTACATAATTTTTGTCCTCACATTGTCTCTGGTTAATTTGCAAATTTCCTTAAATCTCTGTCCTCTGGGTACCGCCGTGTTGCCACTGGAACCCGCTTCTCCTTATGTACTTTAGCAAAAGCCTTCATGATTTTGAACAATTCTACCAAATTTCCCCTTAACCTGCTCTGCAGCAAAGAGATCAACCCCAGTTTCTCTAGTCTAACCACTTTACTGAAGTTTTTCATCCCTGGTACCTTTCTATAACATCTCATTTGTAACCTCTCTCAGGCTTTGACATCCTTCCAAAAGTGTGGTGCCTTGAAAAGGCCACAGTATTCCAGCTGAAGCCTAAGCACTGTTTTATACTGAGTTAGAGTAACTTATTTAATATATGAATATTCAAATCAGCACTCTCTTTGGCCTTGTTACGGTTGGTTTCACAATTAAGTAAATTCCAGTAAGAAACAATCCATTCAGCTTTGAATCACTTTCCATTTCGCAGGTAAACACAGGTGCTATAAAACTAGTGGTCGGTGGATCAACTTCAGAGAGAAGCGGTGAGAATTCCCTTCTTGTTTTCCTTCTTATGAAGTGTAACCACAATGCAGTGACAATTCAGCGTTTCAATGGGATGAGAGGACATGCTGGGAAGACATGTATACAGGAAACCAGCTGGAAGTTAAAGTAGATATTTAGAGCGGAATCACAAATTCGTTTAAATTCTCCAAACAGCTAACAAAAATATTAATTACATAGATAGTGTGGATCCTGAATTATTTAAAGAATAAATAAGGGAAAACTGATTCCAATGGCAGAGAGTCGATAACCAGAGCACACAGATTGAAAATAATTGGCAAAAGAACACAGCAACTTGAATAATAAATTTCAAAGGTATTTCGATAAATACTGGAACGGAAAAAAACTGGGCTATGGCGAAAGGGCCGGGGAGTGGTTCTAATTGGCTATCTCTTTCAAGGTACAAGTAAATGCACGAAGGGCCGAATGGCCTCCTTCTGTGTGGAATAAGTCTGTGATTTTATGAATTACTACTGTGGAGTTTAAAGCAATTTTCGGCCTGTTCGTACTTTCTATGTGCACAAGCTGTTATAACTGGTGGTGCTGTAGATCATGCGTTTTGTAGTTGCTCCCTCCTCAACCTGGAGTGCAGAGATGCTTCAATGTAATATTCTTCTAGACTTCCAACATTTTCCTATCCACAGTGCCAGCTGTAGATCAGTGGGTCGAACTCTCGCCTCTGAGTCAGAAGTTTCTGGGTTCACAGTCCCGCTCCAGGAACTTGATCACCAAAATCTTGGCTGACATTCCTGTGCGGTGCTGAGGGAATGCTGCACTGTCGGAGTTGCCATCTTTTGGATGAGACGTTAAACCGAGGCCCCGTCTGGGATAAAGGGGTTTGGATTCAAGGAGCACTGATGCCAATGCTAGGGAAAGATGGATCTCTTCCCTTGGGACGTGCACTACTGAATGCACGAAGCATTTATAACAAGGGATCTACAAGACAGTAAAGCAGTCTAAATATCAAAGAAAGAGGAAAGAAGAACATAGAAAAGATTAAATTTAGGTTCGACATAGCTGGACAGAGAGTAGAGAGAATTAGAGAACAAGAGTGTAAAAAGATGCCTAAAATAAAGTGAATGGAACTGCTATTAACAGTGGGTGAAACTGTCTGTACAGCTATGTACACGGTGTTTGTAATAAAACCGTAGAACAGGAGGCAATAATACGTTGCAAAGCGGCAGATATAGTAGATATTACTGAGACACAGCTACAGAAAAATCAGGTCTGGGAATTAATCATTACAGGTTAAAACATATTTAGAAAAGATAGAGATAGCTAAGGTGGGGTGGAGTGGCTGTACTTATTAAGGATATCATAAAATCAGCAATTAAAAAAGTATCGCAGCTGTCAGTAAGTCAGAAATAGAATCCATGTGGATAGAGATAAAAATGATCAATGGTCAATCATTTTAATAGGTATAGACTTCATACCACGTAATAATAGAAGGGAGGTGGAGGAAGGAGAGTGCCAAACCGATAGGGAAATGTGGATAAAAATAATAAAATAATAATTGTCCAGAAGAGGTACGTAAAAAGGTTAAGGGAATGGAGTTCCTACAATGTGTACTGTGCTCCTTTCTCACTCAATACATAAGAAGCCCGACAAGGGGGTTCGGTACTGGATCTAGCAATGGGGAATGAACCAGAGCAGATAAAAGAAGTAAAAATAGGGGATCTTCTAGCTAATACTGACAATAATATAGTACACTTTACGGTAATAATTGAGAAGGATATAAGTAAGAAGAAGAGGAAGTTAATATTTTGGAGAAAATTCGATATTGAGAGGTTGAGAATAGAATTTGATAATATAAACTAACAACAATATTGGCAAACAATGATGTAGAGTCCATGAAAATTATATTACATTAAAAATCAAGAGCAAGATACACACTAATGGGACACCATGGAGGAATAACAAATAAGGGGTAAATTGAGGATAAGGAAAGAGGCATACTCTAATAGAGAGACAGCGGAGAGGAAGCATGACAAGGGGGAACACAAAGAGATTTGGCCCTAGTGTATATCTTTAACTGGTGGTATTGAATTAATTTAAATTAAAGGGTAAGTGTGTCAGGAGAGGCCAGCCCCATGTTATGCTCCTCTTGCTCTATGTGGGAATTCAGGGACGCTGCCTGTGTCCCTGATGACCATGTGTGCCAGAAATATATCCAGCTGCAACTACTAGTAGACCGCATTGCGACGCTGAAGCTGTGGATGCAAGAGTTTTGGAGCATTCACGATGCTGAGAGGTTCGTGAGTAACACGTTTAGTGAGTTGGTCACACCGCAGGTAAGGGCTGCACAGGCAGAAGGGAAATGGGTGACCATCAGGTGGAGCAGTAGAAGCAGGCAGGTAGTGCAGGGGTCCCCTGTGGACATCCCCCTCTCAAACAGGTATATCGATTTGGATACTGTTGAGGGGGATGACTTACCAGCGGAAGGCAGCAGCAGCCAACTTCCTGGCACGAGGGGTGCTTCTGCTGCTCAGGAAGGGAGGAAAAAGGCCTTTCTTCCCACATCCAGAGCAGGTAGCGGTCTTCGCCGGGCAGCGTGCTCTAGGGTGTTTTAACTGGCCAGAGAAATAGCATTTTTGGGCCTGGTTACGGGACATCGTTGCAGTAGTTGGTACCGGGGGCGGAAGTCCAAGTTGATTTTGGGACATCGCTGCAGTAGTTGGTACCGGGGGCGGCGGTCCCATGTCCCAAGGTCGCGATGTCCATGGCCCAGCCCCGTTACGTGAGTATGATTCGAGGTTTCGGTGGGCCACTTCTAGTGAGAGCGCGAGGGCTACGGCCATCTTCAGGTCGATCTCCTTGCTTTCGAGCAGTCTCTGCCGGGAGTAGTCGGACTGGAGGCCCTTAACGAAGGCATCACAGGTAAGTCCCTCCGCGTGCGCCGCAGCCGTTACCGCCTTACAGTCGCAGTCCCTGCAGAGCGTCTGTAACGCCCGTAAAAATGCCTCTAACGATTCCCCCGGTTGCTGCCTGCGGGATCCCAGGAGGTGTCTGGGTAGTAGTAGCGTCCCAGATGAGTGTATATACTTGAGGGCTCACCTGGGCGGTCAGGACTTTTAATTTGTTCTCCTCCAATGTCACGGCGGAGGCTTCTAGGAAGGATTCAAAGCAGCTCAGCCAGTGTTCGAAATTGGTAGCTGAACCCACGCTTGAGGGTCGAGGTCCAGGCATGCTGGTCTGATGGCTCACAGCAACGCCTGCTGTTGTTGCTGTTGTTGCTGCTCAGTTCCGGACATTTTAATTTTAGTTAATAAAATTGATACGCTTCTCAATTACTCCATAAAAGGCGATGAATTAGGAAAGTAATGAAAAGGTTTTTATTAACTAAAGAACAGAGCATGCCTATCGTGGACGACTGGTTCAAAGAAGGAAGTGGGTTGCCGGGCAGCCACCTTTATACCAGGTCATGTAGGCGGAGCCAGCTGAGGCATGCATTGGTGAACAGTGAGTAGCAAGAGGTAACAATGTGCAATAACGATAAAAGTAGTGAACAAAAGTAAACAACAATGAAAACAATAACAGTGGTTTACCACAAGGTGTTGGGCCTGAGCCAGCATGGATCCACCTCAGAGACTGAATCTAGTCAATGTGTTGGGCCTGAGCCAGCATTGATCCACCTCAGAGGGTGAATCTAGCCAAGGTGTTGGGCCTGAGCCAGCATTGCTCCACCTCAGAGGCTGAATCTTGAAAAGCTGTTGGGCCTGAGCCAGCATTGCTCCACCTCAGAGGCTGAATCTAGTCAAGGTGTTGTGCCTGAGCCAGCATTGATCCACCTCAGAGACTGAATCTAGTCAATGTGTTGGGCCTGAGCCAGCATTGATCCACCTCAGAGACTGAATCTAGCCAAGGTGTTGGGCCTGAGCCAGCATTGCTCCACCTCAGAGGCTGAATCTTGTAAAGGTGTTGTGCCTGAGCCAGCATTGATCCACCTCAGAGGCTGAATCTTGTAAAGGTGTTGGGCCTGAGCCAGCATTGATCCACCTCAGAGGCTGAATCTAGTCAAGGTGTTAGGCCTGAGCCAGCATTGATCCACCTCAGAGGCTGAATCTAGTCAAGTTGTTCGGACTGAGCCAGCATTGATCCACCTAAGAGGCTGAATCTAGTCAAGGTGTTGGGCCTGAGCCGACATTCATCCACCTCAGAGGCTGAATCTGGTCAAGGTGTTAGGCCTGAGCAAGCATTGATCCACCTTAGAGCCTGAATCTAGTCAAGGTGTTGGGCCTGAGCCAGCATTGATCCACCTCAGAGGCTGAATCTGGTCAAGGTGTTAGGCCTGAGCAAGCATTGATCCACCTCAGAGGCTGAATCTGGTCTAGGTGTTAGGCCTGAGCCAGCATTGATCCACCTCAGAGGCTGAATCTAGTCAAGGTGTTGGGCCTGAGAAAGCATTGATGCACTTCAGAGGCTGAATCTAGACAAGGTTTTGGGCCTGAGTCAACATTGATCCACCTCAGAGGCTTAAAATAGTTGATGGACCTTAAATAACCACAAAACTAGAAGTTATAGACTTAAACAAGTTGGCTTTTAATCACTAAGATCAGAGCTAACATCTCAACATGCCGACTGGTTCACAGGAATGAGTCATACAGATCCTGGGATCTTTATGTAAGAGAAGTCAGGTGCGGAGACAAGAGCCAAGACCTGGAAACTGCCAGGTTGGAAAGAGGAAGTGAAACTATACACAGTGGGGGAGGGTAATATACATGAGTGCAAAACGAATACAGGATCAAGACAAACAGATTTCATTACATTTACCCCTTCTATAGATTTAGTCCATCGGGGTGATGTTTCTTAAATGTTGGGATAAGTGAGTCTGTCAGGAGGTTTTGCAGTTCTCAGTGATCGGCGCAAAGCCGGTTGGGGTGCATCTAGGGGAGTGGATTCTGGTTCCTCCACTGTCCGGGCCTCCGCAGTGTCTTCCAGGTTATCTGCAGTGTCCTCCAGGTTAAAGTTGGGTATTGATACCTCTGGGCGTCCTGTCTCTTTGTAGTGTAGGTCTTCATCGGGTAGTCTCCCATCATTCTCTCCGCTCCCCAAGGGAGAGAGGTCTTTTATGGAAACAGTGTCCTCTCGCCCGTCAGAGTATTCGATATAGGCGTACTGAGGGTTTGCATGGAGGAGCTGTACCTTTTCCAAAAGGGGGTCCATTTTATGGCCTCTCACGTGCTTCCACAATAGTACTGTCCCCAGAGACGTCAGCCACACGGGTACAGATATGCCCGAGGTGGATTTCCGGGGGAAAACGAACATATTTTCGTGAGGGGTAGCGTTAGAGGCAGTACATAACAGAGACCTTATGGAGTGGAGCACGTCTGGGTGGACTTCCTGCCAGCGGGAGGTCGGAAGGCCTTTTGACTTTAAGACTAATGTGACACCCTTCCAAACAGTAGCATTCTCCCTTTCCACTTGCCCCTTACCCCGGGGTTGTAGCTAATGGTTCTGCTGGTGGCTATCCCCTTCGAGAGCAAGAACTGGCGCAGCTCGTAACTCATGAATGACGTCCCCCTATCGCTGTATATGTAGTTTGGCATGTCAAACATGCAGAATAGATTACAGAGACAGTTGATGACCGTGGCACTGGTCATGTCTGGGCAGGGAATGGTGAAGGGGAAGCGGGAATATTCATCAATGATATTGAGGAAGTATACGTTACTGTCGGCAGAGGGAAGGGGTCCCTTGAAGTCCAGAGTTAGGCGCTCGAATGGCCGTGTGTCTTTGATAAGGTGTGCACGGTCAGGCCTGTAGGAATGAGGCTTGCATTCCGCACAGATGCGGCAGGCTCTGGTCATTGACCTGACCTCCTCGATGGAGTGGAGCAGATTGCGGGACTTTATAAAATGGTATAGTCGGGTGACCCCTGGGTGACAGAGGTCATTGTGGAGACCCTGTAATTTGTCCGTATGAATGCTGGCACACATTCCCCGCGATAGGGCGTCTGGGGGTTCATTAAGGGCTCCCGGCCTGTACATAATATCATAGTCGAACGTGGATAGTTCGATCCTCCACCTGAGTATTTTGTCATTCTTGATTTTCCCCCTTTGTTTGTTATTAAACATGAAAGCCACCGACCGCTGGTCGATGAGCAGCGTGAAATGTATGCCGGCTAGGTAGTGTCTCCAGTGCCGCACTGCCTCCACTATAGCCTGTGCCTCCTTCTCGACAGAAGAGTGCCTGATTTCAGGTCCCTGAAGGTTTTGGGAGAAGAAGGCCACAGGTCTCTCAGCCGGATTGAGGGTCGCAGCTAAGGCAAAGTCTGACGCATCACTTCCGACTTGAAAGGGAATGCATTCGTCCACTGCACACACTGCAGCCCTTTCAATGTCCTGTTTAATACTGGTGAAAGCCTCCCGAGCTTCAGCTGATAGTGGGAAGGACGTCGATTTAATGAGGGGTCGGGCCTTATTAGAGTAATTGGGCACCCATTGGGCATAATACGAAAAAAGTCCCAGGCACCTTTTTAAAGCTTTGGGATTGTGTGGCAGGGGCAGTTCCTTTAGGGGGTGTAATCGGTCAGGGTCCGGTCCAATTGCCCCATCTTCCACTGCACAGCCGAGGATACAGAGACGGGTTGTGTTAAAGAAACATTTGTCTTCGTTGTTGGTTAGATTCAGCTTTAGGGCAGTTTTTAAAAATCTCGCAAGATTTAGATCGTGGTCTTGCTGGTTGTGCCCGCAGATAGTGACATTGTCCAGATAGGGGTAGGTAGCTTGTAGTTTATTCTCGTCAACCATGCGGTCCATGTCACGTTGGAAGACCGAGGCCACATTTGTTACCCCGAAGGGCACTCAGAGAAAATGGTAGAGGCGCCCGTTCGCCTCGAAGGCGGTGTATGGGCGGTCCTCCGCTCTAAGGGGGAGCTGGTGATACGCGGATTCGAGGTCGATAGTCGAGAAGACTCGGTATTGCGCAATCTGGTTGACCATTTCTGATATGCGGGGTAAAGGGTAGGCATCTAGCTGGGTATAAATATTAACAGCCTGGCTGTAGTCAATTACCAACCGTTTCTTTTCGCTATTTTTAACTATGACTACTTGGGCACGCCACGGGCTGGTACTGCATTCAATAATGCCTTCCCGCAGGAGTCTGTCCACTTCCGCCTTGATAAAGTGTCTGTCTTCCAGACTGTACCATCTACTTTTGGTCGCTATGGGCCTACAGTTCAGAGCAAGATTAGCAAATAAATAGGGCGGGCTGATTTTAAGGTTGATATGCCACAGACTGTGAGTGGCGGCTGGGACCCGCCATATGCTAGCGTGACACTTTCGTGGTGGCACTGGAAGCCCAGCACCAAGATTACATTAACACAGAGTTTTGGTATCACGAGGAGTTTAAAATTCTTGTAGTCCGTGCCTTTTACAGTCAGTGTTACCACACGGTAGCCCAAAATGCCCGAAGTGTGGGGATTAGCAGCCATAGCAATTCTGCTCTGTGCAGGGGTTACCGTTAATTAGTGCTGCCGTACCAGGCTAGGGTGGATAAAACTCTCGGTACTCCCACAGTCAATTAAAAATTTCGTTAAATTCCCGTTTACCTGTATGTCCATCATGGATTTTGTCAACGGGTGTGGCCTGGATTGATCCACTGTGATCGAAGCCACTGTTGAGCCCTGGGCGGCCGTTGAGTCAGGAAAAGATGGCGGATCCCAAAATGGCTGCCCGCACGGCACGTACGAGGCGGTGACGGAGTTGGAAATCGGATTCCCCCTGCAGACTTTGCTAAAATGCCACTTTTTCTAACATTTGAAGCATGTAGCGTACTTCGCTGGGCATCATTGTCTGGAGTGCTTGGCCTGGCCGCAGAAGTAGCATTTCGGGCCTCGAGACATTGCCGCTTTAGTAGGACTCCTGGGTGAACCTCTGTGTGGGGACTCCAGCGGTGTAGAGCTGGTCTGAGACCTGGATGGGGAAGGTGGCTGATTCCAAGATGGCGGCCCCCTCGGCGCGCACGAGGTGGTGAGGGCCGCATGGCCAGAAGAATAAAAGTCAGAGTTTTTTTGGGCCACGTCCAGCGATCGCGCAGTGGCCACTGCCTTCTTTAAGTCCAGGACCTCCTTCTCCAGCAGTCTCTGCCGGACATAATTCGATTTGAGACCCGTGATGAAGGAATCATGGAACAATTCATCAGAGTACGCGTTGGCCATCACGGCCTTGCAGTTACAGTCCCGGACCAGGTCCTTTAGACCCTGTAAGAAATCGTCCATTGATTCCTCAGGTCGCTGCTTGCGTGTAGCCAGCAGATGCCTGGCGTACACTTCGTTTACCGGCCTCTGGTTTTGGGCCTTCAGGATAGTGATGGCCTCCGTGTAAGAGGTGGCGTCCCGGATGAATGAATATATTCGATGACTTACGCGAGTAATCAGTAGACTCAATTTATCTACCTCGCTAGTGGATGAGGCCCCCGCGAAGAGTTCGAAGCATTTGAGCCAGTATCCAAATTGATTTGATGCTTCAGCAGAATGTTGATCCAAGTCCAGATGCTCTGGTTTTAGGAGTCGATCCATCCTAGTATTCGTTAGTGATTAAAATTGATGGGCCTTCAATAACCAGAAAACTAGAAGTTATCGACTTAAACAAGTTGGCTTTTAATCACTGAGATCAGAGCTAACATCTCAACACGCCGACTGGTTCACGGGAATGAGTCATACAGATCCTGGGATCTTTATGTAAGAGAAGTCAGGGGCGGAGCCAAGAGCCAAGACCTGGAAATTCCCAGGTTAGTCGGGAAAGATGAAGATAAACTATACACTGTGGGGGAGAGTAATATACATCAGTGCAAAATGAATACAGGATCAAGACGAACAGATTTCATTACAATAGTCAAGGTGTTAGGCCTGAGTCGGCATTGAAGCACCTCAGAGGCTGAATCTCGTCAAGGTGTTGGGCCTGAGCCGGCATTCATCCACGTCAGAGGCTGAATCTGGTCAAGGTGTTAGGCCTGAGCCAGCAATGATCCACCTCAGAGGCTGAATCTAGTCAATGTGTTAGGCCTGAGCCAGCAATGATCCACCTCAGAGGCTGAATCTAGTCTAGGTGTTAGATCAGAGCCAGCATTGGTCCACGTCAGAGGCTGAATCTCATCAAGGTGTGCGGCCTGAGCCAGCATTGATCCACCTCAGAGGCTGAATCTAGTCAAGGTGTTAGGACTGAGCCAGCATTGATCCACCTCAGTGGATGAAACTAGTCAAGGTGTTGGGCCTGAGCCAGCATTGATCCACCTCAGAGGCTGAATCTCGTCAAGGTGTTGGGCCTGAGCCAGCATTGATCCCCCTCAGAGGCTGAATCTAGTCAAGGTTTTAGGCCTCAGCAGGCATTGATCCACCTCAGAGGCTGAATCTCGTCAAGGTGTAAGGCCTGAGCCAGCATTGATCCACCTCAGAGGCTGAATCTAGTCAAGGTGTTAGGCCTGGGCCAGCATTGATCCACCTCAGAGGCTGAATCTAGTCAAGGTTTTACGCCTCAGCAGGCATTGATCCACCTCAGAGGCTGAATCTAGTCAAGGTGTTAGAACTGAGCCAGCATTGCTCCACCTCAGAGGCTCAATCTAGTCAAGGAGTTGGGCCTGAGCCAGCATTGATCCACCTCAGAGGCTGAATCAAGTCAAGGTGTTACGCCTGAGACAGCATTGATCCACCTCAGAGGCTGAATGTAGTCAAGGTGTTCGGCCTGAGCCAGCAGTGATCCACCTCAGAGGCTGAATCAAGTCAAGGTGGTAGGACTGAGCCAGCATTGATCCACCTCAGAGGCTGAATCTAGTCAAGGTGTTGGGCCTGAGCCAGCATTGATCCACCTCAGATGCTGAACCTAGTCATGGTGTTAGGCCTGAGCCAGCATTGATCCACCTCAGAGGCTGAATCTAGTCAAGGTGTTGGGCCTGTGCTAGCAATGAATCACGTCAGAGGCTGAATCTAGTCCAGGTGTTAGGTCTGAGCCAGCATTGATCCTCCTCAGTGGCTGAATCTAGTCAAGTTGTTGGGCCTGTGCTAGCATTGATTCACGTCAGAGGCTGAACATATTCAAGGTGTTAGGCCTGAGCCATCATTGATCCATCTCAGAGGCTGAATCTAGTCAAGTTGTTGGGCCTGTGCTAGCATTGATTCACGTCAGAGGCTGAACATATTCAAGGTGTTAGGCCCGAGCCAGCATTGATCCACCTCAGAGGCTGAATCTAGTCAAGGAGTTAGGCCTGAGCCAGCATTGATCCACCTCAGAGGCTGAATCTAGTCAAGGTGTTAGGCCTGAGCCAACATCGATTCACCTCAGAGGCTGAATCTAGTCAATTTGTTAGGCCTGAGCCTGCATTGATCATCCTCAGAGGCTGAATCTAATCAAGGAGTTAGGCCTGAGCCAGCATTGATCCACCTCAGAGGCTGAATCTGGTCAAGCTGTTGGGCCTGAGCCGGCATTGATCCACCTCAGAGGCTGAATCTAATCAAGATGTTGGGCCTGAGCCAGCATTGATCCACCTCAGAGGCTGAATCTAGACAAGGTGTTGGGCCTGAGCCAGCATTGATCCACCTCAGAGGCTGTATCTAGTCAAGATGTTAGGTCTGAGCCAGCATTGACCCACCTCAGAGGCTGAATCTAGTCAAGGTGTTGGGTCTGAGCCAGCATTGATCCACATCAGAGGCTGAATCCAGACAAGGTGTTAGACCTGAGCAAGCATTGATCCACCTCAGAGTCTGAATCTAGTCAAGGTGTTGGGCCTGAGCCAGCATTGATTCACCTCAGAGGCTGAGTCTAGTCAAGGTGTTAGAACTGAGCCGGCATTGATCCTCCTCAGAGGCTGAATCGAGTCAAAGTGTTGGGCCTGAGCGAGCATTGATCCATCACAGAGGCTGAATCTTATCAAGGTGTTAGGCCTGAGCCAGCATTGACCCACCTCAGAGGCTGAATCTAGTCAAGGTGTTAGGCCTGAGCCAGCATTGATCCACTTCAGAGGCTGTATCTCGTCAAGGTGTTGGGCCTGATCCAGCATTGATCCACCTTAGAGGCGGAATCTAGTCAAGGTGCTGGGCCTGAGACAGCATTGATCCACCTCAGAGGCTGAATCTAGTCAAGGTGTTAGGCCTGAGCCAGCATTGATCCACCTCAGAGGCTGAAACTGGTCAAGGTGTTGGGCCTGAGCCAGCATTGATCCACCTCAGAGGCTGAACCTGGTCAATGTTTTGTGCCTGATCCAGCATTGATTCCCTCTGAAGCTGAATCTAGTCAAGGAGTTAGGCCTGAGCCATCATTGATTCACCTCTGAGGCTGAATCTAGTCAAGGTGTTGTGCCTGAGCCAGCATTGATCCACCTCAGAGGCTGAATCTAGTCTAGGTGATGGGCCTGAGCCAGCATTGATCCACCTCAGAGGCTGAATCTAGTCAAGGTGTTAGGCCTGATGCAGCATTGATGCACCTCAGAGGCTGAATCGAGTCAAGGTGTTAGAACTGAGCCAGCATTGATCCACCTCAGTGGCTGAATCTAGTCAAGGTGTTAGGCCTGATGCAGCATTGATCCACCTTAGAGGCTGAATCGAGTCAAAGTGTTGGGCCTGAGCCAGCATTGATTCATCACAGAGGCTGAACTCAGTCAAGCTGTTAGGCCTGAGCCAGCATTGATCCACCTCTGAGGCTGAATCTAGTCAAGGTGTTGTGCCTGAGCCAGCATTGATCCACCTCAGAGGCTGAATCTATTCAAGATATTGGGCCTGAGCCAGCATTGATCCACTTCAGAGGCTGAATCCAGTCAAGGTTTTAGGCCTGAGCCAGAATTGATCCACCTCAGAGGCTGAATCTATTCAAGGTGTTAGGCCTGAGCCTGCATTGATCCACCTCAGAGGCTGAATCTAGTCAAGGAGTTAGGTCTGAGCCTGCATTGATCCACCTCAGAGGCTGAATCTAATCAAGGTGTTAGGCCTGAGCCAGCATTGATCCACCTCAGAGGCCTAATCTAGTCAAGGAGTTAGGTCTGAGCCTGCATTGATCCACCTCAGAGGCTGAATCTAATCAAGATGTTGGGCCTGAGCCAGCATTGATCCACCTCAGAGGCTGAATCTAATCAAGATGTTGGGCCTGAGCCAGCATTGATCCACCTCAGAGGCTGAATCTAGTCAAGGTGTTAGGCCTGAGCCAGCATTGATCCACCTCAGAGGCTGAATCTAGACAAGGTGTTAGACCTGAGGCAGCATTGATCCACCTCAAAGGTTGAATATAGTCAAGGTGTTAGACCTGAGCCAGCATTGATCAACATCAGAGATGAATCTAGTCAAAGTGTTGGGCCTGAGCCAGCATTGATCCACATGAGCCTGAATCTAGTCAAGGCGCTATCCTCCCTGTTTCCTTGCATTTTACGACCGTCTTATCATTTTGGTGTGTGTTAATTTGCCTTGCTGACTCTTCCCCCATCTGTTCCTGACTGTAGTTTTAATTTCTGTTCTAAGAGTCAACCTTCATCCATGAATCTAATAGCTGTTTATTACAATTCCCTTCTTTGAGAAGGAAATATCCTTATTGACTTCTCACAACTTGCTCTTAACTATTCTAGCTTATTCTAATTTATTGGCCCGTCTCCCCATCCATTTGATTAGGTGCCGTAGTTAGCCTACCAGGAATGTCATTGTGGATCCTTTCGCTACTACTGAGAGCAAGGGTTAGCAGCCTTAACCAAGGAGTTTGGCTAACATTGTAGACTGATTCATACCACTTCCGTTCCCCCATCTTTTGGATTTCTGATTCCATCTCCTTATTCCACTGTGTCCTTTGAACTAAGTGAGCTTCCGAGGTGCTAGTTCTTTCTAAGATTGATTTGAGGTATAGAGACACTGGGGGAAGCAGGTGGCCGAACTGGGTTACAGCATCGAGCGCTTCGTTCTGTATGGAGACGTTAACTCTCAGTTCTGTGATGTTATGAGCTGAGATGTGGAGTAGCAAATACTATCAAGAATAGATAATAATAATAACATATGGACTTTACTTCTGTAAATGAAATGTATTCTGTGGTTTGAGTGGAGTGGAATATAATGAATGGAAAGATCCCACAGTAGCATTTGCTCTGAAAACACTCCAGAAACATTCCCCAATCGAGCCCAGTCCAGAAAAACATCAAATGGATTATTCTGAAAAAGCAATAAAATAAATATAATATATATATACTTTGTTTTTACAAAAGTCTTGTGTTGCCTGGGTTGGGAATTAAAGGGAGAGCAACGTCCCAAAGCAGGATATGCTGTGACACTTCCCACAAACATTCCCCGATAAAGTCCAGTCCAGCAAAACATCATTTGGCCTGTTGTATATATGTTGCTTTGATTTTTACAAGTCTTGAAAGAAAGGCAGAGTAAGATCCCACAGCAGTGCGGTCTGGAATTAAATCAGTGTGATCTAATGGCGTACACTTTCTGCTTTAACAGACATGAGATGCAGTACCAATGCACACGGCAGGCAACTTGACCACAGACAATCCCTGCATACTCACCAGCTCTTGCTCTCCGTCTCTCTCTCTCCCTCACACACACACACAGGCCAGTCTTAAAATTTCCACACAACACTGTCAGCAATGAAATAAAGTTGATTTCCCTCATTGCTCTGCTTTGTTTGGCAGTTTAAAAGTAAAAAAACACTTTTCAGTTTCTTATCTTTCATGGTGCGGCCTACAGAATTAGGCTTTCTATTCTGCATCAAAAGCCAAATACTGTGGATGTTGGAAATCTGAAATTAAAACAGGAAATGCTGCAAACACTCAACAGGTCAGGCAGCTTCTGTGGAGAGAGAGAGCGAAACAGAGTTAATTCAGCTCGATGACCTTTTGTCAGATTCTGGCAAGGTTGTGACGACAGGTCATCGAACTGAAACGTTAACCATGTTTCTCCCTCTCCCCACAGACGCTGCCTGACCTGCTGAGTGTTTCCAGCATTTTCTGTTTGATTTGTATTCTGCTTCTTTGGCCTAGAAATTCAGTCTAGCCACTTTTGGGGCGGTAAAGTCGGGTGGGCGGTAAAGTTAGCGCCCGCCGGAAAGTGTAGGCCACTTCGCCGAAATTCAGTAGCTTTGGCCAAGGAGTTTGGGCGAGCGCTGTAACTGGCGTTGCACCCCTATCTTTAGGCGGTAAGCCGGCGGTGCAGACTGATAACGCCGAGGCCGGGCGCAGCGCAGGTGCGGTCATGTTTTGATTGACAGCAGACACCCTGACGCCGGCCAGCTCTTAAAGGGGGAAGGGTCGACTTTGTCTGCTGCCACGCCCTGGATAGTGGAGCCCTGCAGCTAGGCCTGAACACTGCTGGAGGACCCAAATAGCGCCTGAAGCCATGCAGAAGGCCCGTGAACGAGCGCAGCGTTTCGCAGAGCCTGCTTTGAGGGTGCTGCTTAGGCGGTTGGAAAAGAAAAGAGAGATCTTGTGCCCGGACAGTGGCAGTACAGGAGAGCCTGGAGGGAAATCACCCTGAGGGTGTCAGCCAACAGCGATGTCCCCAGGACTGGTGACCAATGCCGCAAGAAGTACAGCGACCTCACTCGGTTGGTCAGGGAGAGTACCCTTTCCAGTGTCCTCCTCATCCTTGCATGTGCACCTCACATTATGGGCAAAGGGACCTCAAAGGCCTAATGGCCAGCCCTCCTCCAGCAGCTATGGCACTGGCATGATCATCAATAGCACTTTCAACACTTCACACACTGGCCAAGCTATTCGACCATGGGAGGCAGTGCACACAACAACAGGGCAACACACTGGCCAAGCTATTCGACCATGGGAGGCAGTGCACACAACAACAGGGCACCATACTGTACTTAGAGGCCATCCTTTCTCTTGCAGGCCAAGCTGGCACAGAATCTGAGGAGCCGGACTGTCACCGGGGGAGGCCATGCCCAGTTCCAGGAGCTCAGTGACCTGGGGGAGCGTGTGGCTCGACTCATGCCTGCCCGGGTGGTTGGCCCCGTTTCTATTGGAGATGCCGACCCTGTGCTGGGCCCCAATGGTAAGGACATGAACGTTTGCACCTCTCTCGTTCCCCTTGCGCTTTAGATCTACATCCTTTGCCACTGTCCGACCAATGCGCATAATGCCACCAATCATGCCTCCCTCGCTGACACCCTGTCCTCACTCTAAAGCTAGTCTTGTGCCTTCCTGCTTTCAGCTGGTGACGAGGAGGTCCCTGAAGCTGAGAGTGCCAGTCCCTCGGAAGAGGAGGACGACGAGGACCAAGAGGAAGGCGGCACACCGGGGGAAACCTCATCCGCGCCAGGGGATGGCAATGGAGGGGACACGTCTTGCCTGGAGGAGAGCCAGGGGGAAGTGTTGCAGGGGGTTGTAGCTCCTGGGCCCAGTGGCGTCCAGGCACGCGGGAAGGGTCGGGCAGCATGGCTGCCTTCTCCCCAGAGGGGGGAAGTGTTGCAGGGGGGTGTAGTTGCTGGGCGCAGTGGCGTCCAGGCACGCGGGAAGGGTCGGGCAGCACGGCGGCCTTCTCCCCAGAGGGGGGAAGTGTTGCAGGGGAGGGCAGTTGCTGGGCCCAGTGGCGTCCAGACACGCGGGAAGGGTCGGGCAGCTCGGCGGCCTTCTCCCCAGAGGGAGAGTCCGGCCTCCAGTCCGGAGACGGTCCTCGCCCAGGAGGTGCGCCTCCTTGATGAAATGTCCGCGGCCTCGGAGCGGCGCCACAACGAGTTCATGGGGGTTGTGGGACAGTTGCCTCAGGCTATTGAGTCCCTGGCTCATAGTGTGGCCGATTTCGGGGACTCACAGGCCAGGGGTGTTGACCAACTCGCGGCAGCACAGGACGCGAGTCGAGAGTTCATGAGTGGTGCCGTGCAGACACTTGCTGATCTGATGCGGGCACAGACCAGGGCAGCTCGGGCACTCACTTCTGCCACACTCACAGTGTCACGGAAGCATCACCAGGGCACCCGCCGCCCTGCTGCAGCACAGCGGTCTGGCCTTCACCAGATTGCTGTGCTTGCTGCAGTGCCAGCCCGGCAGAGTGCCAGTGTCTCTAGCGACCAGCGAGCGCCTGGCATCAGCCAGCTTGCCCCCATTGATGCAGCCGCCACTGCCACTCCCCCAGCCAAGCTGCGACGAGCTGCTGGAGAGACTGATGCTGCCCAGCCACAGCTGCAGCAGTCAGCAGCCAGCCCCTCCAGGGCCGGACCACGTCCAGGCCGACCCCCAAGGGCATCTGCCGTCACGCATTGTGCCCCTCAGGAGCCTTCCCCCAGCCTTGCAACACCCACAGGGCCCAGGTTGAGGTGGAGCAACAGGTCGGGCAGGGGCCGAAGAAGCCTGCACAAGGACTCCCCCTGTCGGCACAACAAGTAGAGTGTGTTGCCAACTGTTTATTTATATGGGGGTGTTTGAGTTCTGTATGGGGGGGGCTTATTTTGCTAACGCCGAAGATGAAGGCTACTGTTTTTTTATATGGGGGTGTTTGTGTTCTGTATGGGGGGGTTTGTCTTGGTTAGGCTGAGGATGAAGGCCAATTGGATGGACAAGTTTTGTTATTCCTCCCCAGGTTGTGGGAGTGAGATATGTTTTTGACTGTTTTTTGGGGGTGTTGTCTGTCTTTCTGTTTCATGTGGGAAGGGCCCTGAGTTTGTTAAATAAAGCTTTTTATTTATTCAGCTTGTCCAGGTGTCATGTTTCAAGTGGTTGTTGCGTTAACCGGCTGAGGGCTTGCGGAGCAGCTGCATTCAGGTGCGTTCATTGCCACAAGCCATTCCCTGACAGGGGGCCTAGAAGTGTCGTTCAATAAGCCGCCGGCGGACGGCCCTTGGACCTTGTGGCTCCCTCCTGGGCTGGTACACCTCCTCCTCCTCATGGTCCTCCTGCTCGTCCTCCTGAGGTGGTGGTCCAACGTGAGGTGGCAGTGCCTGAGTCCTGCGGATAGCCAGGTTGTGCAGCATGCAGCAAACGACGACGAACTGGGAGACTCTATCCGGCGAATACTGTAGAGATCCGCCGGATCGATCCAGGCAGCGGAACCGTTGCTTGAGGATGCCAATCGCTTGCTCTATGATGTTCCTTGTGGCTTGATGGCTTTCGTTGTATGCCTCCTCCGCAGGGGTCCTGGGTGCGCGGAGCGGGGTCATGAGCCGTGTACACAAAGGGCAGCCCTTGTCCCCAATAAGCCATCCCCTTGGTGGAGACTGTGCCTCGAACATGTCAGCCACAGTAGTCTGGCGCAGGATAAATGCATCGTGGAAGCTTCCTGGAAAGCGGGCATTCACAGCTAGGATGCACTGCCTGTGGTCACACACCAGCTGTACATTGAGGGAATGGTAGCACTTCCGGTTGCGGTAAACCTCGGCATTGTCGACCGGTGCCCGCATAGCCACATGCGTGCAGTCAATGGCGCCCTGCACCATGGGGAAGTCGGCGATCCTGGCAAATCCGACTGCACGCTGCTCCTGCCTCTCTAGGGTCATGGGGAAGGAGATGAATTGGTGTCTCCTTGCGAAAAGGGCATCGGTGACCTGCCGGATGCAGCGATGCACGGCGAACTGGGAAATGTTCGCTATGTCCCCAGCAGCGGCTTGGAATGAGCCACTTGCATAAAAGTTCAGAGCCACCGTGACCTTCACTTCCACCGACAGAGACGTCCTGCACATCAGCTGTGGACGCAGATCTCTGTGAAGCAGCTGGCAGATCTCTGCAACCACCTCCCTTCTGAAGCGCAGCCTCTTAACACAATGCGCGGCAGTCATGCTAAGATAGGACACCTGCTGCCGGTATTCCCTGAGTGGGTAAGGCCTACGTTGCCGACGCCTGATGGCCGCTCTGTGTCTAGGCATGGCTGGCCCTCTCACACAGCGTCTGCGAGCCCTTCGCACATAATGCTGGAACTGAGGGTTGGAACCCCATGCAGCCCCCATAATAAACTTGCAAACAGTGAAATCAAAATGAGTGAAGTTTCCAAGCTCTGGCCAGAAGCCAAAAATACCTCTCCTATGTTGTCCCAAATCAGGAAGGTCTGTTCCTTGGTCTCTGTCCAGAAATCCAAAGCACTAAAGTCATTGCAGCAAAATGGCTGGCCTTTATACTTCAGTCTAAGTGCCCTTTAATTAGCGCTCCCCGAGGCCCGCAGGGCCTCTGCTGCGTTCCACTTCACAGTTCTTAACAGCGCCACGCCCACATTGGGCGGGCGCCACTGAATTTCCGGTTTGGGGTGCACAAACAGCGTTGCACGACGAAATGACGTCATAAGCTGTGTGCGCAGCTGAGCGGGCGCAAACACTTTGCGCCGGCGCTAAATGTCAACTGAAGTTGGGCGTAGGCGCAGATCGGCCTGCGCCCGGGCGCTATGTGCCTAGCGCTGGAAATCTACCCCTCTTATGGTGCTTACGGCTGGCGGACGCAACTGAATTTCTAGGCCCATGTGTCTCTTGTAATGATCAATAAAATGTCATTCTATATTGGACACTAGGTGGAGCAGTAGAGCTGTGTATAGCTGTATGTATAAGACTACACTACCCAGCTGTATGTATATTAAGACTACATTACCCATGAGGCACTAGGCTACCCACAAGGCAACAGTCAAGATGGAAGCCTCTACAGATGCTGTACCTAGTCCACATGTGCTCAATAAAGTAACTAGCAAAAGCTAGCTGTGTTCAGAATAAGAATGTCTATTTATTAATGAACATAAGATCTCTCACTGCCTCCCTGCCTTGTCTTGATTTGAGTGGAGTGGAATAAATAGAATGAAAAGATTGCAGAGCAGCTTTTACTGACAGAGAGTTCACAAAGACATTTTTCAGTATCTCACTAACTGACTACCTGTCTTGAAGTGAAGTGAAATGAAATAAAATGCAATAAAGTGATACACAGCAGCATTACATGTGGACCAGGCCATAATGAATTCAATAAGGTTTAATACAACAACAGCAGGTAATAAGACAGCAGACCACATCTCACACAAACACCAGCTTTAGCCCTCTCTCTCTCACACACACACACACACACACTCACAGCCTGGCCAGCCTCCAGAGAGATGACTGCTGTGTTGGAAGATTAAAACGAAAAAGACACTTTTCAGTATCTTATCATTTCACTTTGTGGCCTACAGAAACAGGCTTTCTATTCAGCAATTTGCCTGTTGATTGCATGTCTCACTCACTCTCACTGACTTTCTGTCTGTCTCTCTCTCACTCACAGTCTCCCTCCCACCCACATTGAACTAAAATTTACAGTAACATGACAACACACACTCACACAGACTCTGCAATTTGAAGACTTCCTCTTCATAGGCAGTCCCTCAGAACCGAGGATGGCTTGCTTCCACATTAAAAATGAGTTCTCAGGTGACTGATTAGTCCAATGTGGGACCTACAGTCTCTGTCGCAGGTGGGGCAGGCGGTGGTTGAAGGGGCGTGTGGGTGGGGTGCTTGTGTTGAAGGGGCGGGTGGGTGAGGACTACTTGGATTGAAGGTGTTAAATCTGTGAATCTTGAGGTATGGTGTCCGTTAGTAAATAGACAGAGACTGCAGAGGAACAATCAACAGGTGTTTACTGGATGAGGGTTGCTCGAAAACTACAGTACAGATCCCTACTCAGGGTTTATTAACAGGTGTGGTCACTGCCGGTACTACAGTATACAGGAGCTGTAAAAGTAGTTCTCCCCTTAAGCGTACATACACAACAGAAGGGGCGGGTGGGTGGGGCAGATGGTGGTTGAAGGGGCGGGTGGGTGAGGTTCTTGGGTTGATTTGCGCTCCTTGCACTGCCTGTGCTTGGCTTCCACTTGCTCCCGGTGAAGAGACTCGAGGTGTTCGGCATCTTCCCGGATGCATCTCCTCCACCTTGTGCGGTCTTGGGCCAGGGATTCCCAGGTTTCGGTGGTGATGTTACATTTTTTCAAGGAGGTTTTGAGGGTGTCCTTGAAGCGTTTCCTCTGCCCACCTGGGGCTCTCTTGCAATGCCGGTGCTCCAAGTAGAGCGCTTGTTCTGGGAGTCTCGTATCGGGCATGTGGACAATGTAGCCCATCCATCGGAGCTGATCGAGTGTGGTCAAAGCTTCGATGCCAGGGATGTTGGCCTGAGCAAGACCACTGATGTTGGTTCACCTATCCTTCCAATGGATTTGCAGGATCTTGCCGAGGCAGCATTGGTGGTACCTCTCCAGTGCTTTGAGGTGCCTGCTGTACATGGTACATGTCTCTGAGGCATACAGCAGTGCGGGTATCGCTGCTGCTCTGTAGGCCATGAGCTTAGTGCTGGGTTTGAGGTCCTGATCTTGAAACACTCTCTTCCTCAGTTGACCACAGGCTGCACTGGCACACTGAAGGCGGTGTTGGAATTCGTCATCGACGTCTGCCCTTGTTGACAGTAGGCTCCTGAGGTATGGAAAGTGGTCCACATTGTCCAAGGCCTTGTCATGGATTTTGATAATCGGGGGGCAGTACTGTGTGGCGGGGGCAGGTTGGTAGAGGACCTCCGTCTTACTGATGTTTAGTGTAAGGCCCATGCTATCGTATGCTTTGGTGAAGGTGTTGACGATGGTTTGGAGTTCGACCTTAGGGTGTGTGCAGACACAAGCGTTGACTGCATACTGTAATTCGACGACAGTGAATGAGATGACCTTGGACCTGGACTGGAGGTGACGGAGATTGAACAGTTTCCCGTTTGTTCTCTAAATTCGCTCCACTCCAGTGGGGAGCTTTCATCAGGGTGAGATGGAGCATTGCAGCTAGGGAGATCGAGAAAAGCATTGGTGCCGTAACCCAAACACGCACTCACATAGAGACACACTCAGACAAACTCTGCAATTTGCAGAAACTCACATCCATTTTGGAAATGGTGCAGCCTGGGAGTGGCTGAGTCTCGTGACCCTGTGTCTGGGCCTCTGACCTCACAATGGGAGATGACGCAATCAGCTCGAGCTGGAAACCCTTAAATTAAATTAAAATCAAATCACCGGCTGGAAATGGTGACACAATGAGGGCAGTGACATCATCACTTGGAATGGTCACACAATGGGAGGAGTGACGTCATCACTTGGAGTGGTCACACAATGGGAGCAGTGACGTCATCACTTGGAATGGTCACACAATGGGAGCAGTGACGTCACCACTTGGAATGGTAACACAATGGGAGCAGTGACATCATCACTTGGGATGTTCACACAATGGGAGCAGTGACGTCATCACTTGGAATGGTCACACAATGGGAGCAGTGACGCCATCACTTGGAATGATCACACAATGGGAGCAGTGATGTCATCACTTGGAATGGTCACACAATGGGAGCAGTGACGTCATCACTTGGAATGGTCACACAATGGGAGCAGTGATGTCATCACTTGGAATGGTCACACAATGGGAGTAGTGACATCATCACTTGGAATGGTCACACAATGGGAGCAGTGATGTCATCACTTGGAATGTTCACACAATGGGAGCAGTGATGTCATCACTTGGAATGTTCACACAATGGGAGCAGTGACGTCATTACTTGGAATGTTCACACAATGGGAGCAGTGATGTCATCACTTGGAATGTTCACACAATGGGAGCAGTGATGTCATCACTTGGAATGTTCACACAATGGGAGCAGTGACCTCATCACTTGGAATGGTCACACAATGGGAGCAGTGACGTCACCACTTGGAATGGTCACACAATGGGAGCAGTGACATCATCACTTGGAATGGTCACACAATGGGAGCAGTGACGTCATCACTTGGAATGGTCACACAATGGGAGCAGTGACAGCATCACTTGGAATGGTCACACAATGGGAGCAGTGACATCATCACTTGGAATGGTCACACAATGGGAGCAGTGATGTCATCACTTGGAATGGCCAAACAATGGGAGCAGTGATGTCATCACTTGGAATGGTCACACAATGGGAGCAGTGACATCATCACTTGGAATGGTCACACAATGGGAGAAGTGATGTCATCACTTGGAATGTTCACACAATGGGAGCAGTGATGTCATCACTTGGAATGGTCCCACAATGGGAGCAGTGACATCATCACTTGGAATGGTCACACAATGGGAGCAGTGATGTCATCACTTGGAATGGCCACACAATGGGAGCAGTGATGTCATCACTTGGAATGGTCACACAATGGGAGCAGTGACATCATCACCTGGAATGGTCACACAATGGGAGCAGTGATGTCATCACTTGGAATGTTCACACAATGGGAGCAGTGATGTCATCACTTGGAATGGTCCCACAATGGGAGCAGTGACGTCACCACTTGGAATGGTCACACAATGGGAGCAGTGACATCATCACTTGGAATGGGCACACAAGGGGAGCAGTGACGTCATCACTTGGAATGGTCACACAATGGGAGCAGTGACAGCATCACTTGGAATGGTCACACAATGGGAGCAGTGACATCATCACTTGGAATGGTCACACAATGGGAGCAGTGATGTCATCACTTGGAATGGTCACACAATGGGAGCAGTGATGTCATCACTTGGAATGGTCACACAATGGGAGCAGTGACAGCATCACTTGGAATGGTCACACTGTCACACTCAGTCTGGGTCTTGTTCCCTGCAGTAACTCCAGCTGTTTCCTTCCGTTTAAACGGAACTGATTCTCCCCCAGCCTGAAACAGATTAAAGATTAAACAGGAATTAATAGATTGAACATCAGTGTAAATAACCGCGAGACTGCGGTTAATATTTCAATATTAATTACAGACAAATATTACCCAGAAAAGTGACTGAATCCCATTGATATTTAATTGATTATATTAAACATTAACACAACCACTCACCAGATGTACTCCAGACTCCGGCAGGTCAGTGTGAGGCGGTGGATAGCGGGGACAGATCGGTCTGTGAAGGAGTTTGATCCCAGGTTCAGAATCATCAGTGAGCGGTTTGTACTGAGAGCGGAGGCGAGATCCTCGGCACAAGAATCTGTGAGACCGACACGATACAGCCTGGGGATCAGAGAGAGAGAAAACAGGAATCAGAGTAAATCACCAGAGTTTATTAATAACACTGTTACTGACACTGATAATAATGTCCAGTGTCAGACATCCAGTTATTATAAACACAATCTCACACAGACTGGTACTTACCGCAGTCTCTGTATTTTACAGTCTGGGTTCCTCAGAGCCACAGACAGTTGTTTCACTCCTGAATCTCCCAGTTTATTATTACTCAGGATCAGGTCCGTCAGTGAGTGGTTTGTACTGAGAGCGGAGGCGAGATCCTCGGCACAAGAATCTGTGAGACCGACACCATCCAGCCTGGGGATCAGAGAGAGAAATAACAGGAATCAGAGTAAATCCCCAGAGTTTAATAATAACACTATTACTGATGCAAATAATGTTCAGTGTCAGACATCCAGTTATTATAAACAGAATCTCACACAATCTGGTACTCACCGCAGGTTCTGTATTTTACAGTCCGGGCTCCTCAGAGCCACAGACAGTAGTTTCACTCCTGAATCTCCCAGTTTATTATAACCCAGGTTCAGATCCGTCAGTGAGCAGTTTGTACAGAGAGCGGAGGCGAGATCCTCGGCACAAGAATCTGTGAGACCGATACCAAACAGACTGGGGATCATAGAGAGAAATAACAGGAATCAGAGTAAATCCTCAGAGTTTATTAATAACACTATTACTGATACTAATAACAATGTAGAGTGTCAGACATCCAGTTATTATAAACACAATCTCACACAGTCTGGTACTTACCCCAGTGTCTGTATTTTACAGTCCGGGTTTCCCAGAGCCACAGACACTAGCTCCACTCCTGAATCTCCCAGTTTATTATTACCCAGGTTCAGATCCGTCAGTGAGCGGTTTGTACTGAGAGCGGAGGCGAGATCCTGGGAACAAGAATTTGTGAGACCGACAGCCCACAGCCTGTGGATCAGAGAGAGAAATAACAGGAATCAGAGTAAATCCCCAGATTTTATTAATAACTCTATTACTGATACTAATAACAATGTACAGTGTCAGGCATCCAATTATTACAAACACAATTTCACACAGTCTGGTACTTACCGCAGTCTCTGTATTTTACAGTCCGCGTTCCCCAGAGCCACAGACAGTAGTTTCACTCCTGAATCTCCCAGTTTACTGTCACTCAGTCTAAACACAAACAGAGAGAGAGAAACAAACTGAATTGAAGCCCGGAGTGTAATGATATCAGCAAATAGAGATGGTATTTACCTGTTCGATTATGATGCCTTAATAGCATGTTTGCAGGTATTGATTGCTTGCGCCTGACCAGCAGAGGTCATGTGATCGAGACAAGCAAGGCAGTGGAGTTTAGTTTCAGTTTCGTTCTAAATGCATCACAAGCATAATGTCTCCTGGAAATGGTATATAAAGAGTTGAACAGACTTTAGATTAAAAGTCATTCTCTTTCATAAATGTCTCGTCATTGAACCCACAAAGAAATCAATACACGGAGCTGATGTAATTTTCTCTCTGGGATATTACAGCAATCACTGAAAGTATTCAGGACATTAATCACCCGGTTTCCCCTCGCGATTTCCCACATGGGCGGGTAGGGGTCGGTTCGGGTGGGACTGGGGTCGGTGGCGGGTCGGGGTCGGGTGGAGGGAGGTGCAGGGGTTGGTGGTGGGTGGCGGGTCGGGTGGAGGGAGGGGCCGGGGTTGGTGGTGGGTGGCGGGTCGGGTGGAGGGAGGGGCCGGGGTCGGTGGTGGGTCGGGGGGTCGAGGTCGGGTGGAGGAAGGTGCCGGGGTCGGTGGTGGGTCGGGGGGTCGAGGTCGGGTGGAGGGAGGGGCCGGGGTCGGTGGTGGGTCGGGGGGTCGAGGTCGGGTGGAGGGAGGGGCCGGGGTCGGTGGTGGGTCGGGGGGTCGAGGTCGGGTGGAGGGAGGGGCCGGGGTCGGTGGTGGGTCGGGGGGGCGGGGAAGGGTATGGTCGTGTCGGGTGGGGTCGGGTGAGGTCGGGGTCGGCTGAGGGCCGGATGGGGCTGGGAGAGGTCGGGTGGGACCGGGGTCGGGTAAGGTCGGGGACCCACTCGACCCACCACGGATGGTGCCCGCTGACCCCTGTGAAATTCCCCCCTCACTGGAAATGTATCTCACTCTGTCCAACAGCCCATATATTCAGGGACTGTCCATTAATGTATTTATTAAATAAAGTGCTGTCTGTGTGAAGCCTTTAAATGTCCCTCAGTCTGTCTCAATCCCTGATGATCGGAATTACCTTCCTGGAGCTCAGTGACCCGCCTCGTCATGTTTGGAGAAACTTATCTCATTTCTGCTGCACCTTAGATCCCGGGCTTTATGGGAATAAAGTGATTTTCCCAGAATTAAATGATAAAGCGGTGATTCCCTGTACTTTATACTCTGAGCAATATATTAATCTGTATAATATCCCGGGGTGAGTAATATTGTGAAACGCTAACTGCTGCTGTAAAATCTGTCCCCCAGGATTTTATATAACAAGGAGAATTTATTCTGAATTAAAACAGGAAATGCTGGAAATACCCAGCAGGTCAGGCAGCATCTATAGAGAGAGAAACAGAGTTAATGTTTCAGGTCAAGGACCCTTCATCAGAACTGGAACAAGTTACAGATGTAACGGATGTTTAAGCAAGTGTAGGGGCCGGGAAAGGTGGGGGGAGCGGAGGAAAGAACAAAAGGGAAGGTCGGTGATAGGGTGGAAGACAGGAGAGATTGAAAGACAAAAGGGATGATGGTGCAAGCAAAAGGAGATGGTAATGGGACAAGTTAAGTAACAAAAGATGAATCTAGTTGAGGTGTAAATGTCAATGACAGAATTATCAACAGCTGTCATACGAGAGAAAAACAAGGAAAAGGAAAAACAATAATGAAACAAATAAACTAGGGGCTGAGTTTATAGTCTGAAATTGTTGAACTCGATGTTGAGTCCAGAAGGTTGTAAAGTGCCTAATTGAAAGATGAGGTGCTGATCCTCGATCTTATGTTGTACTTTGTTGGAAGAGTGTAAGAGGCCGAGAATGGAGAGATCAGAGTGGGAGTTGAGCAGAGAATTAAAGCGATAGGTGACCAGAAGCTCGGGGTCACACTTACAGACTGAGCGAAGGTGTTCCACAAAGCAATCACCCAATCTGCATATTTCTGCCCAATGTAGAGGAGACTGCATCGTGAGCAGTGAATACAGTATATTAAATTGCAAGAGGTACAAGTAAATCGCTGTTTTACCTGGAAGGAGAGTTTTGGGCATTGGACAATGAGAAGGGAAGAGGTAAAAGGGCAGGTGTTGCATCTCCTGTGCTTGCACAGGAATGTGCTCTGGGAAGGGGAATGTGTGTTGGGGTGATTGAGGAGTGGACCAGGTTGTCGTGGAGGGAGCGGTCCCTTCGGAATGCTGAAAGGGGAGGTGAGGGGAAGATGTGTTTGGTGGTGGGATCACGCTGGACATGATGGAAATGGCGGAGGATGATCCGTTGAATGCAGAGGCTGGTGGGTGAAAGGTGAGGACAAGGTGAACCCTATCATAGTTCTGGGTGTGCTGGGAAGGGGTGAGAGCAGAAGTGCAGGAAATAGAAAGGACATGGTCAAGAGCCATGTCAACCACGGTAGAGGGGAGTACTCAGTTGAGGAAAAAGGAAGACATGTCGGAAGCACTGGTGTGGAAGGTGGCATCATCGGAGCAGATGCGACAGGGACAGAAAACCTGGGAGAATGGACCAGCATCCTTACAGGAAGCGAGTTGGGAGGAAGTGTATTCCAGGTAGTTGTGGGAGTCAGAGGGCTTAGAGTGAATGTTTGTCAATAGCAGCAATAGAGTATATCCTGCCCCGTTACAAGTTTTAAATCTCCTTGCACACCTAGATTATAGGGGAGGGGAGTCTCTCACTTTATTCCCATTAACTGGCTCTACATTTATTTCAGGTGTAACTGGCCCGACAGTTTTTTGGGGGAATTTTCGGAAGTTCCCTCCCCTAGTGTGGCCTCACACAGGGGGTGGATTATGGGGAATTCCCGGGTTCACTTCCCCCGGTTTACCCAGGAGCTGCCCGCTGTGTGAGTGGCCCCACCGCTGGCCGGTGTGTGTCTGCACTCTGGTTAGATTGGAACATTTTCACCGGCAGGTTTAAGATCCTGAATATTAATCTTTACTCAATGTTCAGGACTGTGAATAATTGTAAACATTTACAGCTGAAAGAATTCCCGATTCCCCAATATTCCCAATCCAGGAAACTACCCCCTCGACAGGACACAGCCTGCACGGTATTGGAGTAAATATCGAACTGTTAGTGATTTAAACTTGGGTTTCTCTCCTGTTTCCAGTTGAAATGGTGGATGTGGAAAACATTTTAAATTAATTTAATCTTTACTGCCGGATTATATTCTGTGTTTACATTCTGCTGTCCAGCTTTATTAAAGATGACTTATTGTAATTAAATTATCAGACTCTCAGTCACCTGTATCTGCTGATCCGATAAATGCTGTAAAATCCCTACTTGTTCACAAGGATCCATTTTAGATTCTCCAGTCCTTAGGGAACAACTGACCGATCCTCTTATTATTGGTCACATTTGTGTTGAATCCGCTTCTCTCTGGTTTAACTGAACTGTTTGTTTCCCTACATTATGGAGCAACAGCACAATCCATGACTGTTCTACAATTCACCCAACAGTTAGAGACAAATAAACAGTTAACTTAGCTCCCGGCATTTGTGCAGTGCGGGTACCAGCTGCTGGAGTCCTTCACACTGAATGTTGCAGTTCTGTAGATCGAGTGTTTTTATTGTATCACAGAGTCCAATGACGTGAGACAGGACCGCACAGTCAATCGGGGTCAATGTCAATCCATTAAATGTAAGTGTTTCCACAGATCCCACTGTGGTCCGAGTCAGTGCTTTATTCTGAGACTCAAACAGGTAGTGGAATGTGTTCAGGAGGTTCCTTTTACCAATATTACTCCCTATGTTTCCAATCTGTCCTTCAATCTTCTCCTTCACCCAGTCAATCACTCGGCAGGTGGTTTGATGAAGAAATGGACCCAGAAACTCCTCCAGGGGCCGAGCTGCCTGTGGGGAGGAGAGACCAGCAACAAAACGGAGAAATATCTGAAATCGCCCATTTCCTTGCTGTGGGCTTCTCTGAGGAGTTTCAGGATGTCCCCAGGATCTGGAGTCAGGAATTGTGAGAGTGCGGCTACAAACTCTTGGATGGTGAGGTGCGGGAATGTGTACACCACGCTCTGGGCAGATTCATCTCTCTCCAAAAGTTCTATCATGAACCCAGATAGGAACTGGGAAGGTTGTAGATTGTACTTGATCAAATCTCCATTTCTAAACGCAATCTTCTTCTCGGAGACTCCTGTGAAGGCCATCTCACCAAGATTCAGTAACACATCACGGGGGCTTTCAATCTCTCGGCCATGGTTTTTCAAAATGTTGTAAATATAGTAGGAATATAGTTGGGTGATGGTCTTGGGAACTCGCTGCTGATTCCTGTCTCTTTGTTGAAAGGAGGAGCCTAGTGACAGACCGAGGATCAAGCAGTAGGAAGGGTTGTAGCACATGGTGTACAGGATCTTGTTCTCTTCCACGTGTTTGAAAACAGCTGCTGCCACCGTCTGATCTTCAAAAAACTTGTTGAAATATTCCTTCCGCTCTTCACCAACAAATCCCAGGATTTCAGCCCAGACACTGATCGAAGCCTTTTCCAATAAATGTAATGCAGTGGGATGGCTGGTCACTAGCACTGAACATCCTGGGAGCAGCTTGTGCTGTATTAAACTGTACACAATGTCAGACACTTCACACCAGTCTTCAGGATCTGTGCACATGTGCTGAGGTTCAGTATTTCTCCGATTGTCAGCAAAATCGATACTGTCCTTGAATTCATCCAAACCATCGAATATAAACAGCAATACCTCTGGGTTCTTCCAGAGCTCCCTATGAATATTCCCAAAGTAAGGATACAGATCCAGTATCAGATTCCTCAGGTTTATTCTACAGTTAATAGCGTTCAAATCCCAGAATTTAAAACTGAAAACAAATTGAAAGTCTGGGTATATTTTCCCAGTGGCCCAGTCATGAACAATCTTTTGTACCATTGTTGATTTTCCAATCCCCGAGACTCCGCTCACTGCTGCTGAACTCACAGACTTGGATCGCCAGAAGATACCCTCGATTTTCTGGAACAAACCGCCAATCTGGGAAAAACAGCTCTGGAACAACTGATCAGTTCGAATTTTGTCCAGTTCTCTCCGGAGGTGTTTTTCTCTCCACTCTTCATGGTCTCGGCCTCTTACCAGCAGTTCATGTTCTACAAGAGTCCGATCTCGAACAGTAGAAATGAGCGTTAGCTCAGCATATCGATCAAACAGCTGGAAAATCTTAACCTTCTCCTTTATTAGGATAGTGTTCACTCTCAGTATATCAGTTTGTACCCGGAGTGTTTCCTTGTGTTTCTGCTGAACATCTTCAATAAGAATAGAGAGAAAGTGGTTCTCAGTATTATTTGTATTGACATAAAAACAACTTCTCAATGCCATTTCACAATTCAGTAAAATAATGCAAGATTTAATTGGCAATTTCGATAGAGGTGTGTGTAGAAATTCAAACTCAGTTAGTAGCTGAGAACTGTTTCAAATCCTCACGTGATTCTAATAATTACTGGGAAATAGGGCACAGGATATTAGTGGGATATGGACAGAGTGTGAATGATCAAATGTCTGACAGTTTTGTATCAGATTTTGGGCAGGTTATTTGGGGCATTGTGTGAATTGGGAGTGGCACAGACTGTGAATGGTCAAGTGTCCCACTGTTACTGTAGCAGACTGTGGGCAGGTTATCTGGGGCATATTGTGAATTGGGAGTGGGACAGACTGTGAATGGTCAAGTGACCCACTGATACTGTATCAGACCATGGGCAGGTTATCAGGGGCATTGTGTGATTTGGGAGTGGGACAGATAGTGAATGGACGGATGATCCACTGTTACTGTATCAGACCTTGGGCAGGTTATCTGGGGCATTGTGTGAATTGGGAGTGGGACAGACTGTGAATGATCAAGTGTCCCACTGTTACTGCATCAGACCTTGGGCAGGTTATTTGTGGCAGTGTGTGAATTGGGAGTGGGGTAGACTGTGAATGGCCCAGTGTCCCACTGTTATTGTATCAGTCCTTGGGCAGGTTATCTGGGGCATTGTGTGAATTGGGAGTGGGACAGACTGTGAATGGACGGATGTTCCACTGTTACTTTATCAGACCTTGGGCAGGTTATCTGGGGCATTGTGTGAATTGGGAGTGGGACAGACTGTGAATGGTCAAGTGTCCCACTGTTTCTGTATCAGACATTGGGCAGGTTATCTGGGGCATTGTGTGAATTGGGAGTGGGACAGACTGTGAATGGTCAAGTGTCCCAATGTTACTGTATCAGACCTTGGGCAGGATATCTGGGGCATTGTGTGAATTGGGAGTGGGACAGACTGTGAATGGTCAAGTGTCCCACTGTTACTGCATCAGATCTTCGGCAGGTTATCTGGGACATTGTGTGAATTGGGACTGGGATAGACTGTGAATGGTCAAGTCCCCCACTGTTACTGTATCAGACATTGAGCATGTTATCTGGGGCATTGTGTGAATTTGGAGTGTGACAGACATTGAATGGTCAAGTGTTCCACTGTTACTGTATCAGACCAGGGGCAGGTTATCTGGGGCATTGAGTGAATTGGGCTGGGACAGACTGTGAATGGTCAAGTGTCCCAATGTTACTGTTTCGGACCTTGGGCAGGATATCTGGGGCATTGTGTGAATTGGGAGTGGGACAGACTGTGAATGGTCAAGTGTCCCACTGTTACTATATCAGTCCTTGGGCAGGTTATCTGGGGCATTGTTTGAATTGGGAGTTGGATAGACTGTGACTGGTCAAGTGTCCTACTGTTACTGTATCAGACCTTGGGCAGGTTATCTGGGGCATTGTGTGAATTGGGATTGGGACAGGTTGTGAATAGTCAAGTGTCCCACGGTTATTGTATCAGACCTTGGGCAGGTTATCTGGGGCATTGTGTGAATTGGGAGTGGGACAGACTGTGAATTGTCAAGTGTCCCACTGTTACTGTATCAGAACTTGGGCAGGTTATCTGGGGCATTGTGTGAATTGGGAGTTGGACAGACTGTGAATGGTCATGTGTCCCACTGTTACTGTATCAGACCTTGGGCAGGTTATCTGGGGCATTGTGTGAATTGGGACTGTGATAGACTGTGAATGGTCAAGTGTCCCACTGTTACTGTATCAGACCTTGAGCATGTTATCGGGGCATTGTGTGAATTGGGAGTGTGACAGACTTTGAATGGTCAAGTGTTCCACTGTTACTGTATCAGTCCAGGGGCAGGATATCTGGGGCATTGTGTGAATTGGGAGTGGGACAGACTGTGAATGGTCAAGTGTCCCACTGTTATTCTATCAGATCTTGGGCAGGTTATCTGGGGCATTGTGTGAATTGGGAGTGGGACAGACTGTGAATGGTCAAGTGTCCGACTGTTACTGTATCAGACCTTGGGCAGGATATTTGGGGCATTGTGTGAATTGGGAGTGGGACAGACTGTGAATGGTCAAGTGTCCCATTGTTACTGTATCAGACCTTGGGCAGGTTATCTGGGGCATTGTGTGCATTGGCAGTGGGACAGACTGTGAATGGTCAAGTGTCCCACTGTTACTGTATCAGACCAGGGGCAGGTTATCTGGGGCATTGTGTGAATTGGGAGTGGGACAGACTGTAAATGGTCAAGTGTCCCACTGTTGCTATATCAGACCAGGGGCAGGTTATCTGGGGCAGTGTGTTCATTGGGAGTGGGACAGACTGTGAATGGTCAATTGTCCCACTGTTACTGTATCAGACCAGGGGCAGGTTATCTGGGGCAGTGTGTGAATTGAGAGTGTGAGAGACTGTGAATGGTCAAGTGTCCCACTATTATTGTATCAGACCAGGGGCAGGTTATCTGGGGCATTGTGTGAATTGAGAGTGGGACAGACTGTGAATGGTCAAGTGTCCCACTGTTGCTGTATCAGACCTTAGTCATAGAGTCATAGAGTCATAGAGTAATACAGCACGGATAGAGGCCCTTCGGCCCATCGTGTCCGCGCCGGCCATCAAGCCCTGTCTAATCTAATCCCATATTCCAGCATTTGGCCCGTAGCCTTGTATGCTATGGCATTTCAAATGCTCATCCAAATGCTTCTTAAATGTTGTGAGGGTTTCTGCCTCCACAACCCTTTCAGGCAGTGAGTTCCAGACTCCAACCACCCTCTGGGTGAAAAAGTTCTTTCTCAAATCCCCTCTAAACCTCCCGCCCTTTACCTTGAATCTATGCCCCCTAGTTATTGACCCCTCTACTAAGGGGAAAAGCTCCTCAGCATCCATCCTATCTATGCCCCTCACAATTTTGTACACCTCAATCATGTCCCCCCTCAGCCTCCTCTGCTCCAAGGAAAACAAACCCAATCTGCCCAGTCTCTCTTCATAGCTGAAGCGCTCCAGCCCTGGTAACATCCTGGTGAACCTCCTCTGCACCCTCTCTAACGCGATCACATCTTTCCTGTAGTGTGGCGACCAGAACTGCACACAGTATTCCAGCTGTGGCCTAACCAGTGTTTTATACAGCTCCATCATAACCTCCTTGCTCTTATATTCTATGCCTCGGCTAATGAAGGCAAGTATCCCATATGCCTTTTTTACCACCTTATCCACCTGTTCCGCCGCCTTCAGGGATCTGTGTACCTGCACACCCAGATCCCTCTGACCCTCCGTCTTGCCTAGGGTCTTTCCCTTCATTGTGTATTCCCTTGCCTTGTTAGACCCCCCAAAGTGCATCACCTCGCACTTTTCCGGGTTAAATTCCATTTGCCACTGTTCCGCCCATCTGACCAACCCATCTATATCGTTCTGCAGACTGAGGCTACCCTCCTCGCTATTTACCACCCTACCAATTTTAGTATCATCCGCGAATTTACTGATCATACCCTTTACATTCATATCCAAGTCATTAATGTAGACCACAAACAGCAAGGGACCCAGCACCGATCCCTGTGGTACCCCACTGGCCACAGGTTTCCAGTCACAAAAACAACCTTCGACCATCACCCTCTGCCTTCTGCCACTAAGCCAGTTTTGTATCCAATGTGCCAAGGCACCCTGGATTCCATGGGCTCTTACCTTCTTGACCAGTCTCCTGTGCGGGACTTTGGGCAGGCTATCTGGGGCATTGTGTGAATTGGGAGTGGGACAGACTGTGAATGGTCAAGTGTCCCACTGTTACTGTATCAGACCTTGGGCAGGTTATCTGGGGCAGTGTGTTAATTGGGAGTGGGACAGCCTGTGAATGGTCACGTGTACCACGGTTACTTTATCAGAACAGGGGCAGGTTATCAGGGGCAGTCTGTGAATTGGGAGTGTGACAGACTGTGAATGGTCAAGTGTCCCAGTATTATTGTATCAGACCAGGGGCAGGTTACCTGGGGCATTGTGTGAATTGGGAGTGGGACAGACTGTGAATGGTCAAGTGTCCCACTGTTGCTCTATCAGACCTTGGGCAGGCTATCTGGGGCATTATGTGAATTGGGAGTGGGACAGACTATGAATGGTCAAGTGTCCCACTGTTACTGTATCATACCTTGGGCAGGTTATCTGAGGCAGTGTGTGAATTGGGAGAGGGAAAGATTGTGAATGGTCAAGTGTCCCACTGTTATTGTATCAGACCGTGGGCAGGTTATCTGGGGCAGTGTGTGAATTGGGAGAGGGACAGATCGTGAATGGTCAAGTGTCCCACTGTTATTGTATCAGACCATGGGCAGGTTATCACAGAAATCACACAGAATCACAGAAACCCCACAGTGCAGATAGAGGCCATTTCGGCCCATCGAGCCTGCACCGACACATATCCCACCCGATCCCCGTAACACCTACACCAACACATATCCCACCCTATCCCTGTAACCCCACGTATTTAATCCCCCTAACACAAAGGATCAATTTATCATAGCCAATCAAGCTAACCCGCACATCTTTGGAGTGTGGGAGGAAACCGGAGCACCCGGAGAAATCCCACGCAAACACGGGGAGAATGTGCAAACTCCACACAGACAGTCGCCCGAGGCCGGATTCGAACCCGGGTCCCTGGCGCTGTGAGGCAACAGTGCTAACCACTATACCACCGTGCTGCACTGGGGCATTGTGTGAATTGGGAGTGGGACAGACTGTGAATGGTCAAGTGTCCCACTGTTATTGTATCAGACCGTGGGCAGGTTATCTGGGGCAGTGCGTGAATTGAGAGTGGGACAGACTGTGAATGGACAAGTGTCCCACTGTTACTGTAGCAGACTGTGGGCAGGTTATCTGGGGCATATTGAGAATTGGGAGTTGGGCAGACTGTGAATGGTCAAGTGTCCCACTGTTACTGTATCAGACCATGGGCAGGTTATCAGGGGCATTGTGTGAACTGGGAGTGGGACAGACAGTGAATGGACGGATGTTCCACTGTTACTGTATCATACATTGGGCAGGTTATCTGGGGCAGTGTGTGAATTGGGAGTGGGACAGACTGTGAATGGTCAAGTGTCCAACTGTTACTGTATCAGACCTTGGGCAGGTTATCTGGGGCATTGTGTGAATAGGGAGTGGGACAGACTGTGAATGGTCAAGTGTCCCACTGTTATTGTATCAGACCTTGGGCAGGCTATCTGGGGCATTGTGTGAATTGGGAGTGGGACAGACTGTGAATGGTCAAGTGTCCCACTGTTATTGTACCAGACCTTGGGCAGGTTATCTGGGGTATTGTGTGAATTGGGAGTGGGACAGACTGTGAATGGTCAAGTGTCCCACTGTTATTGTACCAGACCTTGGGCAGGCTATCTGGGGCATTGTGTGAATTGGGAGTGGGACAGACTGTGAATGGTCAAGTGTCCCACTGTTACTGTATCAGACCTTGGGCAGGTTATCTGGGGCATTGTGTGAATTAGGAGTGGGACAGACTGTGAATGGTCAAGTGTCCCACTGTTATTGTACCAGACCTTGGGCAGGTTATTTGGGGCATTGTGTGAATTGCGAGTGGGCCAGACTGTGAATGGACGGATGTTCCACTGTTACTGTATCCGACCTTGGGCAGGTTATCTGAGGCATTGTGTGAATTGGGAGTGGGACAGACTGTGAATGGTCATGTGTCCCACTGTTACTGTATCAGACATTGGGCAGGTTATCTGCGGCATTGTGTGACTTGGGAGTGGGACAGACTGTGAATGGTCAAGTGTCCCACTGTTACTGTATCAGACATTGGGCAGGTTATCTGCGGCATTGTGTGACTTGGGAGTGGGACAGACAGTGAATGGTCAAGTGTCCCAATGTTACTGTATCAGACCTTGGGCAGGATATCTGGGGCATTGTGTGAATTGGGAGTTGGACAGTCTGTGAACGGTCAAGTGTCCCACTGTTACTGTATCAGACCTTGGGCAGGTTATCTGGGGTATTGTGTGAATTGGGAGTGGGATAGACTGTGAATGGTCAAGTGTCCCACTGTTACTGTATCAGACCTTGGGCATGTTATCTGGGGCATTGTGTGAATTGGGAGTTGGACAGACTGTGAATGGTCAAGTGTCCCAATGTTACTGTATCAGACCTTGGGCAGGATATCTGGGGCATTGTGTGAATTGGGAGTGGGACAGACTGTGAACGGTCAAGTGTCCCACTGTTACTGTATCAGACCTTGGGCAGGTTATCTGGGGTATTGTGTGAATTGGGAGTGGGATAGACTGTGAACGGTCAAGTGTCCCACTGTTATTCTATCAGACTTTGGGCAGGTTATCTGGGGTATTGTGTGAATTGGGAGTGGGACAGACTGTGAATGATCAAGTGTCCCAATATAACTGTATCAGACATTGGGCAGGTTATCTGGGGCATTGTGTGAATTGGGAGTGGGACAGACTGCGAATGATCAAGTGTCCCAATGTAACTGTATCAGACATTGGGCAGGATATCTGGGGCATTGTGTGAATTGGAAGTGGGACAAACTGTAAATGATCAAGTGTCCCAATGTAACTGTATCAGACATTGGGCAGGATATCTGGGGCATTGTGTGAATTGGGAGTGGGACAGACTGTGAATTGTCAAGTGTCCCACTGTTACTGTATCAGACCAAGGGCAGGTTATCTGGGGCATTGTGTGAATTGGGAGTGGGACAGACTGCGAATGGTCAAGTGTACCATTGTTACTGCATCAGACCTTGGGCAGGTTATCTGGGGCATTGTGTGAATTGGGTGTTGGACAGACTGTGAATAGTCAAGTGTCCCACTGTTACTGTATCAGACCTTGGGCAGGTTATCTGGGGTATTGTGTGAATTGGGACTGGGATAGACTGTGAATGGTCAAGTGTCCCACTGTTACTGTCTCAGACCTTGAGCATGTTATCTGGGGCATTGTGTGAATTGGGAGTGGGACAGACTGTGAATGGTCAAGTGTCCCACTGTTACTGTATCAGACCAGGGGCAGGTTATCTGGGGCATTGTGTGAATTGGGAGTGGGACATACTGAGAATGGTCAAGTATCCCACGGTTAATGTTTGAGACCTTGGGCAGGTTATCTGGGGCATTGTGTGAATTGGGAATGGGACAAACTGTGAGTGGTCATGTGTCCCACTGTTACTGTATCAGACCTTGGGCAGGTTATCTGGGGCATTGTGTGAATTGGCAGTGGGACAGACTGTGAATTGTCAAGTGTCCCACTTTTACTGTATCAGTCCTTGGGCAGGTTATCTGGGGCATTGTGTGAATTGGGAGGGGGACAGCCTGTGAATGGTCAAGTCTCCCACAGTTACTGTATCAGAACTTGGGCAGGTTATCTGGGGAATTGTGTGAATTGGGAGTGGGACAGACTGTGAATGGTCATGTGTCCCACTGTTATTGTATCAGAACTTGGGCAGGTTATCTGGGGCATTGTGTGAATTGGGAGTGGGACAGACCGTGAATGGTCAAGTGTCCCACGTTTATTGTATCAGACCTTGGGCAGGCTATCTGGGGCATTGTGTGAATTGGGAGTGGGACAGCCTGTGAATGGGCCAGTGTCCCACAGTTATTCTACCAGACATTGGGCAGGATATCTGGGGCACTGTGTGAATTGGGAGTGGGACAGACTGTGAATGGCCCAGTGTCCCACAGTTATTCTATCAGACCTTGGGCAGCTTATCTGGGGCATTGTGTGAATTGTGAGTGGGACAGACTGTGAATGGTCAAGTGTCCCACTGTTACTGTATCAGATCAAGGGCAGGTTATCTGGGGCAGTGTGTGAATTGGGAGTGGGACAGACTGTGAATGGTCAAGTATCCCACTGTTACTGTATCAGACCAGGGGCAGGTTATCTGGGGCAGTGTGTTAATTGGGAGTGGGACAGCCTGTGAATGGTCACGTGTACCACGGTTACTGTATCAGAACAGGGGCAGGTTATCAGGGGCAGTCTGTGAATTGGGAGTGTGACAGACTGTGAATGGTCAAGTGTCCCAGTATTATTGTATCAGACCAGGGGCAGGTTACCTGGGGCATTGTGTGAATTGGGAGTGGGACAGACTGTGAATGGTCAAGTGTCCCACTGTTGCTCTATCAGACCTTGGGCAGGCTATCTGGGGCATTATGTGAATTGGGAGTGGGACAGACTATGAATGGTCAAGTGTCCCACTGTTACTGTATCATACCTTGGGCAGGTTATCTGAGGCAGTGTGTGAATTGGGAGAGGGAAAGATTGTGAATGGTCAAGTGTCCCACTGTTATTGTATCAGACCGTGGGCAACTTATCTGGTGCAGTGTGTGAATTGGGAGAGGGAAAGATTGTGAATGGTCAAGTGTCCCACTATTATTGTATCAGACCGTGGGCAGGTTATCTGGGGCATTGTGTGAATTGGGATTTGAACAGGCTGTGAATAGTCAAGTGTCCCAAGGTTATTCTATCAGACCTTGGGCAGGTTATCTGGGTCAGTGTGTGAATTGGGAGTGGGACAGATTGTGAGTGGTCAAGTGTCCCAATGTTACTGTATCAGAACTTGGGCAGGATATCTGGGGCATTGTGTGAATTGGGAGTGGGACAGATTGTGAATTGTCAAGTGTCCCACTGTTACTCTATCAGACCTTGGGCATGTTATCTGGGGCATTGTGCGAATTGGGAGTTGGACAGACTGTGAATGGTCAAGTGTCCCAATGTTACAGTATCAGACCTTGGGCAGGTTATCTGGGCCATTGTGTGAATTGGGACTGGGATAGACTGTGAATGGTCAAGTGTCCCATTGTTACTGTATCAGACCTTGAGCATGTTATCTGAGGCATTGTGTGAATTGGGAGTGTGACAGTCGTTGAATGGTCAAGTGTTCCACTGTTACCGTATCAGACCAGGGGCAGGTTATCTGGGGCATTGTGTGAATTGGGAGTGGGACAGACTGTGAATGGTCAAGTGTCCGACTGTTACTGTATCAGACCTTGGGCAGGTTATCTGGGGCATTGTGTGAATTGGGAGTGGGACAGACTGTGAATGGTCAAGTGTCCCACTGTTACTGTATCAGACCTTGGGCAGGTTATCTGGGGCATTGTGTGAATTGGGAGTGGGACAGACTGTGAATGGTCAAGTGTCCCACTGTTACTGTATCAGACCAGGGGCAGGTTATCTGGGCATTGTGTGAATTGGGAGTGGGTCAGACTGTGAAAGGTCAAGTGTCCCACTGTTACTGTATCAGACCAGGGGCAGGTTATCTGGGGCAGTGTGTTAATTGGGAGTGGGACAGACTGTGAATGGTCAAGTGTCCCACTGTTGCTGTATCAGACCAGGGGCAGGTTATCTGGGGCAGTGTGTGAATTGGGAGTGTGACAGACGGTGAATGGTCAAGTGTCACACTATTATTGTATCAGACCAGGGGCAGGTTATCTGGGGCATTATGTGAATTGGGAGTGGGACAGACTGTGAATGGTCAAGTGTGCCACTGTTGCTGTATCAGACCTTGGGCAAGCTATCTGGGGCATTGTGTGAATTGGGAGTGGGACAGAATGTGAATGGTCAAGTGTCCCACTGTTACTGTATCAGACCTTGGGCAGGTTATCTGGGGCATTGTCTGAATTGGGAGTGGGACAGACTGTGAATGGTCAAGTGTCCCACTATTACTGTATCAGACCTTGGGCAGGTTATCTGGGGCATTGTGTGAATTGGGAGTGGGAAAGACTGTTAAAGGTCAAGTGTCCCACTGTTAATGTATCAGACCAGGGGCAGGTTATCTGGGGCATTGTGTGAATTGGGAGTGGGTCAGAATGTGAATGGTCAAGTGTCCCACTGTTACTGTATCAGACCAGGGGTAGGTTATCTGGGGCAGTGTGTTAATTGGGAGTGGGACAGACTGTGAATGGTCAAGTGTCCCACTGTTACTGTATCAGACCAGGGGCAGGTTATCTGGGGCAGTGTGTGAATTGGGAGTGGGACAGACTGTGAATGGTCAAGTGTCCCACTATAATTGTATCAGACCAGGGGCAGGTTATCTGGGGCATTGTGTGAATTGGGAGTGGGACAGACTGTGAATGGTCAAGTGTCCCACTGTTGCTGTATCAGACCTTGGGCAGGTTATCTGGGGCATTGTGTGAATTGGGAGTGGGACAGACTGTGAATGGTCAAGTGTCCCACTGTTACTGTATGAGACCTCGGGCAGGTTATCTGAGGCAGTGAGTGAATTGGGAGAGGGAAAGATTGTGAATGGTCAAGTGTCCCACTGTTATTGTATCAGACCGTGGGCAGGTTATCTGGGGCAGTGTGTGAATTGGAAGTGGGACAGATTGGGAAAGGTCAAGTGTCCCATTGTTATTGTATTAGACCGTGGGCAGGTTATCTGGGGCGGTGTGTGAATAGGGAGAGGGACAGATTGTGAATGATCAAGTGTCCCACTGTTTTTTATCAGACCGTGGGCAGGTTATCTGGGGCAGTGTGTGAATTGATAGTGGGACAGACTGTGAATGGTCAAGCGTCCCACTGTTATTGTATCAGACCTTGGGCAGGTTATCTGGGGCTTTGTGTGAATTGGGAGTGGGACAGGCTGTGAATTTTCAAGTGTCCCATGGTTATTGTATCAGAGCTTGGGCAGGTTATCTGGGGCAGTGTGTGAATTGGGAGTGGGACAGGTTGTGAATGGTCAAGTGTCCCAATGTTACTGTATCAGACCTTGGGCAGGATATCTCGGGCATTGTGTGAATTGGGAGTGGGACAGACTGTGAATTGTCAAGTGTCCCACTGTTACTGTATCAGACCTTGGGCAGGTTATCTGGGGCATTGTGTGAATTGGGTGTTGGACAGACTGTGAATGGTCAAGTGTCCCACTGTTACTGTATCAGACCTTGGGCAAGTTATCTGGGGCATTGTGTGAATTGGGAGTGTGACAGACTTTGAATGGGCAAGTGTTCCGCTGTTACTGTATCAGACCAGGGGCAGGTTATCTGGGGCATTGTGTGAATTGGGATTGGGACAGACTGTGAATGGTCAAGTATCCGACTGTTACTGTATCAGACCAGGAGCAGGTTATCTGGGGCATTGTGTGAATTTGGAGAGGGACAGACTGTGAATGGTCAAGTGTCCCACTGTTATTGTATCAGACCTTGGGCACGTTATCTGGGGCATTGTGTGAATTGGGAGTGGGACAGACTGTGAATGGTCAAGTGTCCCACTGTTATTGTATCAGACCTTGGGCAGGTTATCTGGGGCATTGTGTGAATTGGGAGTGGGACAGACTGTGAATGGTCAAGTGTCCCACTGTTACTGTATCAGACCTTGCGCAGGTTATCTGGGGCATTGTGTGAATTGGGAGTGGGACAGACTGTGAATGGTCAAGTGTCCCACTGTTACTGTATCAGACCTTGGGCAGGTTATCTGGGGCATTGTGTGAATTGGGAGTGGGACAGACTGTGAATGGTCAAGTGTCCCACTGTTGCTGTATCAGAAATTGGGCAGGTTATCTGGGGCATTGTGTGAATTGGGAGTGGGACAGACTGTGAATGGTCATGTGTCCCACTGTTATTGTATCAGACCTTGGGCAGGTTATCTGGGGCATTGTGTGAATTGTGAGTGGGACAGACTGTGAATGGTCAAGTGTCCCACGGTTATTGTATCAGGCCTTGGGCAGGCTATCTGGGGCATTGTGTGAATTGGGAGTGGGACAGACTGTGAATGGCCCAGTGTCCCACAGTTATTCTATCAGACGTTGGGCAGGTTATCTGGGGCATTGTGTGAATTGGGAGTGGGACAGACTGTGAATGGTCAAGTGTCCCACTGTTACTGTATCAGACCAGGGGCAGGCTATCTGGGGCATTGTGTGAATTGGGAGTGGGACAGACTGTGAATGGCCCAGTGTCCCAAAGTTATTCTATTAGACCTTGGGCAGATTATCTGGGGCATTGTGTGAATTGGGAGTGGGACAGACTGTGAATGGTCAAGTGTCCCACTGTTGCTGTATCAGACCAGGGGCAGGTTACCTGGGGCAGTGTGTGAATTGGGAGTGGGACAGACTGTGAATGGTCAAGTATCCCACTGTTACTCTATCAGACCAGGGGCAGGTTATCTGGGGCAGTGTGTTAATTGGCAGTGGGACGGACTGTGAATGGACAAGTGTCCCACTGTTACTGTATCAGACCAGGGGCAGGTTATCTGGGGCAGTGTGTGAATTGGGAGTGTGACAGACTGTGAATGGTCAGGTGTCCCACTATTATTGTATCAGACCAGGGGCAGGTTATCTGGGGCATTGTGTGAATTGGGAGTGGGACAGACTGTGAATGGTCAAGTGTCCCACTGTTGCTGTATCAGACCTTGGGCAGGCTATCTGGGGCATTGTGTGAATTGGGAGTGGGACAGACTGTGAATGGTCAAGTGTCCCACTGTTACTGTACCAGACCTTGGGCGGGTTATCTGGGGCATTCTGTGAATTGGGAGTGGGACAGACTGTGAATGGTCAAGTGTCCCACTGTTACTGTATCAGACCTTGGGCAGGTTATCTGAGGCAGTGTGTGAATTGGGAGAGGGAAAGATTGTGAATGGTCAAGTGTCCCACTGTTATTGTATCAGACCGTGGGCAGGTTATCTGGGGCAGTGTGTGAATTGGAAGTGGGACAGATTGTGAATGGTCAAGTGTCCCATTGTTATTGTATCAGACCGTGGGCATGTTATCTGGGGCAGTGTGTGAATTGGGAGAGGGACAGACTGTGAATGGTCAAGTGTCCCACTGTTATTGTATCAGACCTTGGGCAGATTATCTGGGGCATTGTGTGAATTGGGAGTAGGACAGACTGTGAATGGTCAAGTGTCCCACTGTTATTGTATCAGACCTTGGGCAGGTTATCTGGGGCATTGTGTGAATTGGGAGTGGGACAGACTGTGAATGGTCAAGTGTCCCGCGATTATTGTATCAGACCGTGGGCAGGTTATTTGTGGCATTGTGTGAATTGGGAGTGGGACAGACTGTGAATGGTCAAGTGTCCCACTGTTATTGTATCAGACCTTGTGCAGGTTATCTGGGGCATTGTGTGAATTGGGAGTGGGACAGGCTGTGAATAGTCAAGTGTCCCACAGTTAGTTTATCAGACCTTAGGCAGGTTATCTGGGGCAGTGTGTGAATTGGGAGTGGGACAGATTGTGAATGGTCAAGTGTCCCACGGTTATTGTATCAGACCTTGGGCAGGTTATCTGGGGCAGTGTGTGAAATGGGAGGGAGACAGACTGTGAATGGACAGATGTTCAAATCGGCGTTCCATTTAACCATTAACTGAGCTTAGGACCCCATATCCTCCCAATCACAAAGTTTGCCTACTTCCACCTCTGCCATATTCTCAGTCTCCACCCTTGCCTCAGCTCAGCTGCTGCTGCAACCCTCATTCGTGCTCTTCGTTACATCCGGACTCGACTATTCCAATGGTCTCCTGGCTGGCCTCCCACCTTGTACCCTCCATAAGCAAGCTCATTTAAAACTCTGCTGCCCATATCCAAATTCGCATCAATCCTGTTTACCCATTAGCCATGGGTTACATTGGCTCCCGGTCAGGCAACATCTGGACTTAAGCATTCTCATTCTTATTTGCGAATTCCTCAATGTCCTAGCCCCCTTGTTGTTTCTGTAACCTCCTCCAGCCACAAAATCCGCCGAGATAATGGTGCTCCTCCAATTCATGCCCCTTTCACATACAAGGTTTACACGGTTCCAGCATTGGCGGCCGTGCTTCAGCTGCCTGGACACTGAGCTCAGGAATCAGCACCCTTATCCTTTCCCTCCCTTAACAAAAGATTCACTGCAAATGTCTCAGTGTCTGGGCAGGTTATCTGGGGTATTGTGTGACTGAGAGAGGGCCAGACTGTGAATAGACCGGAGGTAGATTGCTATTGTTTCATGAATTGTGCAGATTATCTGGGGTATTGTGTGCACTGAGAGGGACAGACTGTGAATAGACAGGGGGTAGATTGCTATTGTTTCATGAATTGTGCAGGTTAACTGGGGTATTGTGTGCATTGAGAGGGACAGACTGTGAATAGACAGGAGGTAGATTGCTATTGTTTCAGGAATTCTGCAGGTTAACCGGGGTATTGTGTGCACTGAAAGAGGGACAGGATGTGAATAGAGAGGAGGTAGATTGCTATTGTTTCATGAATTGTGCAGGTTATCTGGGGTATTGTTTGCACTGAGTGGGACAGACTGTGAATAGACAGGAGGTAGATTGCTATTGTTTCATGAATTGTGCAGGTTATCTGGGGTATTGCGTGCACTGAGAGAGGGAGAGACTGTGAATAGATAGGAGGTAGATTGCTATTGTTTCATGAATTGTGCAGTTTTCTAGGGTATTGTCCACACTGAGAGAGGGACAGACTGTGAATAGACCGGAGGTAGATTGCTATTGTTTCATGAATTGTGCAGGTTATCTGAGGTATTGTGTGCACTGAGAGAGGGACAGACTGTGAATAGACAGGAGGTAGATTGCTCTTGTTTCATGAATTCTGCAGGTTAACTGGGGTATTGCGTGCACTGAGAGGGACAGACTGTGAATAGACAGGAGGTAGATTGCTATTGTTTCATGAATTGTGCAGGTTAACCGAGGTATTGTGCGCACTGAAAGAGGGACAGGATGTGAATAGAGAGGAGGTAGATTGCTATTGTTTCATGAATTGTGCAGGTTATCTTGGGTATTGTGTGCACTGAGATGGACAGACTGTGAATAGACAGGAGGTAGATTGCTATTTTTTCATGAATTGTGCAAGTTATCTGGGGTATTGTTTGCACTGAGTGGGACAGACTGTGAATAGACAGGAGGCAGATTACTATTGTTTCATGAATTGTGCAGGTTATCTGGGGTATTGTGTGCACTGAGAGGGACAGACTGAATATACAGGAGGTAAATTGCTATTGTTTCATGAATTGTGCAGATTATCTGGGGTATTGTGTGCACTGAGAGGGACAGACTGTGAATAGTCAGGAGGTAGATTGCTATTGTTTCATGAATTGTGCAGGTTATCTGGGTTATTGTGTGCACTGAGAGAGTGACAGACTGTGAATAGACAGGAGGTAGATTGCTATTGTTTCATGAATTGTCCAGGTTATCTGGGGTATTGTGCGCACTGAGAGTGGGACAGACTGTGAATAGACAAAAGGTAGATTGCTATTGTTTCATGAATTGTGCAGGTTATCTGGAGAATTGTGTGCGCTGAGAGAGGGACAGACTGTGAATAGACAGGAGGTAGATTGCTATTGTTTCATGAATTGTGCAGGTTATCTGGGGTATTGTGTGCACTGAGAGGGACAGACTGTGAGTAGACAGGAGGTAGATTGCTATTGTTTCATCAATTGTGCAGGTTATCTGGAGTATTGCGTGCACTGAGAGAGGGACAGACTGTGAATAGACAGGAGATAGATTGCTATGGTTTCATGAATTGTGCATGTTGTCCGTGGTATTGTGTGCACTGAGAGAGGGACAGACTGTGAATAGACAGGAGGCAGATTGCTATTGTTTCATGAATTGTGCAGGTTATCTGGGGTATTGTGTGCACTGAGAGAGGGACAGACTGTGAATAGACAGGAGGTAGATTGCTATTGTTTCATGAATTGTGCCCGTTATCTGGGGTATTGTGTGCACTGAGAGAGGGACAGACTGTGAATAGACAAAAGGTAGATTGCTATTGTTTCATGAATTGTGCAGGTTATCTGGAGTATTTTGTGCGCTGAGAGAGGGACAGACTGTGAATAGACAGGAGGTAGGTTGCTATTGTATCATGAATTGTGCAGGTTATCTGAGGTATTGTGTGCACTGAGAGAGGGACAGACTGTGAATAGACAGGAGGTAGATTGCTTTTGTTTCATGAATTGTGCAGGTTATCTGGGGTATTGTGTGCACTGAGCGGGACAGACTGTGAATAGACACGTGGTAGATTGCTATTGTTTCATGAATTGTGCAGGTTATCTGGGGTGTTGTGTGCACTGAGAGGGACAGACTGTGAATAGAGTCATAGAGTCATAGAGTTTTACAGCACAGAAAGAGGCCCTTCGGCCCATCGTGTCTGCGCCGTCCATCAATCCCTGTCCAGTCTAATCCCATTTTCCAGCATTTGGTCCATAGCCTTGTATGTAATGGCATTTCAAGTGCTCATCCAAATGCTTCTTGAATGTTGTGAGGGTTCCTGCCTCTACCACCCTTTCAGGCAGTGAGTTCCAGATTCCAACCACCCTCTGGGTGAAAAAGTTCCTCCTCAAATCCCCTCTAAATCTCCTGCACCTTACCCTGAATCTATGCCCCCTTGTTATTGACCCCACTACTAAGGGGAAAAGTTCCTCTGTATCTACCCTATCTATGCCCCTCATCATTTTGTACACATCAATCAGGTCCCCCCTCAGCCTTCTTTGCTCCAAGGAAAACAACCCCAGCCTGTTTAGCCTTTCTGCATAGCTGAGGCGCTCCATCCCAGGTAACATCCTGGTGAATCTTCTCTGCACCCTCTCCAAAGCAATCACATCCTTCCTATAGTGAGGCGACCAGAACTGCACACAATACTCCAACTGTGGCCTCACCAGCGTTTTGTACAGCTCCATCATAACCTCCCTGCTCTTATATTCTATGCCTCGGCGAATGAAGGCAAGTATCCCATATGCCTTTTAAACAACTTATCTACCTGTTCCCCTGCCTTCAGGGATCTATGTACATGTACACCAAGGTCCCTCTGACCCTGTGTACTTCCTAGTGTCCTACCACACATTGTGTATTCCCTTGCCTTATTTGTCCGTCCAAAATGCATCACCTCGCACTTTTCAGAGTTAAATTCCATTTGCCACTTTTCTGTCCATCTGACCAACCCGTTTATATCGTCCTGTAGCCTGAGGCGTTCCTCCTCGCAATTTACCACCCCACCAATTTTCGTGTCATCTGCGAACTTACTGATCATACCTTTTACATTCTCATCCAAATCATTTATGCAGATCACAAACAGCAAGGAACCCAGCACCGATCCCTGAGGTACCCCACTGGACACAGGCTTCCAGTCACAAAAGCAACCTTCGACCATCACCCTCTGCGTCCTGCCACTCATCCAGTTTAGGATCCAACGCGCCAAGGCACCCTGGATCCCATGGGCTCTTACATTCTTGACCAGTCTCCTATGCAGGGCTTTGTCAAAAGCTTTACTGAAGTCCATGTAAACCACATCCACAGCATTTCCCTCATCCACACACCTAGTCACCCCCTCGAAAAATTCAATCAGATTGGTCAGACATGATTTACCCTTGACAAAGCCATGCTGACTATCCCCGATTAAACCTTGCCTCTCCAAGTGGTGACTAATTTTGTCCCTCAGAATTTTTTCCAATAATTTCCCTACCGCAGATGTAAGGCTCACTGGCCTGTAATTCCCTGGTTTATCCCTGCTACCCTTCTTGAATAATGGTACTACGTTAGCTGTTCTCCAGTCCTCTGGTACATCCCCTGTGGCCAGAGTGGTTCTGAAAATTTGTGTCAGAGCCCCTGCAATCTCCTCCTTTGCCTCACACAACAGCCTGGGATACATCTCGTCCGGGCCTGGGGATTTATCCACTTTTTTGGCCTGCTAAAACCGCTAGTACCTCCTCCCTCTCGATGCTAATATGTTCAAGTATGTCACAGTCCCCTTGCCAGATTTCTATGTCTGCATCGTCTCTCTCCATAGTGAACACAGATGCAAAAAATTCATTTAAAACCCCGCCTACATCCTCTGGCTCTGCACACAGATTGCCACTTTGGTCCCTAATGGTCCCTACCCTTTCCCTGGTTATCCTCTTGCCCTTAATATACTTATAAAACATCTTAGGATTTTCCTTTATTTTGCTCGCCAGTGTTATTTCATGGCCCCTCCTCGCCCTCCTAATTTCTTTTTTAAGTATGCCCCTGCACTTTTTATACTCCACTAGGGCTTCCTCCGTCTTTAGTCTTTTGTAACTGCCAAAAGCCCCCCTTTTATTTCTAATGTATTTTTGTATATCCCTTGTCATCCAAGGATCCCTTTGCTTGCTGGTCCCACCCTTGACCTTTACAGTAACATGTTGGCGTTGTACTCTCTCTATTTCCCTTCTGAAAGTCTCCCACTGTTTTGATGTGGATTTTCCTATAAGTAGCTGCTCCCAGTCCACTTTGGCCAGATCCTGCCTTATCATATTAAAATCGGCCTTCCCCCAATTTAGAACATTTATTTCCGGGCCGTCTTTGTCTTTTTCCATGACCACCTTAAATCTCACCGAATTATGGTCACTGTCGCCAAAATGCTCTCCTACTGACACTTCCACCACTTGCCCGGCTACATTCCCCAGAATTAGGTCCAGTACCGCCCCCTCCCTTGTACGGCTTTCTACATGTTGGCTCAAAAAGCTCTCCTGGATGCACTTTAAGAATTCTGCACCCTCTAAGCCTTTTATACTCTGACTATCCCAATTAATATTGGGGAAGTTGAAATCCCCCACTATTATTACCCTATTATTTTCGCACTTTTCTGAGATTTGCCTACATATCTGTTCCTCTGTCTCCCCCTGACTGTTTGGGGGCCTATAGTACACTCCCAGCAAAGTGCTTGCCCCCTTTTTGTTTTTAAGTTCTACCCATATGGCCTCATTAGAGGAACCCGCTAATATATCATCCCTCCTTACAGCAGTAATTGACTCCTTAATTAATATTGCAACACCCCCTCCCCTTTTACACCCCCCTCTGTCTTGCCTGAAGATTCTATACCCCGGAATATTGAGCTGCCAGTCCTGACCCTCCCTCAACCATGTCTCCGTGATGGCAACAATATCGTACTCCCATGTGTTCAACAACAACTTCAGTTCATCCACCTTATTAGCAAGACTCCTTGCATTAAAATAATTGCCTTCCAGCCCTGCCATATTCCCTTTTGCTTTCACATATTTGCTCTGCCTTGCTTTTTCCTCTGTATTTGGCTGTAAATCACCCCCTGCTATAGCTCCACTCTGTACCCCTTCCCCCTGTCAAGTTAGCTTAAACCCCCCCCAGCAGTGCTAGCAAACCTCCCCGTAAGGATATTGGTTCCCCTCTGGTTCAGGTGTAATCCCGAAAGTTTGTCATCTCTCTACGGTAGGCATACATAAGGGGTCCGAACGCCCCGCATTATTCTGGCAACCTATCCTGTCCTTCCTTCCTGTGATTTTACTGGTACAGACCCCCTTGTGTGTTTACACTGGACCAGTGGCCAACTCACAGAAAAAGGGGGCTCCCAGCCAGTCAGCGCAGAACCACAGCGCTGTGGTAGGTGTCGTTTGTTCGCTGAACAGTAACCCTATCATTCCCAAGATAAGCCACCCCATCGTTATCCTATACCACCACCAGGCATAAGGAGTCCAGTCCATTTAGCAATCTCGGCACTAGCTTGTGCTAACTAGCAGGATTTCTCTCTCTCTCCCTCTGACCCTCTGTCTGTCTCCAGCCCTCTTTCGGTCTGTCCTATTATTAGCCGTGGGCACAAGGGTCGGAGCGGTGTTAAAGCTACATCATACGTGACGTTGAGGCGGAGGTGGTGGCCTTGTGACAGTGGCTCAATGTAACTTACCTGATTATCGAAATTCGGTGATGGTTAGCAGCTGTCGGACGGGAATGTTTGAAGTCATTTTGCACTGTCCTCCTTCAGAGGCAGGAGGGTCTATAAAAGGGACTGGATATCCCCTCGTGAAGCTCCTCCAGTCCCGAAACCAGCGGTTCCCAAAGAGCAGCTGTGTCTCGCAACCAGCCTACCTCCTCTGTGCGTGGTAGGGTAAATAAAAGATTCTGAGTTCTGTTGGGATGTAGAACGAGGGCTCCAGTAATCTTACCAGAAAAGGGAGATAATCGGAACTCTAGAGTCAAGGGTTGAGTTCCGAGGAAGGTTGGAGTCGTATAGTAGTGAGAGTTCACGGTTAAGACGATAAACTGGATCGTCGAAAGGTCGAGATCCCTGGAATGTTGGCCGTAAATAGGTTACACCCGCACATCTGTAAGAAAGATATAGGTAAAATAGCGACCCGAAGAATCGATTAGTCCTTCGAAATCCGGTCCTGATCAAATATAGGGGAGAAAAGACAAGTCAATACTCGTTATTATTTCCTTTTAATCATAATGTCCCCAAGAGATGGGGAAATCTCTTCCCCGGGCTCTATCACTGGCTTGATCTGGCTCCAGTGTTTCCATATTTCATTCAATTTTTCCTGTAGGCAAACGAGGTTCCTGTACTTAGGAGGATCTGGAAGGGCCCATCCCACCGTAGCTCAAAGGTACCTCGAACCGGTCGCTGAACCACCAGTCACTGTCCTACCCGAGGAGGCACATCCCAAATTCCCCTTTGTCTCTTGGCATCATCTGCCTCCTGTAAGTGTTGAACCTGAAAGTGTTTGGCCTGATTGTCCTCACTGATCAGGCATAGATATGTCTGGAGAGTTGTCTGGAATTGGGAAGTGTCCCCCGTACCCTGAGGGGGTGCGTCTTGGGGTAACACCATAGCTCGTCCTGGCATTAGTTCGAAAGGGGTTAAGCCAGTGCCTGTGGCTGGCGTGGCTCGTATGCCCCAAAGAATGGTGAGGAGGACTGCATGCCACCCTTCTCCGGTCTGTAAAATGGCCTTAGTCACAGACTGTTTTACAGTACGGCTCATCCGTTGCACCATTCCTGAGAATTGTGGATGGTAAGGGATGTGGAACCGTTGTCGAAACCCCAGGAGGGCTAAAGCCTGTTTCATGGCCTTGCCGGTGAAGTGGGTTCCCTGGTCAGAATCTATCTGGTAAGGCACCCCCCAACGGGGAATGACTTCCATCGCTAGGATTTTTGCAGCTACTTCGGCTGTATTCTTCCTAGTGGGGAAGGCCTCGACCCAAAAGGTAAAAGGTCGATGATTACTAAGACATGGTTATACCCGCCGCTGGGGGGTAGGGGTCCTGCGAAATCCATTTGTAAGTGCGTCCAGCTTCACCTGAGCCGCCGGACATGCCACATATATACTCGAATGTTACCCCCGATTCCTGTTTGGAGGCAAGGTAGACATAGTCGCCCATACTCGTGGATCTCTCTGGCCATGCTGGGCCACCACCAGGTGGCAGCTATAATGTAATATAACTTATACCCTCCCAAATGCGCAGGCTCATGGTAAGATTGTATCAGGGCACGTCGAATCGATGTAGGAACCACGTACTCGGTCGTGTGATGACAAAACACACTAGGGTCTTTGTACGCTCCTTCACGCACCCAACACTGTATATTCTCAGCGGACTCAGAAAAGTATCCGGTTAGGAGCATATCATTCATTAAATCGTCGGCCGGGGAAGCCTCTTTAGTTCGTAATACTTCCTTGGGACTAAGGGCCATCACAGGGAGAGCCAACACGGCCCGTCAGGCACGCAAATCAGTGGCTCGGTTAACCTGGATTTCTGGGGTCTCCCTTGCCTGCTGGGCGTGAATCTTGACTACCGCCCCCAGCGTGGGGCCATCCACTGCCCGAAGGAGTTCGACGATCGTGGAAGCATGTTAAATAGTGTTGCCTAAAGTAGTCAAATATCTCCGCCGCTGCCACAGGCGGTGGTGGTCGTGGATGACCGAGTAGGCATATTTGCTGCCTTTATAGATATTGGCGGTTGTTCCTTCTGCCAATTGAATGGTCTAGTGAGGGCGGTGATTTCAGCCAGCTGGGCTCCTCCCATCCCCAGGGCCCCTTGGGTGAGGGTCTGTCCTGACGGACCTACTACTGCCCATCCGGTGACCCGTCGACCTTCGTGGTAATAGCTGGACCCATTCCCGTATATCTCTAGGCAGGTCTCGGCTATGGGTCCCTGACAATCGATATGTAAGATAGTGGTGCAGTCATGGGAGGTCCCTTCGTCGATTAGGAAGGATGCTGGGTTCGCTCGAGGCTCGGTTAGCACCTCGATCCGAACCTCCCTACCTCATATACAAGCCTCCCAGCTCGCACATTTCTGGTTGGAAATAGTATTCAGGCTACCTGCAAGCAGTGTCATGAGGCTCTGGCGGTTGTGAAGGATTACCTTCCCGGGACCTACCATAGACTCTATTGCTTCTACCGCCCAGGCTGCACAATCAGTGGCCACCAGACATGAGGCCTGTCCCATCATGGAGGATGGTATCGGGCAGGAGTAATATCCTATCGGTCGTATTCATTCGTTCCGGGATTATCCCACTACCGCATTATACAGAATGGTTTAGCTGGGTCCGGGAGACCCAGGGCAGATGTGTTGGCCAAACTGATTTTGACCATCTCAAAGCTTTCAATTGCCTCTGGTGTCCAATTCAGCCTTGCCTCTCCCTGGAGCCCTCCCTTTAGGAGGTCGTTTACAGGGCTTGCCAATTAGGTGAAGTCGGCTAGGTAGGTACGTCAATAGATAAACAATCCCATCACGCTTCGCAGGACAGAGACGGTGATGGGTCGCGGCATCTGCAAGAGTGCTGGAAAACTTTCGGTGGTCACGGTCCCACCCTCAGGGGAGATGATCTGACCAAGTTAGGAACCCGAGGAATCCCAATTTGAGCTTTGATCAGATTCAGTTTGAACCCCCCTAGAACTAAAGCCATATCAGAGACACATCAGGGCGTCCAGATGAGCTGAGGGCGAGGGGCTACGAATGAGAATGTCATCTATATATTGAATACAGGCAGAATCTTGCTTTCGGGTATGTGCTAATGCCTGCATGGGGAGCCTTCTCCAGGCTCTCGTGAAAAATAGTAGAGGCATTGTGAAATCCCTGAGGCAACCAGGTCCAAGTACACTGGGTGGACGCGAAAGTGAAAGCGAAACGCTCTTCGGACCCGGGATTCAAAGGACATGTCCAAAATCCATTTTGGATGTCCAGTGCCGTGAATATGGACAGGGCTGGGTGGAGGCAGTTTAGAATAGTGGCGGGATTCGCTACTAAGTCATGGAGCTTGAGAGTGACCCGATTCAGAGCCATATAATCAATGATCATTCTCCAGCATCCATCTGGTTTCAGCACTGGCCATACCAGCGAGTTGGTACGGGAACAGGTCTTTGTCACAAACCGGTTTCTAATAAGTCTACTACTGTGGACTCGATGGCCCGTTGGGCTTCTGTTCGGACGGGGTATTGCTGGTGGACCTCGTGGTAGGGACCGTGGACCTTAATTGGGTCCATATCCGCTCTACCACAGTCTAATTTGTGGGTGGCCCATGTGAGATGTTAAGTCTCAGAAACACTCACCCATGGTCCTTCCTCGGCCCATGTGAGAGGGTAAGTCTCACAAACTCTGCCCCAGAGTCCTTCCTCGGCCCATGTGAGAGGGTAAGTCTCACAACCTCTCCCCCATGGGCTTTCCTCCGCCCATGTGAGAGGGTAAGTCTCACAAAATCTCCCCCATGGTCCTTCCTCCGCCCATGTAAGAGAGCAAATCTCACAAACTCTCCCGCATGTTCCTTCCTGCGCCGATGCGTGCTTTAGCAGGCGGAGGGCTTTTACTCTACATTGTCGGGCTTTATATTCCTGGAATGGAAATCTCCACCCTTGGGTCCCCCCACTTCCAATAGATGAGCCCTTAGGACAAAGTTTGCCTCTATCTGATGGAGGATGTCCATACCTAAGAGCTGTCCCTCACTGTTGGGACCTACCCACAGGGTAACCCAACAGGTATGACCTCCTGGCGACAGTTGCAGGGGAAGTGGAACACTCCGATGGAGGACCACACTTTCTCCACTAAACTGAATGCTTTGATCTAAGGTGGGAAATCCTGTGTCGGTTATCGACACCGAGGCTCCCGTGTCTAAAAGGACACAGTGCTGCCGGCCTCCTAACAGTATATTTAGACACGGGCGTGTGGACCCCGGCTCCAAGACCAGGGAGACCGGCTCGTCCTGGTAGCTGACGAGGAGGGCTCGGTGCGCCTCCAACTCTTGGTTTGACAAGCCTCTCTTGGTTGGTCCTTGAGGGCCTGAAGCGGGTCGGTCGGTATCAGCCCCGGTTACAGTCGGCCTGTTGATGCCCTGTCCGCCCACAATTGGTGCACTTCACTCCCGGCTGGGTGCAATCCTTAACCAAGTGGCCTGGTGCGTTACAACTGTAGCAGAGTTGAGCCTCTTGTATGACTGCTATAGGCTCTGTTATAATGCCCATGGTCGCTTTCGTGGACCAGGGCAGAGAAGTTGGGGTGGGACCTTGACGGGTGGCATAAAGATCCGCCTGGTGGAGCCCAAAAAGTCGACCAGCCCACTCCCGGATTCCAGCTTCTGTGACCTGAGGGTTGGCCCCCATTCGGAGGGCGGTTTGGTAGGGCCTTTCCAGTCCCCGGATAGATTATCTATAATCCGTGGCACATCGTGATTAGCAGGAATGTCATTTGTCTGGCCCCAGTGTACATACTGCTCAATTAATGGAACAATGTACATCGGGGTTTTCTGCAGGACTCTGGCACAGGGCGGTGAGCCCCATCCAGGTAGCGGTGCCATTGCCCAGTGCGGTCTGAACACAAGTTTTCAAACCATCGAATTGGATCTTAAACTCCACCGCCATGGCTGGGGATTTTAGGACATGCTGTCACAACGCCCGATAAAACATAGAGGGATATTTCACCTCGATATTATATTTTATGTCTTGTATGGACAAATTAAAGTGCCGAGCAGCGCTTCGTATTCTTGCCCATATTTCGACGTTAGGATTGTGTCATTTGAGTTCGGGAATGAGAAGGATGACGCTGGATCTCTCCTGGGGCGTAAAAGCCTGTGCCTCGCCCATCGTACCCTGTCCACCTATCTCTGGGTTTTGTGCCCCTACTGCCTGGTTAACTCGGACGGGGGCCACGGGATTGGATTTTTCAGCACCAGACGGAAGCGGTAAAGGGGGGCGTAGATACGAGTGTATTCGGGGGGGCACGTGGGTTGGGTGGTCTCGACTCGTTGAACCTCTATGGTCCCCGAACGGGGCCGAGATTTAAGTTCGACGTATCTCGAGTCTCTTTTTGTAGAGCCTCGACAATGTCACCCCAGCTTCTTAAGTCGTCTAGATTCTCAGTCTCTGCTGGCCTGATATTCAGGAGAGTACTGACTTCGACTTTAGCCTCCTGCCCGTGTCTAAAAATCCTTGTAATGAGGCCGGTCTGCCCCCCTTGTCCCCAATTATGGGTCCCATCTGATCCATCCAACTAGCACACAAAACCGCTCCATAATTAGCTTGATAGCAAAATACTGCAGATGATGGATATCCGAAATAAAACAGAAACTGCTGGAAAAACTCAGCAGGCCATGCAACATCGGTGGAGAGAAAATACAGTCAACGTTTCGGGTGATCCCTTTGTCATAATTAGATTGTTTGACATCCTTTTGTTCCGCCAACCACTTTATTTGGTCAACTACTGGGCTTGTTCATTTCCACCCCTTTTCAAACATCTCACTTTGAAATTTCAAATTAACTTCTCGGACCCGTTGAATGACAGTAACACTGGTGGCCAAAGCCAGAACGCCCGGTGAAAGAGGTCTCCCCTCTTCACCCATGTGACCGGTATTAACTGTTACCTATATTCTTATATTCTATCTTAGCCTTTATCGGCACAAATGTATCACCTTATGCTCTAAATCAGAATTTTACATTTATGTCTAATCAAATCCGTCAGTCCGTGGTCTCCAGGAGGAATAATTTACTATGTGGGTAATTTAATACTGACTGGCTCAAACATGGTTTTAAGCCCCGATGGCGGACGAGCGAGTCTGTGTTCCTCCTAGAAGCCTTACTCTGACGTCTTTCCTTAGGACACGACGCGGTTCTCGCTTCAATCGTCAATTCCAGTGTCTTTTAACTCTTATGGTTCTTATCTGCAGTGTCCCACTTCTGACACCAACTGTTAGATTCGAAATTGGAGAAACCACAGACGGAGACAGAATTGAGGACAAGTTCAGCATTTATTAAAGCAATTAAAAGACTTATGCACAAGGGAGCGCCTCAGCTTCCTCAATCGAGTGGTGCACTCTCAAAGGCCAATTAATTGGTTCATTCAAGTTATACAATACTATAAGCAATGCCCACCTACTACAGAATGGGGGCGCACACGTACAAACAGCATCACAACAATTACTCTTTAAATGGTTTATGTGGTTGGTCACTCAACTCTCGGGCCCACCCCTTGAAATCAGGGGTGACTATGCTAGGCACAGATGTTAGCGTTTCATCCTACTCACCTTATTCCTGCTGTTATCTCTTCCCCATTGTAGGCATAGTTTATTGCTTGAGAAAAAATATCTTATCCTGAACTGTCGAACAAGCAGGGTGCATACAAAGCCCACAGTGATTCATCTATTCTGCGATTAGTACAATGTTAGTTGTTAATTTGTACCCTTATTTCCTGTGAGGACCGACCGTGCTTAGACAATGGTTCTACTGAGGGCTGTGAACACACATTCCGAAGTTTAATTCGTGAAGTGGCGTCTCGCAGTCTGCAAATGTGCCGGTTTCCTTGCATTTTACGATTCTCTTATCACTTCTATTTGTCTTTGATGCTTGAAATTCGACCTTGCTTGCCTTTCTGCTATCTGTTCCCAGCAGCATGTTGTCAGTCTTTGTTCTCAGCATTAATTAAAACCCATCCTTGAATCTAAAAGCTATTTCTTACAATCCCGTTCTTTGAGAGGGTTAACATCTTCAAGTATCCCAGAATTCATTGGGAACAAGCTGGATCTTTCACTAGTTTCAGAATCGCAGCATAGTTATGTGGTAGCGTGGCCAAGCGGTCTAAGCCGCTAGATTCATGTTTCCAGCCTCTGTAAAGTCGCCGGTTTAAATCCCAACGTTGACAAATATTGTGGCTTTCATCAATTTCGCCGCTTTATCAACAACAATAAATCACTCAGTCAATGCGGTTTGTTTTGTATTTTCTTCATGGGTCCCTATTAACCTTTCCCTTCAGTTGTTATTAAGATAGATTTGCAGAATTTCCTCTGGTCCATAATTGTCCTGAACCCAGCACCGAGCGCTGCCAACAGCGTCACCCAACCAACTGAATTCAGCCGGTTCATTCACTCTTCTCCACACCTGCTGCGTCTCACTTATTCAGATATCCACCACTTTTACATTTTTGTTTCTTACATTTTTTACAATCTATCGACCGTGACCCCCTGTGCTGCCATTGTCGACCCACCATCTCTCCGCCGTATCATTGTTCGCCCATCCAAACTTGCGGTGAAACAGCAGCTCCCATCTGCTCCTGTGTTCCAATCCGAATAACATAAAACGAATATTTTTTTCGTTCCAACCTATCCAGACAGTGAAAGTTTCATTCAGGCAAGGATAAGAGAAGGTCCATTCTGTATATACAGGTGGTGAGTTGGGCTCTGTGTTCAGGATGAGGGTCACTTGTGATTTTCATTCCATTAGTCTGACAACGTGTGATCAGGAGGGCAAAACTTTCCCTGTTGTTCTCTCCTCTTATCATTATGGTAAATGTCAGGCTCAATGCGGCAGGAATAGTTCAAATGAGTGAGCGATAGAAGGAAGATCAAAATGTGCCGGTTATGTTCTGAAATTTATTCCCACAATTGGCTGATTTCTCACATATTCTCGTTTGAAACGGTTATCTTTCTTTTTTCTACCGTTGTTTCTTTCTTTCTTCCCTCAGGCTCTCTTTCTCCGCTCTCACTGACTCGCTAACACCGGTTCTCCCGATTTTATTTGTTGTCCTCTTGCACTGTTTCCCCTCAGGCTCGCACGCTTTTCTCAGACTTGCATTGCCTGAGCGCGTTTCTCCACCTCAGGACGACCCATAGCGCTTTAGAAACAATGAAAGCCCACGGACAACCTCAGGATGCTCCAGTTCTCCAGCTTCAACCCTAACCACATTAAAGAAGCCATCACCTATGGACAAGCCCTGCAAATACACAGGATCTGCTCAGCCGAGGAGGAACGTGATGGACACCTACAGACGCTGAAAGACGCCCTCGTAAGAACAGGATATGACGCTCGACTCGTCGATTGACAGTTCCGACAGGCCACAGCAAAAAATAGCACAGAACTCCTCAGAAGACAAACATGGGACACAACCAACAGAGTACCCTTCGTCGTCCAGTACTTCCCCAGAGCGGAGAAACTATGCCATGCACTTTGCAGCCTTCACCATGTCATCGATGACGATGAACACCTCGCTAAGTCCATCCCCACGCCTGCACTACTCACCTTCAAACAGCCACCTAAACTCAAACAGACCATCGTTCGCAGCAAATTACCCAGCTTTCAGGAGAACAGCGACCAAGACACCACACAACACTGCCACAGCAAACTCTGCAAGACATGCCAGAGCATCAACACAGATAACATCATCACACGTGAGGCACCACCCACCAGGTACATGGTACATACTCATGTGACTCGGCCAACATTGTCTACCTCATACGTTGCAGTAAAGGTTGCCCCGGTGCATGGTACATCGGCCAGACCATGCAGACACTGCGACAACGGATGGATGGACACCACGCAACAATCACCAGGCAGGAGTGTTTCCTACCAGTCGGGGAACACTTCAGCAGTCAAGGACATTCAGCCTCCGATCTTCGGGTAAGCATTCTCCAAGGCGGCCTTCAAGACACATGACAATGCAAAATCCTAGAGCAGAAATTGATAGACAAGTTCTGCACTCATGAGGACGGCCTCAACCGGGATCTTGGGTTCATCTTACGCTACATGTAACTCCACCTGACATAGGGTCATCCAGACTCGAGTCGCCATTGATTTGTCCTCTCTACACAGGTGCGGCTGGACCTGCTGTGATTTCTAGCAAAAAACAATGTTTATTTGTCTGTTTTTTGTTTTCCTTACAGACCCCAGCATCTGCAACATTTGACCCCTTGTGACCCCACCACATTGTTCTTTGATGTAATGTTTTCCTGACTGACCTGTTTGGACACCATTCACACCTTTGATTGCTGTGATTATCTCTCTGCCGAGGTGTGATCAATGGCAGTTAGAAAGATTACCTGTAATCATCTAGCATTATTCTCTGACTATATAAGCTGAGCCTTTATGCATCTCTCCACTTCACCTGATGAAGGATCAGCGCTCCGAAAGCTTGTGATTTCAAATAAAACTGTTGGACTATAACCTGGTGTTGTGTGACTTCTTACATATATTCAAGAAGGAGTTGGATATATTGCTTAAGGCTAAAGGGATCAAGGGTATTGGGGAGAAAGCAGGGACAGGGTACTGAATTTGGATGATCAACCATGATCACATTGAATGCCGGAGCAGGCTCGAGGGGCCGAATGGCCTACTCCTGCTCCTTTCTTCTATGTTTCTATGTTTATCGCTTTCACTTCTGATCATTATTTGCAATGCAATATGACATTGCAATTGCACCTCACTTCACATTGTAGCTGTCATTTGCAATTCAATTGCACATTGGAATGGAATATCACTGCAACATAATCGTAATTTGCAATGCAATAGCACATTGCAATGGAATATCAATTTGCAATATAATTGACATTTGTAATGCAGTAGCACATTGCAATGTAGTATCACTTTGCAATATAACCGTCACTTGCAATGAAATAGGACTTTGCAAGGGAATATCACTTTGTAGTATGATCGTCATTTGCAATGCAATAGAACATGGCAATGGAATATCACTTTGCAATATAAAAGTCATTTGCAATGCAATCAAACATTGCAATGGAACATAACTTTTCAATGTAATAGTCATTGCAATGCAGTGGAACTTTGCAAAGGAATATCACTTTGCTATATAATAGCAATTTGCAATGTAATTTAAAAATAAAATGGAATATCGCTTTGCCTCCTGACCATCATTACAGTGCAATAGGACTTGGCAATTGAACCTCATTTTGCATTGTAGCAGACATTTGCAATGCAAATGCTCATTGACATGGAATATCACTTTGCAAAATAATAGTAATTTGCAATACAATAGAACATTGCAATGGAATATCACTTTGCAGTATGACAGTCATTTGCAATGCAAATTGATCGTCATTTGCAACAATGCAATGGAATATCACGTTCCAATATAATTGACATTTGCAATGCAATAGAAAATTGCAAGGAGTATCACTTTGCAATATAATCGTAATTTGCAATTCAAAAGAACTTTGGAATGAAATATCACTTTGCAATATAATAGTCATGGCAAAGCAATGGAACATAGCAACAGAATATTACTTTGTAATATACTAGTAACTGCAATGCAATGGAACATTGCACTGGAAAATCAGTTGGCATTATAATCGTCATTTGCAATGCAATAGAACATTGCAATGGAATATCGCTTTCTAATAAATCGTCATTTGCAATGCAATAGAACATTGCAGTGGAATATCACTTTGCAATATAATCGTCATTTGCAATGCAATAGCATATTGCAATGGAATATCACTTAGCAGTATAATAGTCATTTGTAATGAAGTATGACATTGCAATGGATTATTAACTTGCAACATAATAGTCATTTGCAAAACAATATCACATTATAATATAATATCAGTTTGCAATATGATTGTCAATTGCAATGCCATAGAACATTACAATGGATTAGCGCTTTGCAAAATAATAGTTATCTGCAATGCAATAGCACATTGCAATGGAATATCACTATTCAATATAATTGTCATTTGAAATGCAGTAGAGCATTGCAATGTAATTTTAACTTGCAATATTATATTAATTGGCAATGCAATAGGACGTTGCAATGAAATATCACTTTGCAACATAGTAGACATTTGCAATGCAACAGAACATTTTAATGGATTATCACGGCACTATCATTGTCATTTGCACTGCAATAGACCATTGCAATGGAAGATCACTTTGCAATATAAACGTCATTTGCGATGCAATCAAACATAGCAATGGAATATAAATTTGCAATGTAATTGTCATTGCAATGCAATGGAACATTGCAATGCAATATCAGTTTGCAATATAATACTCATTTGCAATTTAAGAGAAAATTACAATTTAATACCGCTTTGACTTCTAATCGTCATTTGCAATGCAATAGGACTTTGCAAATGAACCTCACTTTGCATTGTAGCAGTCATTTCCAATGCAATTGCACATTGCAATGGAATATCACTGCAATATGATCGTCATTTGCAATGCAATAGAACATTGCAGTGGAATATCAATTTGCAAGGTAACAGTAATTTGCAATGCAATGGCACATTGCAATGGAATATCACTTTGCAATAGAATTGATATTTGCAATGCAATAGAACATTGCACTGGAGTCTCACTGCAATATATTCGTCATTTGCAATGCAATAGAAGTTTGGAATGAAGTATTGCAATATAATAGACATTGCAATGCAATGGAACATTGCAATGGAATATTAATTTGCAATATACTAGTCATTGCAATGCAATGGAACACTGCACTGGAATATCGGTTTGAATTATAATAGTTATTAACAATGCAATAGAACATTGCAATGGAATATCACTTTGGAATATGATCGTCATTTGCAAAGCAGTACAATATTGCAATGGAACATCATTTTGCAATATAATCGTCATTTGCAATGCAATAGCACACTGCAATGGAATATCAGTTTGCAGTATAATAGTCATTAGCAATGCAATATGACATTGCAATGGACTAGTAACTTGCAATATAATAGTCCTTTGCAGAAAAATATCACATGTCAATATAATATCGCTTTTCAATATTATCGTCATTTGCAATGCAGTTGAACATTACAATGGATTAGCGTGTTGCAAAATAATAGTAATTTGCAATGCAATAGCACGTTGCAATGGAGTATCACTTTACAATGTAATTGTCATTTGAAATGCCATGGAATTTTGCAATGTAATATCAGTTTGCTAGATAATAGTCATTTTCAATGCAATAGAGCTTTGCAATGGAATATTACTTTGCAACATAACATTTTTTGCAACGCAATGAAACATTGCAATGATATATCAATTTAAGGGAATAGTCATTTGCAATGCAACAGAACAATGCAATGGAATAAGACATTGCAATGGAACATCACATTGCAACTTAGTGTTCATTGGCAATGTAACAGAACATTGCAATGGAAAAGCACTGCAATATAATCGTCATTTTCAATGCAATAAAGCATTGGAATGGAATTTCATTTTGCAATATAATAGTCATTTGCAATGCAATATGACATTGCAATGGACTATTAACTTACAACATAATAATCAATTGCAGAACAAAGTCACATTGCAATACAATATCGCTTTGCAATATTATCGTCATTTGCAATGCAGAACATTGCAATAGATTAGCGCGTTGCAAAATAATAGTAATCTGCAATGCAATGGAATTTTAACTTGCAATATTATATTTCATTGCAATGCAATAGGACGTTGCAATGGAATATCACTTTGCAACAAAGTAGTCATTTGCAATGCAACAGTACATTGTAATGGATTATCACTGCAATACAATCGTCATTTGCAAAGCAATAGAACATTGCAATGGAAAAACACTTTGCAGTAGAATCGTCATTTGCAATGCAAACAATCATTGCAATGAAATATAAATTTGCAATATAATAGTCATTAGCAATGTAATAGAAATTACAATGGAATATCGCTTTGACTCTGATCATCATTTGCAATGCAATAGGACTTTGCAATTGAACCTCACTTTGCATTGAAGCAGTCATTTGCAATGCAATTGCACATTGCAATGGAATATCACTGCAATATATTCGTCATTTGCAATGCAATAGAACATTGCAATGTAATATCACTGCAATATATTCGTCATTTACAAAGTAATAGAACACTAAAATGAGTATCACTTTGCAATATAACAGTCGTTGCAATGCAATGGAACCTGGCAATGAATTTATAATTTGAAATATATATTAGTCATTGCAATGCAGTGGAAAATTGCAGTGCCATATCAGTTTGCAATATAAAAGTCATTTGCAATGCAATAGCACTTTGCATTGGAATATCACTTTGCAATATAGCAATGAATATCACTGCCATATATTCGTCAGTTGCAATGCAATGGAATATCACTGCAATATAATCGTCATTTGCAATTCAATAGAACATTGCAGTGGAATATCACATTGCAATATAATAGTAATTTGCAATGCAATAGCACATTCCAATGGAATATCTCTTTGCAATATGATAATCATTTGCAATGCAATAGCACGTTGCCATGGAATATCCCATTGCAATATAATTGACATTTGCAATGCAATAGAGCATTGCAATGGAGTATCACTTTGCAATATAATTGTCATTCGCAATACAATAGTTCTTTGGAATGAAATACCAATTTGCAATATAATAGTCATTGCAATGCGACGGAACATTGCAGTAGAATGTTACTTTGTAATGTAATAGTCATTGCAATGCAATGGATTATTGCACTGGAATATCGATTTGCAATATAGTAGTCATTTACAATGCAACAGAACATTGCAATGGAATAAGACATTGCAATGGAATATCACTTTGCAACATAGTATTCATTGGCAATGCAACAGCACCTTGCAATGGAATAGCTCTGCATAATAATCGTCCTTTGCAATGCAATAGAGCACGGTAATGGAATATGACTTTGCAACATAATTGTCATTGCAATGCATTGGAACATTGCAATGGAATATGGCTTTGCAATATGATCATCATTTGCAATGCAATAGAACATTGAAATGGAATATCACTTTGCAATATTATATTCATTTGCAATGCAATAGAACATTGCAATGGAGTATCACTTTGCAATATAATAGTCATTACAATGCAATGGAACACTCTAATGGAATAATAACTGTCATTGCAATGTAATACAACAAGTAATGGAATATCAGTTAGCAATGAATAGTCATTTTCAATGCAATAGAACATTACAGTGGAATATCACTGCAATACAATCGTCATTTGCAATGCAATAGCATATTTTAATGGAATATCACTTTGCAATATAATAGTCATTTGCAATGCAATAGAACATTGAAATATATATTAGGCATTTCAATGCAACGGAACATTGCAATGCAATAGCACTTTGCAATGGTATATCACTTTGCAACATAGTATTCATTTTCAATAACATTGCACATTGCAGTGGAATTTCACTGCAGTATAACCATCATTGGCAATGCAATATAACATTGCAATGGAATATCGCTTTGCAATATAATAGTCATTTGCAATGTAATAGGACATTGCAATGGATTATTGAATTGCAATATTATATTCATTTGCACTGACATAACACATTGCAATGGAATATTGTTTTGCAATATGATCGTCATTTGCAAAACAATAGGACATTGCAATGGAATATCACTTTGCAATAAAATAGTGATTGCAATGCAATGGAACATTGCAATGGAATATTACTTTGCAACATATCAGTCATTGCAATGCAATGAAACATTGCAATGGAATAACAGTTGGCAATATAATAATCATTTGAAAAGCAATAGCACATTGCAATGGAATATCACTTTGCAATATAATAGTCATTTGCAATGCAATACGACATTGCAATGGACTATTACCTTGTAATTTAAAAGTCATATGCAAGAGAAAAGCACATTGCAAAGGTATATCGCTTTCCAATATGATCGTCATTTGCAATGCAATAGAATATTGCAATGAAATATCGCTTTGCAATATAATAGTCATTTGCAATGCAACAGGGCATTGAAGTGGAATATCAGTGCAGTATAATCGTCATTTCCAATTGCAATAGAATATTGCAGTGGAATATCAATTCGAAATATAATAGTCATTGCAATACAGTAGGACATTGCAATGGAATATCACTTTGCAATATAATAGTCAATTGCAATGCAATAGCAAAATTGCAATGGAATATCACTTTGCAATAGTCAATTGCGATGCAATAGGAAAATTGCAATGGAATATCACTTTGCAATAAAATAGTCATTTGCAATGCAATAGAGCATTGCAATGGGATATCAGTTTGCAATATAATAATGATTTGCAATTCAACAGAACATTGCAATGAAATATCGCATTGCAATATGATCATCATTTGCAAAGCAGTAGGACTTTGCAATGTAATATCGCTTTGCAATAAAGTAGTCATTTGCAGTGGAATTACACATTGCAATGGAATATCACTGCAATATAATCGTCATATGCAATGCAATAGAACATTGCAATAGAATATCACCTTGAAATATAATAGTCTGTTGCAATGCAAAAGCACATTGCACAGGATTATTGCCTTGCAATTTGAACGTCATTTGCAATGCAATGGAACATTGCAATGGAATATCACTTTGCATTTTAATAGTAATTTGCAATGTAATTGCACATTGAAATGGAATTTTACTGCTGCATAATCGTCACTTGCAATGCAGTAGAATATTGCAATGGAATATCACTTTGCAAAATAACAGGCATTTGAAATGCAATAGAACATTGCAATGAAATATCACTTTGCAATATAATTGTCATTTGCAATGCAATAGAACATTGCAATGGAATATCACTGCAAAATATTCGTCATTTGTAATGCAACTGCACATTGCAATGGAATACAGCTTTGCAATATGATTGTCATTTGCAATGCAACATATCTTTGCAGAGGAATATCACTTTGCAATATAATAGCCATTTGCAATGCAATGGAACATTGCAATGCAAGTGAACATTGCAATGTAATATCACTTTGCAATACAGTCGTCACTTGCAGTGCAGTAGCACATTGAAAAGGAATATCTCTTCGAAATATAATAGTCATTTCAAATGCATTAGCACACTGCAATGGAATATCGCTTTGCAATACAGTCGGCATTTTAAAAAAAATATTCATTGATGGGATGTGGGCATCGCTGGCTAGGTCTGCATTTAATACCCATCCCTAATTGCCCTTGAGAAGATGGTGGTGAGCCGCCTTCTTGAACCGCTGCAGTCCATATGGTGTAGGTACACCCACAATGCTGTTAGGAAGAGAGTTTCAGGATTTTGGCCCAGCGACAGTGAAGGAATGGTGATACAGGTCCAAGTCAGGACAGTGTGTGGCTTGGAGGGGAAGTTGTAGGTGGTGAAGTTCCCATGCGTCTGCTGCCCTTGTCCTTCTAAGTGGTAGAGGTCATGTGTTTGGCAGGTGCTGTTGAAGGAGCTTTGGCGAGTTGCTGCAGTGCACCTTGTAGATGGCACACACTGCAGCCACAGTGTGCTGCTGGTGGAGGGTGTGAATGTTGAAAGTGGCGGATGGAGTGCCAATCAAGCGGGCTGCTTTTTCCTTAATGGTGTCCAGCTTCTTGACTGTTGTTGGAGCTGCACTCGTCCAGGCAAGTGGGGAGTATTCCATCACATTCCTGACTTGTGCCTTGTAGATGGTGGAAAGGCTTTGGGGAGTCAGGAGGTGAGACACTCGCCACAGAATTCCCAGCCTCTGACCTGCTCTTGTAGCCACACTATTTATATGGCTGGTCCAGTTCAGTTTCTGATCAATGGTAACCCCCAGGAAGTTGATAGTGGGGGATTCTGCGATGATCATGCCATTGAATGTCAAGGGGAGATGGTTAGATTCTCGCGTGTTGGAGATGGTCATTGCCTGGCACTTGTGTGGTGCGAATGTTACTTGCCACTTTTCTGCCCAAGTCTGAATATTGCCCAGGTCTTGTTGCATATGGACATGGACTGCATCAGTATCTGACGAGTCTTGAATGGTGCTGAACAGTGTGCAATCATCAGCAAACATCCCCACTTCTGACCTTATGATGGAGGGAAGGTCATTGATGAAACAGCTGAAGATGGTTGGAACTAGGACACTGCCCTGAGGAACTCCTGCAATTATGTCATGTGATTGAGATGAATGACCTGCAACAACCACAGCCAACTTCCTTTGTGCTAGGTATGATTCCAACCAATGGAGAGTTTTCCCCTTGATTCCCATTGACTTCAATTTTGCTAGGGCTCCTTGCTACCACACTTGATCAAATGCTGCCTTGATGTCAAGGGCAGTCACTCTCACCTCACCTCACCTCACAATATTACATTGCAATGGAATATCACTTTGCAATATAGTATTCATTAGCAATGCAATAGAACATTGCAATGGGATATCAGTTTGCAATATATTAATGATTTACAATGCAATAGAACATTGCAATGAAATATTGCATTGCAATATGTTCATCATTTACAAAGCAGTTGGACTTTGCAATGGAACATCACTTTGCAATACAGTAGTCATTTGCAATGCAATTGCACACTGCCATGGAATATCACTGCAATATAATCGTCATTTGCAATGCAATACAACATTGCCATATAATATCACCTTGCAATATAATAGTCGGTTGCAATGCAATAGCACATTGCAATGGAAAAGTGCCTTGCTGTTTGATCATCATTTGCAATGCAATAGAACATTGCAATGGAATATCACTTGGTTGCTCACAGTCCCGTATCATTCTTTTTCGGTTTAAAACGGGAGTGCTTACAGTCCCGGATCATTCTTTTGCAGTATAAAAGTCATTGCAATGCAATGGAACTTTGCTTTGGAATATTAGTTTGCAGCATAATCGTCATTGGCAATGCAATAGAAAATTTCAATGGAATGTCACTGCTGTATAATCGTCATTTTTAATGCAATAGAGCATTGCAATTAAATATCAATCTGCAATATAATAGTCCTCTGCTTTGCATTTGTGATGCGCTATCAACAATACCAAAGACTAAAAAATGGACTTATATGAAGTAGGCTTTTATTGACTAAGAACTAGAGCATGCCTCTGCTAGTGAATCCATCCTAAGAGCTCCCGGGGGAAGGGTGGTGAGTCACCTTTATACCCGGGCTTAGGGGTGGAGCCAGGGGCTGAGACATGCCTGGACTTGTACAGGGTTAACAGTGGTTTACCACACAGGCATGTACAGGTTAACAGTGGTTTACCACATTCACCCCTCATTTAAAAAAGAGTCCGGCGGGCTGAAGTGTTTCAAAAGTTCGTACACGAAAGTCTCTCCGGTGGTCTTGTCTGCTGTAATGATCTTCCTGGTGCCGGTAGCGGTGGTTCTTTGCCTGTGGCCGCTTCTCGCATGGGACGGAGCACTGGCATGTCGTCCTCTCGGGGTAGGGATGGCACCGGCATGTCGTCAGTTCATGGTAGACACCCCGGTGGTGCGTTGAGGGTAGTGGTGGTGGGTGGAGGTAGTGGATGGTGATCAATGGTGTTTCGGGTGGTACCTGAGGGTGTGAGGTCTCAAATTGAGACTGTGTCCTCCCGCCCATCAGGACACCCCACGTAGGCGTACTGTGGGTTGGCGTGGAGGAGGTGAACCTTTTTTGACCAGGGGGTCCGTCTTATGGCTCCTCACGTGTTTCCTGAGCAGGACGGGTCCCGGAGACGTCAGCCATGGCGTTAGTGATGTCCCCGAGGTGGATTTCCTGGAGAAGACGAACATCTTCTCGTGAGGGGTGGCGTTTGTGGCAGTACAGAGCAGTGATCATATGGAGTGGAGCGCATCGGGGAGGACATCTTGCCAGCGGGAGATTGGGAGGCCCTTGGGTTTTAGGGCGAGCATGGATGTCTTCCACACCGTTGCATTCTCCCTCTCTACCTGTCCATTACCCCGGGGGTTGTAGCTGGTAGTCCTGCTCATGGCTATGCCCTTCTCGAGCAGGTACTGGCGCAGCTCGTCGCTCATGAACGACGAGCCCCTGTCGCTGTGGATGTAATTGGGGAAGCCAAATATGGCGAACAGGTCATGGAGGCACCTGATGACTGTGGCGCTGGTCATGTCCGGGCAGGGGATGGCGAAGGAGAAATGGGAGTACTCGTCAATAATATTGAGGAAGTACGTGTTGTGGTCAGAGGAGGGAAGGGGCCCCTTGAAATCGAAGCTGAGACGTTCGAAGGGGCGGGTGGCTTTAATTAGGTGTGCCCTGTCTGGCCTATAAAAATGCGGTTTGCATTCGGCGCAGACCTGGCAGTTCCTGGTCATGGTCCTGACCTCCTCGATGGAGTAAGGCAGGTTGCGAGCTTTAATAAAGTGGAAGAACCTGGTGAACCCCGGGTGGCAGAGATCATTGTGGAGGGTCCGCAGCCTATCGACATGTGCGTTGGCACATGTCCCACGGGATAGGGCGTCTGGGGGCTCATTAAGTTTCCCGGGCCGGTATAAGATATCGTAGTTGTAGGGGGATAACTCGATCCTCCACCACAATATCTTATCATTTTTGATTTTCCCCCTTTGTCTGTTATTAAACATAAATGCTACTGAACGTTGGTCAGTGAGCAGGGCGAAACGTTTACCGGCCAGGCAATGCCTCCAGTGCCGTACAGCCTCCACTATCGCCTGGGCCTCCTTCTCGACTGAGGACTGTCGAATTTCGGGGCCCTGGAAGGTCCGTGAAAAGAAGGCCATGGGTCTCCCTGCCTGGTTAAGGGTTGCGGCTAGGGCAAATTCGGATGCATCGCTCTCCACTTGGAAAGGGATGGACTCATCCACTGCGTGCATTGTGGCCTTCGCAATGTCCTCTTTTATGAGGGTGAAGGCCGCATGGGCCTCTGCCATCAGGGGGACGGAGGTTGACTTGATGAGGGGCCGGGCTTTGTCCGCATAGTTGGGCACCCACTGGGCGTAGTAAGAGAAGCATCCTAGGCATCTCTTCAGGGCTTATAGGCAGTGGGGGGGGTAGTTCCAGGAGGGGGTGCATTCAGTCGGGGTCGAGGCCGATGACTCCGTTTTCCACAACGCAGCCAAGAATAGCGAGGCGCGTGGTGCGGAACATACATTTTTCTCTGTTGTATGTCAGATTCAGCCGTTGGGCCATACGGAGGAATTTTTCTAGGTTGGCGTCATGGTGCTGCCGGTCATGGCCGCAGATGGTTACGTTGTCTAGATAGGGGAAGGTGGCCTGCAGCGTGTGCTGGTCAACCACCCGGTCCATCTCCCTTTGGAAGACCGAGACCCCGTTGGTGACGCCGAAGGGGACTCGGAGGAAGTGGTAGAGGTGACCGTCAGCCTCGAAGGCCTTGTACTGGCAGTCCTCAGGCCTGATGGGGAGCTGGTGGTATGCCGACTTCAGATCAATCGTCGAGAATACCCGCTATTGTGCTATCTGGTTGACCATGTCAGATATGCGGGGAAGTGGGTATGCGTCTAATTGCGTGTATCGATTGATCGTCTGGCTGTAATCAATAACCAGGCGCTGTTTTTCGCAGGTCTTTCCTACCACCACTTGGGCTCGCCATGGGCTGGTGCTGCCCTCGATAATCCCTTCTCTCAGGAGTCTTTGTACTTCTGATTTAGTAAAGCTCCTATCCCCGGCACTGTACCGCCTGCTTTTAGTAGCAATTGGCTTGCATTCTTTGGCAAGGTTAGCGAACAACGGGGGGGGTTTGACCTTCAGGTTGGACAGGCTGCATATTTGCGCGGCGCCATGTTTAAATTCTGCTGGCTGCAGACAGTAAGTTTGGGCAGGGGCCCGCCATATGCCATCGTGATGCTCTCCAGATGGCACTGGAAGTCTAATCCTAGCAGTACGGGAGCGCAGAGCTGTGGCAGGACGAGAAATTTAAACTCTCTGTACTCCACGCCATTCACAGTCAGAGTCGCTACACAGTAGCTGCCGACATCCACCGTATGGGACTTTGAGGCCATAAAGACCTGGTGGCGTGTGCGCATAACCTATAGGGAGTAGCGTCGCACCATGTCGCGGTGGATGAAGCTCTCCGTGCTTCCTCAGTCGAAAAGGCAATTTGTGGCATGGCCATTTACCTTTACATTCATCATGGACCTGGCTAGTTGATGGGGCCTAGATTGGTCCAGGGTGATGGAGGCCATTGTCGAAGTCGGTGGGTCGCTGTTGTATTTGCCCGCGGCGAGGGCCTGGTCCCGAGATGTTGTCCAAGATGGCGGCTCCCACTCGGCTGGTGGTGTCCAAAATGGCGGCCCGCACGGCTCACACGTGGTTGGTGGGGTCCAAAATGGCGGCCTGTATGGTTCACATGCGGCGCTGCTGGAATTGGAGGTCAATTTCTCCTTGCACACTCTCGCGTAGTGGCCTTTCTTGCCGCATCTGGAGCAGGTCGTGTCCTTTGCTGGGCATTGCTGCCTGGGGTGCTTGGCCTGGCCACAGAAGTAGCATTCTGGCCTCTGGTCATTGCAGCTGTAGTTGGGCTGCTGGCGGCTTGTGGCCTTACCGGATCCCAAGATCGCTGCTCCCATGGCATCCACGTGGCCATCCAGTCAGGGGGGTAGGCGTCCATGTACTGGAGGGCCACGTCTAACGAGTTAGCGAGGGCCACCGTCTTCTGCAGGTCGAGCCCCCTCTGTTCCAGCAGCCTCTGCCGAGTATAGTTGGACCTGATGCCGGATACGTAGGCATCTCGGATCAGGTCTTCCGTGCATTCCTTGGCCATCACCACTTTGCAATTACAGTCCCGGCCGAGGACTCTCAGTGCAGTAAATATTCAGCGCCCGATTCCCCGGGGCGCTGTTTTCGGGTAGCCAGGAGGTGTCTGGCGTAGACATCATTAACAGGCCTCACGTATTGTTCCTTTAGCATCGCGATGGCAGCCGCGTAAATAGTGGCGTCTCGGATGATCGAGTAGACTCGGTGGCTCACCCGTGAGTTCAAGACAAGCCGTTTCGCATCATCTGTAGTGACAGTAGTGCTGGAGGCCTCCAGGAAGGCTTCAAAACAGCTCAGCCAGTGTTCAAAGTTATTGGCTGCATCTGCTGCTTGAGGATCCAGGTCTAAACGTTCTGGCTTCAAGATTTGCTCCATGTTGAAAATTAGTCAATAAAATTGATGCGCTATCAACAATACCAAAGACTATGAAATGGACTTATATGAAGTAGGCTTTTATTGGCTAAGATCTAGAGCATGCCTCTGCTAGTAAATCCATCCGAAGAGCTCCCGGGGGAAGGGTGGTGAGTCACCTTTATACCCGGGCTTAGGGGTGGAGCCATGGGCTGAGACATGCCTGGACTTGTACAGGGTTAACAGTGGTTTACCACACAGGCATATACAGGTTAACAGTGGTTTACCACAATTTGTACATTGCAATGGAATATCACTGAAAAATAATTGTCATTTTCAATGCAATAGAACATTGCAATGGGTATCACCTTGCAATATTATAGTTAGTGGCAATGCAATAGCACATTGCAATGGAATATTGCCCTGCAATGTGCTCGTCATTTGCAATGCAACACAACATTGCAATGCATTATCACTGCAATTTATTTGACAATTGTAGTGAAGTAGCAGATTGCAATGGAACATTGCTTTGCAATATGACCATTATTTGCAATGCAAAATACACTGCAATGGAATACCACTTTGCAATACAATAACCATTTGCATTGCAGTAGCAAATTGCAATGGAATATCACTTTGCAAAATAACAGTCATTTGAAATGCAATAGAACATTGCAATGGAATATCATTGCAAAATATTCGTCATTTGTAATGCAACTGCACATTGCAATGGAATACAGCTTTGCAATATGATCATCATTTGCAATGCAACATAACTTTGCAAAGGAATATCACTTTGCAATATAATAGCCATTTGCAATGCAATAGAACATTGGAATGCAAGTGAACATTGCAATGTAATATCACTTTGCAATACAGTAGCCACTTGCAGTGCAGTAGCACATTGAAAAGGAATATCTCTTAGAAATATAATAGTCATTTCAAATGCATTAGCACACTGCAATGGAATATCGCTTTGCAATACTTTCGGCATTAAAAAAAAAAATATTCATTGATGGGATGTAGGCATCGCTGGCTGCCTAGGTCTGCATTTAATGCCCATCCCTAATTGCCCTTGAGAAGATGGTGGTGAGCCACCTTCTTGAACCGCTGCAGTCAATATGGTGTAGGTACACCCACAATGCTGTTAGGAAGGGAGTTCCAGGATTTTGGCCCAGTGACAGTGAAGGAATGGCGATACAGGTCCAAGTTAGGATGCTGTGTGGCTTGGAGGGGAAGTTGTAGGTCGTGAAGTTCCCATGCATCTGCTGCCCTTGTCCTTCTAAGTGGTAGAGATCATGTGTTTGGAAGGTGCTGTTGAAGGAGCTTTAGCGAGTTGCTGCAGTGCATCTTGTAGATGGTACACACTGCAGCCACAGTGTGCCGATCGTGGAGGGAGTGAATGTTGAAGGTGGTGGATGGAGTGCCAATCAAGCGGGCTGCTTTATCCTGAATGGTGTCAAGCTTCTTGAGTTTTGTTGGAGCTGCACTCATCCAGGCAAGTGGAGAGTATTCCATCACACTCCTGACTTGTGCCTTGTAGATGGTGGAAACGCTTTGGGGAGTCAGAAGGTGAGACACTCGCCGCAGAATTCCCAGCCTCTGGCCTGCTCTTGTAGCCACAGTATGTATATGGCTGGTCCAGTTCAGTTTCTGATCAATGGTAACCCCCAGGATGTTGATAGTGGGGGATTCTGCGATGATAATGCCATTGAATGTCAAGGGGAGATGGTTAGAGCCTCGCTTGTTGGAGATGGTCGTTGCCTGGCTCTTGTGTGGTGCAAATGTTACTTGCCACTTGTCAGCCCAAGTCTGAATGTTGTCCAGGTCTTGCTGCATATGGACATGGACTGGGTCAGTATCTGATGAGTCTCGAATAGTGCTGAACAGTGTGCAATCATCAGCGAACATCCCCACTTCTGACATTATGATGGAGGGAAGGTCATTGATGAAACAGCTGAAGATGGTTGGGCCTAGGACACTGCGCTGAGGAACTCCTGCAATGATGTCATGTGATTGAGATGAATGACCTGCAACAACCACAGCCAACTTCCTTTGTGCTAGGTATGATTCCAACCAATGGAGAGTTTTCCCCTTGATTCCCATTGACTTCAGTTTTGCTAGGGCTCCTTGCTACCACACTTGTTCAAATGCTGCCTTGATGTCAAGGGCAATCACTCTCACCTCACCTCACCTCACAATATTACATTGCAATGGAATATCACTTTGTAATGTAGTATTCATTTGCAATGCAATAGAACATTGCAATGGGATATCAGTTTGCAATATATTAATGATTTACAATGCAATCGAACATTGCAATGAAATATCGCATTGCAATATGATCATCATTTGCAAAGCAGTAGGGCTTTGCAATGGAACATCACTTTGCAATACAGTAGTCATTTGCAATGCAATTGCACATTGCCATGGAATATCACTGCAATATAATCGTCATTTGCAATGCAATACAACATTGCAATATAATATCACCTTGCAATATAATAGTCGGTTGCAATGCAATAGCACATTGCAATGGAATAGTGCCTTGCTGTTTGATCGTCATTTGCAATGAAATATCACTTTGCATTATAAAAGTCATTGCAATGCAATGGAACTTTGCTTTGGAATATTAGTTTGCAGCATAATCGTCATTTGCAATGCAATAGAAAATTTCAATGGAATGTCACTGCTGTATAATCGTCATTTTTAATGCAATAGAGCATTGCAATTAAATATCAATCTGCAATATAATAGTCATCTGCTTTGCATTTGTACATTGCAATGGAATATCACTGAAAAATAATTGTCATTTTCAATGCAATAGAACATTGCAATGGGTATCACCTTGCAATATAATAGTGGCAATGCAATAGCACATTGCAATGGAATATTGCCCTGCAATGTGCTCGTCATTTGCAATGCAACAGAACATTTCAATGCATTATCACTGCAATTTATTTGACAATTGTAGTGAAGTAGCAGATTGCAATGGAACATTGCTTTGCAATATGACCATCATTTGCAGTGCAAAATACATTGCAATGGAATACCACTTTGCAATACAATAACCATTTGCATTGCAGTAGCAGATTGCAATGGAATATCACTTCGCAATATAATAGTCATTTGAATTGCAATAGTGATTTGCAATGGAATATCGCTTTGCAAAATGATTGTCATTTGCATTGCTCTAAAATATTGCAACAGAATATCACTTTACAATAAAGTGCTCATTTGCAATGCAATATAAAATTGCAATGGAATATCACTCCAATATAATCGTCATTTACAATGCAGTAGGATATTGCAATGTAATATTATTTTGCAATATATTCATTGCAATGCAATTGTGCATTGCAATGGATTATCACTCTGCAATATGATATGCATTTTCAATGCAATAGCACATTGCAATGGACTATTAACATCCAATATAATAGTCACTTGAAATGCAAAAGAACATTGCAATTGAAAATAGCTTTGCAATATAGTAGACCTTGCAATGAAGTAGAGCATTGCAATGGAAAATTACTGCAATACAATCATGGTTTGCAATGCAATAGAACAATGCAATGGAATATTGCTTTGTAATATGATCGTCATTTGCAATACGATAGAACATTGAAGTGGAATAACACTTTGCAATATAATAGTCATTTGCAATGCAATAGCACATTGAAAAGGATAATCGACTTGCAATGAGATCGTCATTTGCAATGCACTTTAAAATTGCATTGGCCTATAACTTTGCAGCATACTAGTCATTTCCAATGCAATAGAGCATTGCAAAGGAATGTTGCTTTGCAATATCAACTTGCAATATTAATTTAATTTGCAATGCAATACAACATTGCAACAGAATATCGCTGCAAGATAATCATCATTTGCAATGCAATAGAACATTGCAATGAAATATCACTCTGCAATATAATAGTCATTTGCCATGCAATTGTACATTGCAATGGAATATGACTGCAAAATAATCATCATTTTCAATTCAATAGTAATAAATCACACAACACCAGGTTATAGTCCAACAGATTTATTTGCAATCACAAGCTTTCAGAGCGCTGCTCCTTTATCAGGTGAAGTGGAGAGATGCATAGAAACACAGCTTATATAGTCAGAGAATAATGTCAGATGTTTACAGGTAATCTTTCTAACTGACATTTATCACACCTCGGCAGAGAGATAATCACAGCAATCAAAGGTGTAAATGGTGTCCAAACAGGTCAGTCAGGAAAACATTACATCAAAGAACAATGAGGTGGGGTCACAAGGGATCAAATGTTGCAGATGCTGGGGTCTGTATGAAAAACAAAAAAAAAGACAAAAAACATTTTTTTTGCTGGAAATCACAGCAGGTCCGGCCGCATCTGTGTGGAGAGAACAAGCCAATGATGCTTAGTGTCTGGACCACATCAATACAATAGAACATTGCAATCGAATATCACCTTGCAATATAATAGTCAGTTGAAATGCAATAGCACATTGCAATAGGAATATTGCTCTGCAATGTGATCGTCATTTGCAATGCAATAGAACAATGGAATGGATTATTACTGCAATACATTTGACATTTGAAGTGCAATGGCACATTGCAATGGAATATTGATTTGCAATATGATCATCATTTGCAATGCAAAAGATACTGCAATGGAATATCACTTTGCAACATAGTAGTCATTTTCAATGCAACAGAACATTGCAAAGGATAAATGCTTTGCAATACAATAGTCAATTGCAATGCAATAGAAAATGGCAATGCAATAGAACATTGCAATGGAATATCACTTTGCAATACAATAGTCATTTGCAGTGCAGTAGCACATTGCAATGGAATATCACTTCGCATTATATTAGTCATTTGAATTGAAATAGCGAATTGCAATGGAATATCGCATTGCAAAATGATCTTCATTTGCATTGCAATAAGATATTGCAACGGAATAACACTTTGCAATATAGTACTCATTTGCAATGCAATAGAAAAATGCAATGGAATGTCACTCCAATATAATCATCATTTGCAATGCAATCGGATATTGCAATAGAATATTAGTTTGCTATATAAACATAGAAACATAGAAGATAGCAGCAGCAGTAGGCTATTCGGCCCCTCGAGCCCGCTCCGCCATTCAATGTGATCATGGCTGATCATCCAAATTCAGTACCCAGTCCCTGCTTTCTCCCCATACCCCTTGATCCCATTAGCCTTAAGAAATATATCCAACTCCTTCTTGAATATATTTAATGAATTGGCCTTTATGCCTTCTGTGGTAGAGAATTCCACTGGTTCACCACTGTCTGGGTGAAGCAATTCCTCCTCATTTCTGTCCTAAATGGCATATCCTTTATCCTTAGACCGTGACCCCTGGTTCTGGACTCCCCGACCATCGGGAACATCCTTCCTGCATCTAGTCTGTCCAGTCCTGTCAGAATTTTATAAGTTTCAATGATATCTCCTCTCAGTCTTCTAAACTCCAGCGAGTACAGGCCCAATCAACTCAATCTCTCCTCATACTTCATTCCTCCCATCCCTGGTATCAGCCTGGTGAATCTTCACTGAATTCCTACCATGGCAAGAACATCCTTCCTCATATAAGGCGACCAAAACTGCACACAATACTCAAGATGTGGTCTCACCAAGGCCCTGTACAACTGCAGCAAGACATCCTTGTTCCTCTCGCTACAAAGGCCAACATAACATTTGCCTTCTTAACCGCCTGCTGCACCTGCACGCTTACGTTCAGTGACTGGTGCACAAGGACACCCAGGTCTCTTTGCACTTCCCCTTCACCCAATCTATTGCTATTCAGATAATAATCTGCCTTCCTGTTTTTGCCACCAAAGTGGATAACCTCACATTTATCCACATTATATTGCATCTGCCATGCTTCTGCCCAATCACCCAACCTGTCCAAATCATCCTGTCATTCTCAGCATCTTCCTCGCAGCACACATGCCCACCCAGCTTTGTGTCTTCTGCAAATTTGTAGATGTTACATCTAATCCCCTTGTCTAGATCATTAATATATATTGTGAATAGCTGGATTCCAAGCACCGATCCCTGCGGTACCCCACTAGTCACTGCCTGCCACTCAGAAAAAGATTGTGCATTGCAATGGATTATCACTTTGCAATATGATATTCATTTTCAATGTAATAGCACATTGGAATGGACTATTAACTTCCAGTATAATATTCACTTGCAATGCAATAGAACATTGCAGCTGAATATAGCTTTGCAATACAGTACTCCGTGCAATGCAGTAGAGCACTGCAATGGAATATTGCTGCAAAAACATCGTGGTTTGCAATGCAATAGAACATTGCAATGGAATATCACTTTGTAATATGATCGTCATTTGCAATGCGATAGTACATTGAAGTGGAATATCACTTTGCAATGTAATAGTCATTTGCAATGCAATAGCACTTTGCAATGGAATATCAGTTTGCAATACGATAGTGATTTGCAATGCAAAACAAATTGAAATGGAATGTCACCTTGTAAGATGATCGTCATTTGCAATACAATATAAAATTGCATTGGAATCTCACTTTGCGATACAATAGTCATTTGCAATTTAATGGAACATTGCAGTGGAATATTACCTCGAAATATAATACTCATTTGCAATGGATGATCGACTTGCTATAACACCGTCATTTGCAATGCACTTTATAATTGCATTGGCATATAACTTTGCAATATACTAGTCATTTCCAATGGAATAGAACATTGCAAAGGAATGTCGCTTTGCAATGTCAACTTGCAATATTAATTTAATTTGCAATGCAATACCACATTGCAGTTGAATAATGCTACAATGTAAACGTCATTTGCAATGCAATAGAACATTGCAATGGAACATCACTTTGCAATATTGTAGTCTGTTGCAATGCAATTGCACATTGCAATCGAGTTTTACCTTGAAATGTGATCGTTATTTGCATTGCAATAGAACATTGCAATGCAATATTACTTTGTAATATGATCGTCATTTGGAATGCAATAGAAGATTGCAATGGAATTTTAAGTTGCAATAATATATTCATTTGCAATGCAATAGCATTTTGTGTTGGAATAGCACTTTGCAACATAGTAGGTATATAGCACTGCAGCACAATATTGCAATTGAATATCAATGCAAAACAATCGGCATTTGAAATGCAGTAGGACATTAGAATAGAATATTTCTTTACAACAGAATAGTCATTGCAGTGCAATGGAACATTGCATTGGAATATCAGTTTGCAACAAAAATGTAATTTGCAATGAAATTGCACATTGCAATAGAAAAATACTTTGCAATATAATAGTCATTTACACTGCACTAGCACAATGAAATGGAATATCGCCTTGCAATGTGATCATCATTTACAATGAACAAAACATTGCAGTGGAATATCAGTTTGCAACATAATAGGAATTTGCAATGCAACGGCATAATGCAATGGAATATCGTTTTGCAATATAATAGTCATTTGCAATGCAATAGAACATTGCAATGGAATATCACTTGGCATATAATAGTCATTTGAAATGCAATTGCATAATGCAATGCAATATCGTTTTGCAATATGATCGCCATTTGCAATGTAGTAGAACATTGCAATGGAATATCACTTTGCAATATAATAGTCATTTGCAATGCAAGAGAACATGGCAATGGAATATCACTTTCCAATATAATATTCATTTGCAATGCAATAGACATTGCAATGGAATTTTAACTTGCAACATTATTGACATAATAAAACTCAGTACGCAGTTGGTTTGAGCATAAAGCAAGGCTTTAATCAATTTGTTTCAGAACATGGAAATCTAGTTGTATTCCTCTATCTCCTTGTATTACTAAATGTCGCTGGAAAGCTGGGGCCAACGACTGAGTATTTATACTCCTTGGACGGCTCCAGCGGCTGGCCGTCCAGCGTTATTTCATAAGTAGTTGCTTCATGATGAGATTTATATCATTCTTCCTGCCTAAAAGATTTGGAAGTCCGAAGACTTCCTGTTAATGGAGTAGGTGGACCACGAATAGCCGCAGTCTTTTACATTTTTGTTTATGGCCAGAAGGCACATCTCCTCAGACTGTGTCTTGGTCCCTGGGCCACTTGATACATGCCGCTGGATCGACAGGGCCCGTGTTGCTCTGATCGACACGAGGGAGGCTGGGGAGATCGTGACTCTGGGTGTGGGTCCCCACAGGCACAGAAATGGCTTCATCCCATTGGTTTGCTGGAGATTGACCAGCTTCCTGGCCCGGGGTGGCCATCCCACGGGGAATGCTCGGCTCCCCGTGTGGGTCCAGCGGGGCTGCCGGCAGAACCCTCGATGTCCCAGGTAGGGCATCATCCTTGGGGGTGCACAGAGTTTTGGCCTCATCCCTGCAGGACCCTCCATCAGTCAGGTCTGCAGAACTGGCCAGACACGGCGCCAGGTCCTGGAGTGACACGGTGAATACCCAGCAATCCAGATACCGCACTTGGGCTTACGTGGGGTTTACATCCGTAAGTTCTATCTCGTCGACTAGCGGATCGGTTTCCAACGATCGTACAAATCTTCAGAGCAGCACGGGGCCAGGAGCTGCCAAACATGACGTTAGAGACGTCCCATGGGTGGAGTGATGATTAAAGCTGAATAATCGCTCATGAGGTGAGTCATTGGTAGAAGTAGAAAGGAGAGACCTGATGGAATGCAACGCGTCTGGGATCATTGTTTCCCACTGCTGGTCTGGTAGATTGCATGACCTCGCACAAGACGGAAAGCATTCCACATGACAGCGTTGTATCTCTCAACTAGTCCGTTAACAATGGGATAGTACGGTGTTGTTTTACTTGTGGCAATTCCTCGTTGGTAGAGATAACTTCTGAGTTCACTTGACATGAAGGAGGGACCCCGCTCAGAGTGGATGAAATTGCCTGAACCGCAAAGGGAACAGATTTGATCAAGGCATTTGATCACTGTGGAAGTACGCATGTTGGTACAGGGGAAAGCAAAGGGAAAGCATGAATATTCGTCCACCATAGTCAGTAAGTAGGTGTTCCACATCGTGGAAGGCAATGGCCCTTTAAAGTGAATTCTGAGTCGCTGCATAGGCTGCATAGTGTGTATGAGTGAGCCATCAGATGGACGGAAGAATTGCTGTTTTAACTCCACACAAATTTTACAGCAGGTGCTCGTTCTTTTCACATCTTCTGCAAAAAATGGGAGATTTTTAGATTACACAAAGTGCAACATACGGGTAACGCCAGGATGGCATAAGTCAGTATGAAAATCTGCCAGATTCGAAGTTGAAAGAGAAGCGCAGAATGCCCGCGTGAAGGTATCCAGGGCCACATTCTCTTTTCCGGGTCGATAATGTATGGTGTATCCAAAGGCAGCCAATTCCATCCTCCAGAGTTGTATTTTGTTATTCTTGATCTTAGTGCATTTCCGGTTATCCAGCAGAAAGGCCATGGAGCGCTGATCGGTTATAAGTGAGAAATGGCGACGTGTGAGAAAATGACACCATTTACATACTGCTTCGATAATGGCCGTAGCCTCCTTCTTGGCAGGAGGATAATGGAGATCGATACCCTGCAAAGTTCTGGACAGAAATGCAACGGGTCAACCACCTTCATTCAAGGTAGCCGAGATCGCCACATATGATGCATCGCACTCGAACACAAAAGGAAGATTTTCATCAGTGGAACGAAGCATGGCTTTTTCCAATTGCCGCTTGAGGAGGTTGAAAGCTGAAATAGCCATTGCCTCCAATGGAAAAGACTTTGCGTGAAGCAGGGTCTGGATCTTTTTGGAGAAGTGGGGCATCCATTTTGCATAATAGGCGATCATGCCGAGTGCCCGTCGAAGAGAGCCGAGATTCTTAGGGGGGGGGAGCTCCAGAAGCGGATGAAGTCGCGCCGGATCTGGTTTGATGACACCATTGCCCACCCAGTAGCCAAGGATGTTGACTGATGGTACTGATTTAACAAATTTGGACTCATTTAAGGTTAAGTTGCGACGACGGAGAACGTCCAAAAATTTCTGGAGGTTGGCATCTTTCTCCTTCTGGTCATGACAAGCAATGGTGATATTATCCAGATATGGAAAAGTCTCCGTTAAGTTCTCCTGTTTGACTAGGATATCCATTAGCCATTGAAAGACGGCCACCCCATTGGTGACCTCAAATGGAAGGTGACAATTTGGTTAAAGCCAACCATTGGCCTCAAAGGCTGTATACATTTTGTCAGAGTCCTTTAACGGTACTTGATGATATGCGCTCTTTAAATCAAAAGTTGAAATACCTTGTAGTTGGCAATATTATTGACCATGTCATTGATGCGTGGTAGTGGGTAGGCATGCAGGTCGGTATACTGGTTAATATTTTGCGAGTAATCAATGCAAAGATAGTTCTTCTGTTGCTTCAGAGGATTTTTAACAATGATGACTTGAGCCCACCAGGAAGATGAACATGGCTCAATTATACTGTCAGCTAGAAGGCGAGAGATTTCTGCCTCGATAAAGGCGCAATCATCTTGGCTGAAACATCGTGATTTAGTGACTATGGGCTTACATTGTGGGGAAAGATTAGCAAAGAAGGAGGGCTCGTCGAGCGAAGCTGCCGAAAGTGCAGAATACGGTACATTTGGAAATAGTAAGCTCCGCATTTAACCCGCCAAACTCGAAAGTGAGTCTTTTGTGTTGTTTCTGGAAATCCTGCCTCAGGAGCACATCACTGCATAGATTCTTGAGCACCCCAAGCTGGGTGGAGAAATAAGTGCAGCCATTGAGAATAAGGTGGACAAGACAAAAGCTGGATGAATTGGTGTTCAGAGTCGGCAGAGCCATTGCAATTTCCCTGTCCGAGGGGTAAATATGCAGTTTTAACTTACTGACAGCCCGCTCACTAATAAAGCTGTCAGATCTGCATGAGTGGATTAGTGCTCTCAAAATGTTTCCATTGACCGAAATCTTCGTGGCTGTATGGGGCAAGCTTTGGGGAAAAACAGCTGTGATGGGAGGAGGGGCAGTTTTACCCTTGACAGCTGTAACCTTAGTAGTGATTCTTGGGGTGGAGCAGTTTTATAGGTTGCAGCTGTAACCATAGTAGTGGCTCTTGGGGGAGGAGCAGTTTTATAGATAGTAGCTGCAAAACTAACAGGAGCTCTCGACCTGTATATCTTAGAAAAGTGGCCTTTCTTACTAACAGCGGCTCTTGACTAGGCAAAACTTAGAAAAGTGACCTTTCTTGCTGCAATGATTGCAGGTCGCATTACGAGCAGGACAATATTTGCTATAATGGAACAGACCTCTAGAGAAGGAACACTTCCTTCCAGATTGCCAAGATGCTGCTAGGGCAGGGTCCTCATCAGTGTAGGTGTCTAGGGTAGGGTTGTCATCAACCGGGTTGAAGTCATCATCCGTGAGGGCTTCTGCCCGAGGCCTATTGAAAGAGTCACTAAAAGAGATAGCAGCAGCCCGTGCACGTGGTGAAGGATAGGTGTCTGCATTCCTCTTTGTTAAGTCCAGAGAACATGCCTGGTCATAGGCAGCCTGTAATTGCGGGTTTTATTCTCCAACAGATGCTAACGTATGAAGGGAGACACAATCCCATTAATAAAGGAATCACAAATTAACTCCTCCTGGTACTGCTCAGCTGTAACAGCTTTAAGATCACAATCCTTGCTGGGCCTGCAAAGTTTCTGAAGGAATTCATCAAGTGATTCCCCGGGTTGTTGTTGAGTTGTGGCCAGTAGATGCCGAGAAACAATTTCAATTTGGGGACTTGGCAAATAGCTGCTGTAGTATTTGTACAGCGGCATCATAGTTGACACAGTCTTCGATATAGTCAAACACATGAGGGGATACATAATTAGCAAGTATCTCTAATTTATCAGGAACATTTTCACCACACACCCTGAGGAAGTTTCTGAAAGTACGATACCAATGTTTCGATACCTTAGCAGCTGTAAGTGAATTCGGGTCCAGGTCAAGACGGGCGGGGCTGAGTAGTTCCTCCATGATGGACCGATTACTTGTCTGAGTTCCCTTTTACGGTTCGAGTCGTAGCTGGCTGATCCCAAAATCACCCAAAGCGTGGAGTCGATATCAAGTTGATTAAATTGAGGTAATGAAACTCACTACGCACTTGGTTTGAGCATAAAGCGAGGCATTAATCAACTTGTTTCAGAACTTGGGAGTCTAGTTGTATCCAGTGGCTCCTTCTCTTTACAAAATGTCCCCGGCAAGCTGGGTCCAACGACCGAGTATTTATACTCCTTGGATGGCGCCACCAGCTGGCCGTCCAGCGTTACTTCATAAGTAGTTTCTTGAGGATGAGATTTATAACAATTATATTCATTTGCAATGCAACAGCACATTGCAATGAAATTGCAGTTTGCAACATAGTAGTCATTTGCACTGATACAGAAAATTGCAATGGAATATCATTGCAATACAATCATCATGTGCAATGCAATAGAACATTGCAATAGAATATTTCTTTGTAACAGAATAGCCATTGCAGTGAAATGGAATATTGCAATGGAATATCAGTTTGCAATATGAATGTCATTTGCAATTCAATAGAACATTGCAATGAAATATCACTTTGCAATATAATAGTCAATTGCAATGCAATTGCACATTGCAATGGAATAACACTTTGCACTAAAATGGACATTTGCAATATAATAGCAGATAAGAATTGAATATCGCTTTGCATAATGATCGTCATTTGCAATGCAAAAGCAATGCAAAAGCACATTGCAATGGAATATCGCTTGGAAATATGATCGTCATTTGCAATGCAATAGGACTTTGCAATGGAACATCACTTTGCAACACAATAGTGATTTGCAATACAATAGAACATTGAAATGGAATATCGTCTTGCAATATGCTGTCCGGGCAAGGCTGATTCTGGACCCAATGCGATAGAGCATTGCAATGAAATTTCCCTGCAATATTATCGTCAGTTGCAGTGCAATAGCACATTGCAATGGTGTGAGATTCGAATTTGGAGGAACCCGAGACAGAGACGGAATTGAGATGAAGTTCAGAATTTATGAAAACAACCAAATGACTTGTGCACAAGGGAGAGCCACCCAGCATCCTCAAGCTAGGTGTGCACTCTCGAGGGACAAGTAGTGGTTCATTCAAGTTATACAATTCTATAAGCAACACCCACCTACTAAAGAATGGGGGCATACATATACAAACAGTGTCACAGCAGTTACTCTTTATTGGTTTATGTGGTTAGTCACTCAAATGTTGGACCCACCCCTTGAACTCGGGTACCCTCTGACCAGCATCCGCAGTATGTTGCTATTACACAGTGTCAGGGTTGCTGTCGCGGGGCCGTGTAAACACGGGGCCGTGCTGTCCGGGCGAGGCTGTTTCTGGACCCAAGTGCAGATAGACAAGGCAAGAAGCAGATATGCAGTCTTACATAACAGTACTTTACTAGAATCAAACAGGTAATATAGTGGTATGGATACCCAAGGGGGGAAATACTTAAAAGGCTCAAACTTGATGAACCCGAAGTCCCAGTCACACGTGCACAACAGTAGCGAGCCATACACCCCCCTGGGCATTTAGAACTAGAAGTCAAAAATGAAAAAGTCTGCATTAGTACACATAGCGAATTTTCTTGGCTTTTCAAGCAGTGATCTTTCCCATTCCGGCTGATCATGAACTGCAGATGTTCAGAAATCTCAAGACAAAATCATCCTCCTCATCCACTAGCGGCAGGTACATGTCATGGCGATCAAATGATCATAATCTTTGTAAGCGACAGAGCCATTGTTTTCCAGAGTTAGCACGCTCAATGGATTATATTCCAAAGGGATGCAAGAAGGGCGAGGAAAGCACCTTAATGGACGAGAATAGAACGAAATTCCTCCATCGCTGCTGTGTCCATACTGGCTCAGTCCTACTGTCAGGGTTGCTGTTGCGGGGCCGTGTAAACATGGGGCAGTGCTGTCCGGGCAAGGCTGATTCTGGACCCAAGTGCAGACAGATGAGGCGAGAAGCAGATATGCAGCCTTAAATAACAGTACTTTACTAGAATCACACAGGTAAACAGTTACGAAACATCGGAGCTCAAGACAAGCTATCACATAGGCAAACGGCTTGTCAAGATAGGAACTCAGGACAAGCTACCATGAGGCAACCGGCTTGTCAAGACTGAGCTCAAGACAAGCTACCACAGGGCAACCGGCTTGTCCAAACTGAGCATCTTGTCAAGATTAAGCAACTTGTCAGCACCTTGTCAAGACCGAAAACAAACGGAAGAACCACAGAAATTAAATGCAAGCAAAAACATAACACAGATAAACAGTTATAGACTTAGGAGCTCAAGACAAGCAACCACAAAGGTAAACGGCTTGTCAAGACTTAGCCCAAGACAAGCTACCCCTAGGCAACCAGCTTATCAAGGCAAGCTACCACAGGGCAACCGGCTTGTCCAAACTGCGCTCAAGACAAGCTACCACGGCAACCGGCGTGTCAAAACTGAGCACCTAGTCAAGACAGAGCACCTTGTCAAGACTCACTCCCTTGTCAGGACTGAGCCCAGAGGGTAGAAACCACAGAACTTAAATACAAGCAAAAACAGGTGAAACCAATTAACCAGATGAAAGACAGTTAAGTAATAAACAGGAGAAACAAGTAACAATTAACAAAGGGAAACAAACAAGTGAAGGTGCCATCTAGGCATTACTGAAGGAACTGACCGTCACCCTCACACACAGATATTAGTAGTTTCATCCTACTCCCCACAGTCCTGCTGTTATCTCTTCCCCGCTTTCGGCATAGTTTATAGTTTGAGAAAGCATATTTTAGCCTTAACTGTCGAACAAGCAGGATGGCTACAAGGCCGCAGTAATGCGTGTACCCTGTGACTGGAATAATGTTCGATGTTAATTGTACCATTATCTCCTGGGAAGACAGGCCGTGTTCAGACAATGGCTCTACTGAGGCTGTGAACACACACATTCCGAAGTTTGATAAGTAAATGGCGTCTTCCAGTCTGCCAATGTGCTTCAGTCAGCTAAACCTAAATTATGGCTAAATAGGGTGTTAACACAGTCAAGTATCCCAGCATTCATTGGGAACAAGCTGGACCTTTCAGTCCCCCCTTCCAAACCCCGGAAAGAACCCTTAAAGCGGCGTTGGAGGGTGTGATCTCTATGCTAGGACAGTGTGATAAGCTGGTGGGCTTATAGTATGTCAGAAATGCATATACGATTTCCCAAATCAAATAGCACGAATGATGAAGGTTTTCCTATAATCCCCCCCAATTGTTCTATACTACCACCACCCACCCCCCCAGGCCTTTGGCTATTCCAAGTAGGCCGCTCAATTGTTGCATATGGTCTGGTGTGAATCCTATCGGGGTGGCCACCCGTCGAACCACCAGATCTGCATAAGATGAGTAAAGCGAATATTTAGGCAATCCCTGATTGATTATACGATTGCTTCATTATTCATACAAATGATTTTTCCAACAACTTGTTAAAGTCATCACCTGAAACGCTTGGAGTCATAGAGTCATAGAGTTATACAGCACAGAAAGAGGCCTTAGGCCCATCGCGTCCATGCCGTCCATCCAGCCCTGTCTAATCTAATCCCATTTTCCAGCATTTGGTCCGTAGCCTTGTAAACCTCCTGCCCCTTACCTTTAATCTATGCCCCCTTGTTAGTGACCCCACTACTAAGGGTAAAAGTTCCTTTCTGTCTACCTTATCTATGCCACTCATAATTTTGTACACCTCAATCAGGTCCCCGCTCAGCCTTCTCTGCTCCAAGGAAAACAACCTCAGCCTGTACAGACTTTCTTCATAGCTGAAGCGCTCCAGCCCAGGAAACATCCTGGTGAATCTCATCTGCTCCCTCTCCAAAGCAATCACATCCTTCCTATAGTGTGGCGACCAGAACTGCAGATAGTATTCCAGCTCTGACCTAACCAGCGTTTTGCAAAGCTCCATCATAACCTCCCTGCTCTTATATTCTATGGTGTGGAGATGCCGGAGTTGGACTGGGGTGGACAAATGTAAGAAGTCACACAACACCAGGTTTTTGTCCAACAGCTTGATTTGAAATCACAAGCTTTCGGAGCGCTGCTCCTTCTTCAGGTGAAGTGGAGAAATGCATAAAGACACAGCTTATATAGTCAGAGAATCATGTCAGATGTCTTTATGCATTTCTCCACTTCACCTGAAGAAGGAGCAGCGCTCCGAAAGCTTGTGATTTCAAATAAAGCTGTTGGACTATAACCTGGTGTTGTTTGGCTTCTTACACTTATATCCTATGCCTCAGCTAATGAAGGAAAGTATCCCATATGCCTTTTTAACCACCTTATCCACCTGTTCTGCTGCCTGCAGGGATCTATGTACATGCACACCAAGGTCTGTCTGATCCTCTGCCTTTCCTAGGGTCTTACCATTCATTGTGTATCCCTTGCCTTGTTAGTACCGCCAAAATGCATCACCTCACACTTTTCATGGTTAAATTCCATTTGCCACTGTTCCGCCCATCTGACCAACCCACCTATATCGTCCTGCAGGCTGATGCTACCCTCCTTGCTATTTACCACACCACAAATTTTCGTGTCAGCTGCGAACTTACAGATCATTCATTTTACATTCACATCCAAATCATTAATGTAGACCACAAACAGCAAGGGACCCAGCACCAATTCCTGCGGTACCCCACTGGACACAGGCTTCCAGTCACAAAAACCACCGTCGACCATCACTCTCTGCCTTCTGCCACTAAGCCAGTTTTGGATCCAATGTGCCAAGGCATCCGGGATCCCATGGGCTCTTACCTTCTTGACCAGTCTCCTATGCGGGACTTTATCGAAAGCCTTACTGAAATCCATGTATAACACATCCACTGCACTACCCTCATCCACACATCTAGTCACCCCATCGAAAAATTCAATCAAATTGGTCAGACATGATCTTTCCTTAACAAAGCCATGCTGACTATTCCTGACTAATCCTTGCCTCTCCAAGTGGAGACTAATTCTGTCCCTCAGAATTTTTTCCAATAATTTCCCTACCACTGATGTTAGGCTCACTGGCCTGTAATTCCCAGGTTCATCCCTACTACCCTTCTTGAATAATGGTACTACGTTAGCTGTTCTCCAGTCTTTTGGCACATCCCCTGTGCCCAGAGAGTCTCTGAAAATTTGTGTCAGAGCACGTGCAATCTCCTCCTTTGCCTCACACAGCAGCCTGGGATACATCACGTCCGGGCCTGGGGATTTATCCACTTTTCAGCCTGCTAAAACCGCTAGTAGCTCCTCCCTCTGGATGCTAATTTGTTCAAGTATATCACGGTCCCCCTGCCTGATTTCTATGTCTATATCATCCTTCTCCATAGTGAAAACAGATGCAAAAAATTCATTTAAAACCCCACCTACATCTTCTGGCTCCACACACAGATTGCCACTTTGGTCCCTAATGGGCCCTTCTCTTTCCCTAGTTATCTTCTTGCCCTTAATATAATTATAAAACACCTTAGGATTTTCCTTTACTTTGCTCGCCAGTGTTATTTCATGGCTCCTCCTCGCTCTCCTAATTTCTTTTTTAAGTATCCTCCTGCACTTTTTATACTCCTCTAGGGCTTCCTCTGTCTTTAGTCCTTTGTATCTGCCAAAAGCCCCCCTTTTTCCCAATGCATTCTCGTATATCCCTTGACATCCATGGTTCCCTGGGCTTGTTGGTCCCACCCTTGACCTTTACGGGAACATGTTGCCATTGTACTCTCTCAATTTTCTTTCTGAAAGACTCCCATTGCTCCGATGTGGATTTTCCTGCAAGTAGCTGATCCCAGTCCACTTTGGCCAGATCCTGCCTTATCATATTAAAATCGGCCTTCCCCCAATTTAGAACCTTTATTTCTGGTCCATCTCTGTCCTTTTCCATGACTACCTTAAATATCACCGAATTATGGAGTAGGAGCAGTACAAACATTAGCAGTTTTAACTTTTGGTTTAGCAATTTGTTTGGCCTGATTCCATTTACATTTCCTGCGTGTCATAAATAACAAGGTCAGGACAATTACGAACTGCACCACGACTAATACATGTGATTTCAGTCGGATCCATGGATGCATCTGTAAATTTATTCCCAAATGTCATCTACCCATGTGCTCACTTTGTTCGCATCGATGTCTTTCTTTGCAGAATATAGTACACCTTTTGGGAGAGCCGTATCTCTTTCCGTAACTGCCTCAGGTGTTCGGGCAGTGGGGGCATAGAATACTCAAATGTGTTGATGTAGTTCCACAATCCATACTTGATGTCTTGAGACACTTGAAGAGAGGCAATATTAAACTGGTGTATGTCCACCAACTCCTCGTGTCCAATCCGTACCAGAACTGCTGGTGTGAAGCAGAACGCTTACTGGGGATGTTGCAAGTTAGATTGGCATGTTCAAATGTCTCCAAGTTTGTCATGACACAGTATTCGCTATTACCGGCGTATGTCACCTAGGTGGGCTATGAGGCTGCGTCCAATGCCTCCATGGTGCAGTAAAACTCCATGCCAGTGTTAATGAAACCACATTGAGCTAGCGGGCTTTGGCTGATTGCATGCGAACACATGATGATGGCATGTCTGGTGACACATCCTTCCAGCTTGGTACCCATCCGGTTTCCTTTCACCATCACTGTGTAAGGTAACATATTGTGGTAAGATATATGTATGCCATCTTTTGTATACCTATATTTTGTACCTGATATACCGCCCGCCCTTGTGTCTCCGCTGCCATTACCGGGACGACGAAATCTAAACCCAGGAACTCAAACCCCGCGTCTGTGTTGCATTCAACATGCGTGGGGTATACCCATACCATGGCTCGGAATTGACAAACTGTCATATTGAGGCTACATAAGAGACATTTCGCCATACCTGGCCCAGCATGTCCGTGAGTCAGGGTCCCTTTTAACTGTTGGTTGGTAATCCACAGGGGGACCTCCCCCGCCTGTTTCTGCTCCAGGTTTTCTCGGGTTTGTTCCACTCTCCAATTCCCATATGTGCTGCAAGCATCGTTTGCTGCTGCCTGCTGTGAGGCATTGTATTCCTCTTTAATTATCGTATTTATAGTCTGCGCGTGTGTTTCTAATACAGTAGCTATATCCTGGAGGTATACAGTTAATATCTGGTCCTCCTTTAACTCTTGGCCCTCATTCTTATTCTGCCCTTGCAAGATGGCTTTAATGCAGGAACCCAGATCCCAGACCTTCTGATCTATGGTAGACAGATCAGTGGTGTTAACAACCGATGTGCCGGTATTAAAGACCGTCGCTGCATCGTTAACTAAAGAACTCTTATGTCACCATACCCGCTGGCTTTTCTGTCTGTGTCTGCCTCTGCTACGATCTGCGCCTTGTTTCAATACCTGTGTTAGAAGTCGCTGGTGTAACTGTTGAGTTTTTGGTGAACACTAAACAGGCGGGGCAGTGTTGGTCAGGTTCAGCATCACTGACACTAATTCATGACGCACGTTATCATACAATATATCCCCAGTCCGGGTGAACACCAGCCCACTAGCAGGTCCCTCCGTCATGGGGGGAGGGGCAGGTCAGTGGTTCTCACTCCGGGGAGGATGGTGTCTTGGAAAACACTGGGGGCGTGGGTGTGGTGGGGGCACCACAGTAGCAGCCAATCATAGGTGGCAGCCCGGGCCCCTCGTATTGTTCTGTAATCCGTAAGTTTGACATCTCTCTAGGGTAGGCGTACATAAGGGGTCCCAATGCACTGCATTATTCTGCCAGCATATCCTCTCCTTCCTTCCTGGGATTTTACTGGTACAGACGCCCTTGTGTGTTTTGTGTGGACCAGTGGTCATCTCACAAAGAAAGGGGGTTCCTGGCTGGTCAACACAGAACCTCAGCGCCATGGTAGGTGTTTTCGTTCGCCAAACAGTAACCCTACCTTTCCCAAGAAAAGCCTCCCCATCGTTATCCTACACCACCGCCAGGCAAAAGGAGTCCAGTTCCCTTACCAGTCTCGGCACTAGTTTGTGGTAACTAACAGGCTCTCTCTCTCTCTCCCACTGACCCTCTGTCTGTCTCCGACCCCCTTTCAGTCTGGCCTGCTATTAGCAGTGTGTGCAAGGCTTGCAGCGGGGTAAAGGCTACTTCATACATGGCGTTGAGCTGGAGGCGGTGGCCTTGTGACAGTGGCTCAATGTGACTTACCTGACTTAACTTAATCCGGTGAGGGTTATCGGCCGTCGGATGGGAATGTGTGAAGACAGGTGGCACTGTCCTCCTTCAGAGGTAGGAGGGCCTATAAAAGGGGGTGGATATTCCCTCGGGAAGGTCCTCCAGTCCCGACACCAGTGGTTCCCAAAGAGCAGCTGTGTCTCGGAACCGGTCTATCTCCTCTGCACAGAGTGGGGTAAACAAAAGATTCTGTGTTCTGTTGGGATGTAGAACGAGGTGTCCGGTAGTCCTACCGCAAAAGGGAGATAATCAGAACTCTACAGTCAAGGGGTGAGTTCCCAAGAAGGTTAGGGTCGTATAGTAGTGAGAGTTCACAGGATCTCTGGTTAAGTCGAGCAACCGGACCATCGAAAGGTCGACATCCCCGGAAGTGGTGGCAGTACTGAGGTCGGGCCCACACATCTGTAAGAAAGAGACAGTTAAAATAGCGACCCGAATAATTGAATTAGTTCTTCGAAATCCGGTCATGATCAAATATAGGAGAGAAAATAGAGTCATAGAGTCATAGAGTCATTGAGTTATACAGCACAGCAATAGGCCTTTCGGCCCATTGCGTTCGTGCCGGCCATCAAGCCCTATCTAATCTAATCCCATTTTCCAGCATTTGGTCCGTAGCCTTGTATGCTATGGCATTTCAAGTGCTCATCCAAATGCTTCTTGAATGTTGTGAGGATTCCTGCCTCCACCACCCTTTCTGGCAGTGAGTTCCAGATTCCAACCACCTTCAGGGTGAAAAAGTTCTTCCTCAAATCCCCGCTAAACCTCCTGCCCCGTACCTTGAATCTATGCTCCCTTGTTATTGACCCCACTACTAAGGGGAAAAGTTCTTCTCTATCCATCCTATCTATGCCCCTCATAATTTTGTATTCCTCAATCAGGTCCCGCCTCAGCCTTCTCTGCTCCAAGGAAAACAACCCCAGCCTGTCCAGTCTTTCTTCATAGCTGAAGCGCTGCAGCCCAGGTAACATCCTGGTTAATCTCCTCTGCACCGTCTCCAAAGCAATCACATCCTTCCGATAGTGTGGCGACCAGAACTGCACACAGTACTCCAGCTGTGGCCTAACCAGCGTTTTGTGCAGCTCCATCATAACCTCCCTGCTCTTATATTCTAAGCCTCGGCTGATGAATGCAGGTATCCCATATGCCTTTTTAACCACCTTATCTACCTGTTCTGCTGCCTTTAGGGAGCTATGTATATGCACACCAAGATCCCTCTGATCCTCTGTCTTTCCTAGGGTCTTACCTTTCATTGTGTATTCCCTTGCCTTGTTAGTCCGTCCAAAATGCATCACCTCACACTTTTCAGGGTTAAATTCCATTTGCCACTGCTCTGCCCATCTGACCATCCCATAATTATCGTCCTGTAGCCTGAGGCTTCCTGCCTCGCTATTTACCACCCCACCAATTTTCGAGTCATCTGCGAACTAACTGATTATTCCTTTTACATTCGCATCCAAATCATTAAAAGACAGGGTATTATTTCGTTATTATTTCATTTTAATCATAGGGTCCCCAAGAGATGGGGAAATCTCTTCCCCGGGCTCCATCACAGTCTTAGTCTGGCTTCAGTGTCTCCATCTTACATCTAATTTTTCCTGTAGGAAAACGGCGGTTCCTGTATTTAGGAGGATCTGGAACGGCCCATCCCACCGGGGCTCATAGGTACCTCGAACTGGTCGCTGAATCATCACCCACTGTCCTACCGGAGGGGGCGCTTCCCAAACTCCCCTTTGTCTTTTGGCATCATGTGCCTCCTGTAAATGTCGAACCCGAAAGTGTTTGGCCTGATAGGCCTCACTGATCAGGCGTAGATATGTCAGGAGAGTTGTCTGGAATTTGGAAGTGTCCCCCTTACCCTTGGGGTAACATCATAGCTCGTCCAGGCATTAGTTCAAGTGGGGTTACGCCAGTGCCTTTGGCCGGCGTGGCTCGTATGCCCCAAAGAATGGCTGGGAGGACTGTGTGCCACCCTTTTCCTGTCTGTACAATGGCCTTGGTCACAGACTCTTTTAAAGTACGGCTCATCCATTGCACCATTCCTGAGGATTGTGGATGGTAAGGGATTTGGAACCGTTGTCGAACCCCCAGGAGGACTAAAGCCTGTTTCATGGCCTTGCCGGTGAAGTGGATTCCCTGGTCAGAATCTATCTGGTAAGGCAACCCCCCCCCCATTGAGTAATGATTTCCATCGCTAGGATTTTTGCAGCTGCTTCGGCTGTGCTCCTCCTAGTGGGGAAGGCCTCGACCCAACGTGTAAAAAGTTCGATGACTACAAAGACATGGTTCTACCCGCCTGCGGGGTAGGGGTCCTGTGAAATCCACTTGTAATTGCGTCCAGGTGCACCTGGGCCACCGGGGGTGCCCTATACGTACTCATATGTGACCCCCAATTCCCGTTTGGAGGCAAGGTAGACATAGTCGCCCATACTCGTGGATCTCTCTGGCCATTCTGGGCCAGCACCAGGTGTCAGCTAGAATGTAATATAATTATAACCTCCCAAATGCGCGGGCTCGTGGTAAGATTGTATCAGGGCACGTCGAACGGACGTAGGAACCACGGACTGGGTCTCATGATGAAAAACACACTTGGGTCTTTGTTCACTCCCTCACGCACCCAAACTGTATATTCTCAGGGACTCGGAAAGGTACACGGTTAGGAGCGTATCGTTCGGTAAATCATCGGCCAGGGAAGCCTCTTCAGTTCGTACTACTGCATTAGGAATAAGGGCCATCACAGGGCGAGCCAATGCGGCCAGTCGGGCGTCCAATTCGGCGACTGGGTTAACCTGGATTTCTGGGGTCTCCCCTGCCTGGTGGGAGCGAACATTGACTACCGCCCCCAGCGTAGGCCCGTCCGCTGCCCGAAGGCATTCAGCGATCGCGAAAGCATATTTAATAGTGTTGCCTAAAGAAGTCAAATATCCTCACCGCTTCCACAGGCCGCAGCAATCGTGGATGACGGAATAGGCATATTGGCTGTCTGTATAGATATTTGCGGTTGTTCCTTCTGCCAACTGAAGGGCTGCAGTGAGGGTGAAGATTTCCACCAGCTGGGCCCCAAGGGTGAGGGTCTGTCCTGCCGGACCTACTACTGCCGATCCGGCGACACATCGGCCCTCATGTTAATAACTGGACCCATCCACGTACATCTCGAGGCAGGCCACGGCAATGGGTTCGGTTACGTTGGGTCCCTGACTATCGAGATGTATGACAGTGGTGCAAACATGGGGGGTCCTTTCGTCGATTAGGAAGGATGCAGGGTTCATTCGAGGGTCTGTTAACACCTCGATCCGAAACACCCTACCCAATAAACAAGCCTCCCATTTCGCACGTCTCTGTTCGGAAATAGTATCCAGGCTGCCTGCAAGAACTTTCACGAGGCTGTGGCGGGTATGAAAGATTGCCTTCACGGGACCTACCATAGACTCTATTGAATCTACCACCCAGGCTGCACAATCAGTGGGCGCCAGGCACGGGGCCTGTCCCATCATGGAGGATGGTACCGGGCACGAGTAATATCCTGCTGGTCGTATTTGATCATTCCGTGATTGTCCCACTACCGCACTATACGCCCGATTGCCCACCCAATTCCACAGGTGGAATGATTTAGCTGGGGCTGGGAGTCCTAGGGCAGGTGCGTTGGCCAAAGTGATTTTGACCATCTCAAATGCTTCGATTGCCTCTGGTGTCCAAGTCAGCCTTGCCTCTCCCGGGACCCTCCCTTTAGGAGGTTGTTTACTGGGCTTGCCAATTAGGTGAAGTCGGTTACGTAGGTGCAGCAACAGTGAAACAATCCCATCATGCTTCGCAGGCCAGAGACAGTGACGGGTCACGGCATCTGCAAGAGTGCTTGAACCCTCTCGGGGTCAGGTCCTACCCTCTGGGGAGATGATCTGACCCAGGAAGGTAACCCGGGGAAGCCCAATTTGAGCTTTGATCGGATTCAGTTTTACCCCCCTTGAACTAAAGTCTCCAGGACACACGTCATGGCGGCCAGATGAGCTGAGGTCGAGGGACTGCCAATCAGAATGTCATCTACATATTGAAGGCAGGCTGAATCCTGCATTTGGCTATCTGCTAATGCTGGCTGCAGAGCCTTTTCCAGGTCTCATGAAAAATAGTAGGGGCTTTGTGAAATCGCTGAGGCAACCGGGTCCAAGTATACTGGGTGGATCGATCAGTGAAAGCGAAGTGCTGTTGGGATCCGGGATCCAAAGGACATGTCATAAGTCCGTTTTGGATGTCCAGTGCCTTGAATATGGACAGGGCTTTGTGGAGGCCGTTTAAAATAGTGGCAGGTTTCGCCACTAAGGCATGGAGCTTGGGAGTGACCCGATTCAGTGCTGTATAATCAATGGTCATTCTCCTGGATCCATCTGGTTTCTGCACTGGCCATACCGGGAAGTTGGTACGGGAGCATGTCTTTGTCACTGTACCAGTTTCTAATAAGTCTACTACTATGTGCTTCTGATTGGAGGGGGTATTGTCGGTGGGTCTCGGGGTAGGGTCCGTGGACCCGCACTGGGTCCATCTCCGCTCTACCACAGTCTAATTTGTGGCTGGCCCATGCAAGAGGGTAAACCTCACAAACTCTCCCCCATGGTCCTTCCTCTATCCATGCGCGCTTTACCGGCCAGAGGGTTTGTACTCTGCATTGTCGGGATTTATATTCCTGGAAGGGAAATCTCCCCACTCGGGGCCCCCCTAATCTATGGATGATCCCTTAGGAGCATATCTGCCTCTATCTAATGGAGAATATCCATACCTAAGAGCAGGCCCTCACCGTTAGGACCTACCCACAGGGTGATCCACCAGGTATGACTTCCTGGTGACAGCTGCAGGGGAAGTGGAACACTTCGATGGAAGATCACCCTTTCTCCACTAACGCCAGTTATCGGAATGCTTTGATCTAAGGTGGGAAATTCTGTGTCAGTTATCGACACCGAGGCCCCCGTGCCTAAAATGGCACAGTATTGTCGGCCTCCTAACTGTACATTTAGAGACGGGCGTGTGGACCCCTGCTCCCTGACCATGGAGACTGGCTAATCCTAGTAGCTGGCGAGGAAATCTCGGAGCGCCTCCATCTGTTGGTTTGACAAGCCTCTCTTCGTTTGTCGCTGAGGGCCTGAAGCGGGTCGGGTCGGTCCCTGCCCCTGTTTACCTCCACCCTGTTCATAACAGTTGGCATTTTGATGCCCTGTCCGCCCGCAATTGTTACACTTAACTCTCGGCTGGGTGCAATGTGTAGCCACGTGGCCCGGTGTGTTACAATTGTAACAGAGTCGAGCCTCTTGAATGACTGCTACAGGCTCGGTTTTAATGCCCGGGGCCGCTATGGTGGACCATGGCAGATAATTGTGTGTGGGAGCTTGACTGGTGGCATCATTTCCGCCTCGTGGAGCCCAAAAAGTCGACCAGCCCACTTCCAGAGTGCAGCTTCCGTGGCCTGGGGGCTGGCCCCCATTCGGAGGGCAGTTTGGTAGGGCTTTTCCAATCCCTGGAGTAGACTATCTACAAACCGTGGGTAGTCGTGATTAGTGGGAATGTCATTTGTCTGGCCCCAGTGTTCATACTACTCGATTACTCGATCAATGTACACATTGAGGTTTTCCCCGGGACTCTTTTGCAGGGCGGTGAGCCCCATCCAGATAGCGGTGCATTTGCCCAGTCTGAACTGAAGCCAACTTTTCAAACCATCGAATTGGATCTCATACTCCGCCGCTGTGGCTGGGGCATTTAGGGCATGGTGTCCCAACGCCCCATAAACCATAGAGGGGCATTTCACGTCGATAATAGCTTTGATGTCTTGTTTCGACAAATTAAAGTGCCGAGCAGCACTTTGCATTTTTGCCCATACTTCTACATTAGGATTGTGTCGTTTGAGGTCGGGAATGAGAAAGGTGACGCTGGGCCTCTCCTGGGGCATAAAAGACTGTGCCTCGTCCATCGTACCTCATCCACCGATCTCTGGGTTTTGGGCTCCTACCGTCTGATTAACTCAGACGGGGGCCATGGAATTTGATTTTTCAGCCCCAGACTGAAGAAGTAACGGCGGGTAGATATGACTGTATTCGGCAGTGCACGTGGGTTGGGTGGCCTCGACTCGTTGAAACTCTATGGTCCCCGATGGGGGCCTGGGATGTAAGGACGACATGTCTCGAGTCTCCTTTTGTAGAGCCTCGACAATTTCACCTCAGCTTTTTATGGCGTCCAAATTCTCAGTCCCTGGTGGCTTGAGGTGCAGGAGACTACTGAATTGGAATTTAGCCTCCCGCACGGGTCTCAAGAATTATTGTAACGGGGCCAGTCTCCCCCCCTTGTCCATGATTATGGGTCCCATTTGATCCATCCAACTAGCACAAAAAACCGCCCCATAATTAGCTTGTTTGGCGTCCATTGTTCCTCCCACCACTTTATTTGGTCAACTAATGGGCTTGTTTCTTTCCACCCATTTTTAATCATCCCACTTTGAAATTTCAAATTAGCCTCTCGGACCCGCTGTACGACAGTGACATTGGTGGCCATAGCTGGAACGTCCGGTGAAAGAAGTCTCCCCTCATCACCCATGTGACCCGTATTAACTGTTACGTATATTGTTATAATCTATCTTATACTTTATCAGCACAAACGTATCACCTTATACTCTAAATCAGAAATACACACTTATGTCTAATCGATTCTGTCAGTCCGCGGTCTCCATGAGGAATAATTTACTATGTGGGTAATTTAATACTGACTGGCCCATACACGATTTTAGCCACACTGGGGAACGAGCGAGCCCTTGTTCCTCCTAAAATACTTAATGTGGCTTCTTCCCTTAGGACACGACACGGTTCTCGCTTCAGCCGTCAATTCCAGTGTTGTTTAACTCCCATGGTCCTTACATGCAGTATCCCACTTCCGACACCAACTAAAAGATTCGAATTTGGAGAAACTCCAGACCGAGACGGAATTGAGGACATTTACAGAATTTATTAAAACAACCAAAAGACTTGCGCACAACGGAGAGCCACTCAACTTCCTCAAGCTAGGGGTGCACGCTCGGCGGACAAGGAGTTGTTCATTCAAGTTGTACAATTATTTAAGCAATGACCACCTACTACATAATGGGGCGTACACGTACAAACAGTGTCACAACAGCTATTCTTTATTGGTTTATGTGGTTAGTCACTCAACTGTCGGGCCCACCCCTTGAACTCAGGTACCCTCTGACCATGCCAGTCACAGATGTTAGTCGTTTCATCCTACTCCCCACATGCCTGCTGTTATCTCATCCCCATTGTCGGCATAGATTATAGTTTGAGAAAATATGTTTATCCTTAACTGTCGACCAAGCAGGATGGCTACAAGGCCTCAGTGATTCATGTACCCTGTAACTGGAAAAATGTTGGTGGTTAATTGTACCCTCATCTCCTGGGAGGGCAGGCCGTGCGTAGAAAATGGTTCTACTAAGGCTGCGAAAAAAAGCATTCCAAATTTGTTCAGTAAAGTGGCAGTCTGCAAATGAGCTTCAGTCAGCTAAACCTACACTATGGGTAAAGAGGTGTGACCACAGTCAAGTATCCCAGAATTCATTGCGAACAAGCTGGATCTTTCAACACCATCAGTTCCACTTAATATCGTGAATACTTCAATCAAATCACCACTTAAACTTTTAAATTCCAGGGAATATAACACTAGTTTGTGCCATCTCCCAATCTAATTTGTCCCTTGGACTCTATGTATCCTTCTGGTAAATCTATGCTTCACTTTTTATACCTAATACTACCATTTCTAAGGTGTGATGCCCAGAGCTGAACACACTACTGCAGGTGTGGTCTAACCAGTGCTTTGTATAGCTGTGGCATGATTTATCCCTCTTATATTGTAATCCTACAGATATGAATGTCACCATTCAATTAGTTTTTTGAATCTTTTCTGTAGCTGCCCATAACCATTTAATGATATATGTACAGGGAACCTTAAGTCTATGTGGATCTCAACTGTTTCCAGCTTATCATTATATAGAGTGTATTCTAAACGCCCCTATTTGATCCGTAGTTGGTGACGTCATACTTCCTAATACTTCATTCAATTTGCCAAAGATTTGCCCATTCACTTAATCTATGAATATCTGGTCAAATTTCTTGCTTCCATCTAAACTGCTTATTCAGCAGCCTATCTTTTTTGTCATTGTCAAACTTGGATGTGTGTCTCCCAATCAAATCAAATAAGTCGTTAATAAAATCAGTGCAGAGTTGAGGCCCCAAAGGTGATCCCTCAGAGACACCATTCGTCATATGCTGCCAATTAATGTACTTGACCATTATCTGTAAACGGTCTCTCCTGTCGAGCAATCAATTTCCTAACCAAGTCAATAACTTGCGTTCACTTACATGAGCGTCACATTTAGCTAAATGTTCTTTATGCGGTACTTTATCAATTGTCTTTTACTCCATGTCTACTAGCTAATAATGATTTTTGAACTGGGACTCATAAACCTCTTTGCTCCTCAACAGTTAATAGCTTCGCATTATTTAGAAAATACTCCGCACTCTCTTACTGTGTTCCACAGTGGATGGTTTCACACTTGTGCACAGTTAACTCGATTTGCCTTTGTTTTGCAGGCTTACTTCGTCTGTCTCTGCCCCATTGGTTACCTCCATTTCCCAGTTGCACTATGAATGGACCGCCTAACTTAGTGCGATCTTGATAATTTGATCTACAGCGCTCTATTTCTCCATCCAAGTCAATCATAAATCCGGTGAAAAGTTGAAGATCCAATACAGATATCTGGGGGACGGCTCTTGTCATATCTGACTCCGCTGCTAAAGAGCATGACGTTTGTGGGAGGGTTAACCTTTCTGACGTGATGGCGGATTGAGGCAGTCAGTCTGGATTTGTGGGAGAAATGCGCTGTACAAGCTGGATTAAGGACAAGAAAATTGACTTCGTTGGAGGTGCAATGATGCACTGCAGCCAATGAAAGTACTTTTGTGAAATTGAGCTCGCAAACGCCTGGATAACTCAGTCGGTAGAGTATCGGACTTTTAACCTAGAGAGTCTGGTGTTCAAGTCCATGTTCGAGCATTGCTTTTAAATCGCGATACTCATCTATACATTCGTGCTATGGTCCTTTAACAATGAGAATAACAAGAGGAGTAGGCCTTTTAAACCCTCGAGCCTTTTCGCCATTCCATTTAATCTGTGATCGAACTCCATTTGCATCCCTTTGCTCCAGATCCCTTAAAACCTTCGGATAAAAAACATCTATCAATCTTCAGTTTAAAATTGAGAATTGATCCAGATTTAACTGCTGGTTGCGGAAGTGTGTTACACATTTCTGCCACACTAACTTCTCTCCTGAAAAGCTTGAATCTTAAACTTCTAAATTCCAGGGAAAATAACCATAGTTTGTGCAATCTCCCATTGTAATTTGTCTCTTGGTCTCTATGTGTCCTTCTGGTAAATCTACGCTTCACTTTTTATACCTAATACTACCTTCCTAAGGTGTGATGCCAAGAACTGAGCACAGTACCGCAGGTGTGGTCCAACCAGTGATTTGTATAGCTGTGGCATAATGTCTCCCTCTTATATTGTAATCCTACAGATAAATGTATCACTTTTCAATTAGCTTTTTGAATCTTTGCTGTACCAATCCATGACCATTTCATGATATATGTACAGGGACCCTTAAGTCTATTTGGATCTCAACTGTTTCCGGCTTAACATTATATGGAGTGTATTCTTAATGCCCCTATTTAGATCCGTAGTGGATGAAGTCACACATGCTAATATTTAAATCAATTTGCCAAAGATTTGCACATTCAATTAATCTTTGAATATCTGGTCAAATTTCTTGCTTCCATCTAAACTGCTTATAATGCCGCCTATCTTTTTTGTCATCGTCAAACTTGGATGTGTGTGTCTCTCAATCCCATCAAGCAAGTCGTTAATGAAATAGGTGAATAGTTGAGGCCCCAAAAGTGATCTCTCAGAGACACCACTCGTCATATGCTGCCAATTAATGTACCTGATCATTATCCATAAACCTTGTCTCCTGTTGTGCAGCCAATTTCCTAACCAGGTCAATAATTTGCCTTAACTTAAATGCGTTTCAAATTTAGCTAAAAGTCCCTTATACGGGACTTCATCAAATGTATTTTGCTCCATGTCTACCAGCTAATAAAAATTTGTGAACTGGGTCTCATGAACCTCTTTGCTCCTCAACAGTTAATAGATTCCCATTATTTAAAAAATACTCAGAGCTGTCTTACTTTGTTCCAAAGTGGATGGTGTCACACTCTCGAGGAATTATTTGAATAAGTGTTTAGCTGGCTGCAGAACGAGATAGGAGCATGTCTCGCGAGACCAGTACATAAAAAGACAGCAATACGGCTAGCTGTGAAGAGTGGAGCTGCAGGAAATCAGAGTAGGCCTTCACGACAGAGCCAGATAAGTCTTCACCTTGTACACCACACTTACCTCACATTAACATATCAGAAGATAATACCGAAAATGATACTCAGCGAGTAGAAGACCTTAAACAGTTAGATGAAACTGTAGAATGTGACAATCGGTCTAAAAGCTCCAGTTACTAAATATCACAAGCTGGTTCACGGTCATCAGTTGGTTCACAGTCATCAGCTGGTTCTAGATTGCAAGCTGGTTCACAGTCATCAGGTGGTTCTAGGGTAAGCATGGCCATTGTCAAAGCACGGGCTAAGCTAGAAGCAGCGCAAGCCAGAGCGGCGCATGTTGACAGAGAAATAGAAATAAAAGTAGAAGAGGCCCGTCTCAAAGTTGAACTCCAAGCTGACCAGGCCCGTCTCCAAGCTGAACAGGCCCGTTGCCAAGCTGAACAGGCCTGTTTCCAAGCTGAAATCCTAGCTGACCAGGCCCGTCACCAGGTTGGACGCCAGGCTGAACAGGCCCGTCTCCAAGACCCATTAGATGCTCTGCAGCAAGAAAAAGAGATAGATGCTGCATTAGCTGAGGCACAAGTATTCGAGGCAATTTTAGAGGAAGCTGATCCCGAGACAGCTAACCAACCTTTAAATCCTGTTCCGTGGCAGAGTCAATGACAGTGCACCAGAGATTACGTGAGTGACCAAGCCGACAAACAGTTTACGAGAGAGAGGGATGAAGACCCGCACATCTCTACAGACGCAATCACTTCATATAACATGCCCCAAGTCACCAACCAAGGTCAAAATAGACAGTGTGCCTCAAGTTGCAGGATCATCTGCTGCGAAACAGAAGACGCGGTGCAGAGGAATAGAACGCTGAAGAGAGAAAGTCAGCAGCAAACCCCCTTTCATTTCCTTGAGACCCCCATCAGAGCCCCTATTCAAGGCAACCCTGGCACAGGCCCCACCACCTAAGACCTTGCCAAATATCTTGCACGCAGCCAGCTGGTGACTACAGGGTAAACCACGTTTGATGACAGGCCAGATAATTATCGGGCATGGATGTCCTCCTTCCACGGTGCCATATCGGGCTTAGACCTGTCGGCAGGAGAAAAGCTCGACCTCCTTATCAAATGGCTCAGCCCAGAGTCCACCGGACAGGCAAGCAGGATAAAAGCAGCCAAAGTGGGACAGCTGCCAGAGGGGTTGAAGAAGGCTTGGGCGAGGCTGGAAGAAAGCTACGGCTCGCCCGAAGCCATTGAAAGGGCTCTCTATGACGGGTTAGAGAACTTTCCGAAGTTGACAAATAAGGAACCCCAGAAGCTCCGCAACCTTGGAGATCTGCTGCCGGAACTCGAAGCAGCAATGCAGGGCGGCTACCTACCCGGTGTATCGTACTTAGACACTTCCAGAGGGGTAAGTCCCATCGTTCAGAAGCTTCCATTCAATCTGCAGGAGAAGTGGATATCGTTCGGGTCAGCGTTCAAGCTAAAGCATGACGTTACGTTCCCTCCATTCTCCGTGTTTGCCAACTTCATCCATAAAGATGCCAAAGCCAGGAACGACCCCAGCTTCAACCTTTTCTCCACCCACACGGCACTTGCCAGAAGAGATAAGTTTGACAGACATGGAAAGACACCAATATCTGTCCACAAAATGCAAGTGTCTTCAACTGAGAACACAAGGGATCAGAAGATATCTGAGGATATGAGCAAACAATTCCCCATCCACAACAAGCCCCATCCATTAAAGACGTGCAGAGGGTTCAGGGAGATGTCCCTGGAAGATCGCAAACTGTATCTCAAAGAGAACTCTATATGTTTCAAGTGCTGCTCTTCCACGAACCATCTCGCCAAAAACTGCAAGGTAGATGTAATATGCATAGAATGTGAAAGTGATCGGCACATTTCAGCACTCCACCCAGGCCCAGCTCCTTGGAAGCCAGGGTCGCCTCCTCCCGCCTCAAAGCACGCCGGTGAGAGAGAGGGAGCTGCCGGTCCGGAGATTACATCCAAGTGCACCCAGGTGTGTGGAGAAGGACTGAGCGCAAGTGCATGCTCCAAGATATGGCTCGTTAAAGTGTACCCTGTAGGACGTCGCCAGGAATCTGAAAAGATGTATGCCATACTAGAAGAACAAAGCAGCCATTCTCTAGCAAGATCCGAGTTCTTCGACATCTTCAAGGTCAAATGAAGTCTGTCACCTTACACGTTGAAGACGTGTGCTGGTCTTTTAGAGACAGCCGGCAGGAGAGCCTATGGTTACGTTGTTGAGTCAGCCCACGGGAAAATTAGTTTCCCCCTTCCTACACACATCAAATGTATCGAGTCCCAGACAACCGTTCTGAGATTCACAATCTGAATGCAGCTCATCACCACCGTCATCGGAGACGCATTGCAGAGGAGATCCCACCTCTTGATGCAGACGCAGACATACTTCTGTTGTTGGGAAGGAACATCCTGAGGGCACATAGATAAGGAAAAAGATAAACGGTCCACAAGATGCCCCTTTCGCCCAAAGGCAAGACCTCGGCTGGGTCGTTGTTGGAGATGTGTGCCTCATGTGTGCTCACAAGCCATCTCAGGTGAACACACTCAAGACTTCCATGTTGGAGAATGGTCGTCCAAGCTACCTTACCCCATGCAGTAGTCAGATCCGAGTGACAGAGAAGTTCAGTCATACGGCCCAGCCTCTGAAGCCCCAGCGCTGATCTCCACAAACAGCACACAGATGATGCTCACTGGAGAGAACCCGGGTCAGTCAGTCCTCTGTCGCACCGCCAATGACCACAAACTTCCTCCATTGATCGACGACATGAGATTCCTCCAGATTATGGATAATGAGGTCTCTCGTGACAGCTCTAAGGGATTGGTTACACCCTTACCCTTATAGAAACCCAGACGATGACTGCCGAACAACAGGGAGTATGCCTATAATCGTCTTAACTCACTTCGTCACACACTAGGGAAGAAGCCGAAGATTAAAGCACACTTCCTAGAGTTTGTCAAGTACATGCTTGTCAACGATCATGCAGAGATAGCTCCTCCACTCCAGGAAGGCCAAGAGTGTTGGTACCTCCCTTCCTTCGGAGTCTATCACCCCAAAACGGGAACAGATCCGCGTGGTGTTTGACTCCAGTGCACCATATCAGGCAGTTTCTCTCAATGACCTACTCCTCACAGGGCCCGATCTCAACAACAGCCACTTGGGGGTACTCATGAGATTCAGGAAAGAGCCCGTCGCCATCACTGCCGATATCCAGCACATGTTTCACTGCTTTGTGGTGAGAGAACACCACAGAGACTTCCTCCGCCTCCTGTGGTATCGCAACAACGACCACAACAGAGACATTGTGGACTGCAGAATGCGTGTCCATGTCTTCGGGAATAGCCCGGCCCCTGCTGTCGCCATATACGGACTAAGGAGGGCTGCCAAGGAAGAAGAAGACGACTTTGGCAGTGATGTGAGAGTGTTCAGCGAACGAGAGTTCTATGTCGACGATGCACTGAAGTCATTCCTGACGGAAGCAGAGGCCATCAGTACCCTCGGACGAGCTCAGGAACGAATTGCACTATCCAACCTCAGGCTGCACAAGGCAGCCTCTAACAGACCAGCAGTGATGGAGACATTCCCCCCTGAAGATCGTGCTGAGGACCTCAAGTATCTAGACCTCTTCACTGATGACCACCCCCTACAGCGTAGCCTAGAAGTGTCTTGGAACATAGCAACAGATACGTTCACGTTCCAAACATTGGATGTGAAGAAACCCTTCACACGTAGAGGAGTGCTCTATACATTCAACAGCCTATATGACCCTCTCGGCTTCTTAGCCCCTGTCAGCATACAAGGCAGGCTGCTCCTCAGGGAACTCTCTGCACACGCTGTAGATTGGGATTCACCCCTCCCTGAAAAGCTGGAAGCAGAGTGGGAAAGATGGAGAGACTCAATCCAAGACATACAGGAGATCCGAATACCTCGCTCCTATACGTTCTTCTCTCCCTCAAGTGTCCAATTCAAAGAGCTTTGTGACTTTGCAGACGCATCCGCTAAGGCCATTGCAGGTGTGGCTTACCTGAAGGTCACCACTCAAGATGGACAAAGCAAAGTCGGCTTCGTCTTTGGTAAGGCCAAGTTGGCACCCCAGCCAGACCTCACCATACCCAGATTGGAACTGTGTGCAGCAGTATTAGCAGTTGAGATTGCAGAGATCATAGTAGAGGAGATTGATCTGAAGTTCGACAGCATCACGTATTACAGCTGACCATGGGTCTAGATCTGTAACAGCGTCCCTTCTCAGCAGCATGAATTGGCTGTCAGGACCTGCTTGTCTTCAGAATCAGTCCCTGTACTCCTCCGAACTCAATGAGACATTCGACATCCTCCACCCTGTTTCTGACTCCGAGATACGCCCACAAGTCACAGCGAACGTTACTCAAATCTCTAAGGACCTGATGAGCACCAAACGCTTCGAGCGCTTCTCCAAATGGAACACTCTCATAAAGACAGTAGCACGCCGAACACACATCGCTCGTACCTTCTCCCAGTCTACACAAGAGAGGAGCTGCCATGGGTGGCACATCTTTCGTAAGAGTCCCTCTGAGGAGGAGATCAAGAGCGCCAAAATCCTTGTGATTAAGAGTGTCCAACACGAGTGTTACTCAGAAGGGTTGAAGTGCATAGCAGCAGAACGCAACCTGCCCCATCACAGAAGTCTACGGAAGCTGGGTCCTATCATCAACACTGGCGGACTTCTCAGAGGTGGTCCTTCTTTGTCGCCAGAGGACTCCAGTGAAATTAAAGTTAGGATTATGTGGAGTCGCTAACGATCCCAGACGGGGAGTGTTCTGGACTTTATACATGCAGATAGCAGCCTCTAGTGGTAGTTAGTGTATAGCAATGTTAGTATACTGCAATAGGTCATTTGACCTTTTTCCTGTTTTATTCCGGAAGTAGTATTCCAGGAAGAACCTGGCAGAGTCCTCACCAATCTACCTGTTGCAGATGCATCTGTCCATGACAGCATTGGTGGAAGTGACCACCGCACAGTCCTTGTGGAGACGAAGTCCCGTCTTCATTTTGAGGATACCCTCCACCGTGTTGTGTGGCACTATCTCCGAGCTAAATGGGACAGATTTAGAACAGAACTGGCAACTCAAAACTGGGCATCCATGAGGCGCTGTGGGCAATCAGCAGCAGCTGAATTGTATTCAACCACAATCTGTAACCTCATGGCCCGGCATATCCCTCACTCTGGTTTAACGAAGAGTGCAGGAGAGCTTGCCGGGAACAGCGCCAGGCACACTGAAAAATGAGGTGTCAACCTGGTGAGGCTACAACACAGGACTACTTGCATGCCAAACAACAGAAGCAACATGCGATAGACAGAGCTAAGCGATCTCGCAACCATCGGATCAAATCAAAGCTCTGCAGTCCTGGCACATCCAGTCGTAAGTGGTGGGAGACAATTAAACAGTTAACAGGAGGAGGAGGCTCCAAAAATAGGCCCATCCTCTATGATGGTGGAGACCAGCACGTGAGTGCAAAAGACAAGGCTGAAGCATTTGCAACTAGCTTCAGCCGGAAGTGCCGAGTGGATGATCCATCTCGGCCTCCTCCTAAGGTCCCCAGCATCACAGATGCCAGTCTACAGCCCATTCAATTCACTCCACGTGATGTCAAGAAACGGCTGAAGACACTGGATACTGCAAAGGCTATGGGCCCTGACAACATTCCGGAAATAGTACTGAAGACTTGTGCTCCAGAACTAGCTGCACCCCTAGCCAAGCTTTTCCAGTACAGCTACACCACTGGCATCTACCCGGCAATGTGGAAAATTGCCCAAGTATGTCCAGTCTACAAAAAGCAGGACACATCCGACCCGGCCAATTACCGTCCGATCAGTCATCAGCAAAGAGATGGAAGGTGTCGTCGACAGTGCTATCAAGCGGCACTTGCTCAGCAATAACCTGCTACTGACGCCCAGTTTGGGTTCCGCCAGGGCCACTCAGCTCCTGACCTCATTACAGCCTTGGTCCAAACATGGACAGAAGTTCTGAACTCAAGAGGTGAGGTGAGGGTGGCTGCCCTTGACATCAAGGCAGCATTTGATTGAGAGTGGCATCAAGGAGCCCTAGCAAAACTGAAGTCAATGGGAATCAAGGGGAAAACTCTCCATTGGTTGGAATCATACCTAGTACAAAGGAAGTTGGCTGTGATTGTTGGAGGTCATTCATCTCAATCACATGACATCACTGCAGGAGTTCCTCAGTGCAGTGTCCAGGCCCAACCATCTTCAGCTGTTTCATCAATGACCTTCCCTCCATCATAAGGTCAGAAGTGGGGATTTTCTCTGATGATTGCACACTGTTCAGCACCATCCGAGACACGTCAGATACTGACGCAGTCTGTGACCATATGCAGCAAGAACTGGACAACATTCAGACTTGGGCTGACAAGTGGCAAGTAACATTCGCACCACACAAGTGCCATGCAATGACCATCTCCAACATGCGAGACTCTAACCATCTCCCCTTGACATTCAATGGCAATACCATCGCTGAATCCCCCACTATCAACATCCTGGAGGTTATCATTGATCAGAAACTGAACTGGACCAGCCATATAAATACTGTGCCTAAAAGTGCACGCCAGAGGCTGGGAAATCTGCGGCGAGTGTCTCACCTCCTGACTCCCCAAAGCCTTTCCACCAAATACAAGGCACAAGTCAGGAGTGTGATGTAATACTCTCCAGTTGCCTGGATGAGTGCAGCTCCAACAACACTCAAGAAGCTCGACACCATTCAGGATAAAGCAGCCCACTTGATTGGCACTCCATCCACCACCTTCAACATTCACTCCCTCCACCACTTGCGCACTGAGGCTGCAGTGTATACCATCTAGAAGATGCACTGCAGCAACTCACCAAAACTCCTTCAACAGCACCTTCCAAGCACACGACCACTACCACTTAGAAGGACAAGGGCAGCAGACGCATGGGGACATCACCACCTGCAAGATCCCCTCCAAGCCACACACCATCCTGACTTGGACCTGTTTTGCCGTTCCTTCACTGTCGCTTTGCCAAATTCCTGGAACTGCCTTCCTAACAGCATTCTGGGCGTACCAACACCATATCGACTGCAGCAGATCAAGATGGTGGCTCACCACCATCTTCTCAAGGGCAGTTAGGGATGGGCACTAAATGCAGGCCTAGTCAGCCAGCGACCCCCACATCCCAACAATGAATTAAAAAAAAAACTAATGTGAGATTCTCAATCCGGTTCCATCTCTTCTCATACGTTAGGCAGGATGCAACGTCTGTGACTATTTCATTCACTTTGCCTCCAATTTCCACCCTTCCCTCACCTTCACATGGTCCATCTCTGACTCTTCCCTACCCTTGCTCGACTTCTCCGTCTCCATCTCTGGGGATAGGTTATCGACTAATATTCACTACAAGCCCACTGACTCCCACAGCTACTTGGACTACACTTCCTCACACCCTGCTTCCTGTAAGGACTCTATTCCATTCTCCCAGTTTCTCCATCTCCGCCGTATCTGCTCCGACGATGCCACCTTCCACACGAGTGCTTCAGATATGTCTTCCTTTTCCGCAACCGGGGATTCCCCTCTACCGTGGTTGACACTGCCCTCGACCGTGTCAGTTCTATCTCCCGCACTTCTGCCCTCACCCCTGCCCCTCCCTCCCGGAACCACAATAGGGTTCCCCTTGTCCTCACCATTCACCCCAGCAGCCTCCACATTCAACGGATCATCCTCTGGCATTTCCGCTATCTCCAAAGTGATCCCACCACCAAACGTATCTTCCCCTCCCCTTTCAGCATTCCGCAGGGACCGCTCCCTCTGAGACACCCTCGCCCACTCCTCTATCACCCCAAAAAGCCCTCCCCCTTCGCCTGGCACCTTCCCGAGCACGCAGAGGAGTTGTAACACCTGCCCCTATACCTCCCCCCTTCCCACTGTCCAGGGCCCCAAACACCCCTTCCAGGTGAAACAGCGATTTACTTGTACTTCTCGCTATCTAGTATACTGTATTCGCTGCTCACGATGCGGTCTCCTCCACATTGGGGAGACCAAACGCAGATTGGGTGACCGCTTTGCGGAACACCTCCGTTCAGTCCGTAAGGGTGACCCCGAGCTTCCGGTCGCCTGTCATTTTAATTCACCGCTCCATTCCCACTCGGACCTCACCGTCCTTGGCCTCTTGTATTGTTCCACGGAAGCTCAACGTAAACTCGAGGAACAGCACCTCATCTTCCGATTAGGCACTCTGCAGCCTTCCGGACTCAATATCGAGTTCAACAATTTCAGATCATCAGCTCGGCCCCTGTTTCATTTTTTCATGTAATTTTTCCACTCCTTTCCCCCCCCCTTTCCTTTTGTTTCTCTCTCACACCTGGCAGCTATCTCTTGCCCTGCCAGTACACTTTACACCCAATCTCAGCCTTTTACCATCTCGTCTAGCTTCTAATCTCTTTTACGTCTTTTGGTTCTTTTATTCTTTTGTCCGATCGCAGCCCTGCCTTCGATCTAGTTTCTTTTCTTTCCAGTTTTGAAGAAGGGTTCGACCCGAAAAGTCAACTCAAATTTCTCTCCACGGATGTTGCCTGACCTGCTGAGTTTTTCCAGCATTTTCTGTTGTTATGTCTGTGACAATCTTTGTTTGTTACCATGATAGCAACTTTGTCAGTGTAGTATTTGACAATACGTTGTTTATAAGAAGTTAATATTTGTTAGCTACAGAAGTTTAGCTCAAGTGCTATTTAGTTATACAATTAGTCTATTCTATTGTTGCAAATATGTTTATATCTTATTTAACATCTAATGTATAGTACTCAGTTCTATGTACAAAACATACTTTGTCTTTGTTTACAGTTTCACAAATGTGTCCAAGTAAAGCTTCAAAACAGCAAACCCGCTTCTCCAGGAATTATTTGAATGAGTGTTTAGCTGGCTGGATAACAAGATAGGAGCCCGTCTAGCGAGCCCAGTAGAGGATAAGTTATCGCGGCCCAGGCATTTTTCAAACTGGCAATGCGTTGATTGATATCCGTGCTATGATAAGCTAAGCTTGTTAGGGAGATGCAGTCGGCAAGAAAATACATGGAAGATGGATAACAACGGTCACTGTTCTGACACTGTGAGCTGCAGTTAAATGTGGGCATGTAAACATTTAAAGCGTCTAGTTCCAGAAAGCATTTCCTGCTGACTTTGACACAGCAGGCATTTTAAAGAAAGCAAGGAAATTCATTTTGCGCCTCTCTACCGAATGATGTGCTGCTGATTGTTGAGGCAGCAGTGTGGAGAGTTGAAAGGTTGATCAGGAGCAAGCATTGCTTTGCGCGAGTGTTCTGATTGGTGGCATTTCAAACAGCACCAAAACGCACCGTTCCCTGACCGGGAATCGAACCCGGGCTGCATGGGATAAAAGCGCCGAATCCTAACCACAAGACCACCAGTGAAGGTGCCAGAGGCATCCTGCCAGCAAGCAGAGCAATGCAGGCTTTCCTCCGTGCTGCTTTGAAATTCAGATCACTTTCACGCCAGGCACACTTTTCGTTCAAGATGACTTTTTTTAGCCGAGATCACAAAGGACATGTTCGCGAAAGCACAGCAACAAAGGCGGGTATGCGTCCACTTGAGATCTATTTCCACCTGTGCTTTACTCAGAGACAGAGACACACAGTCAGGGAGAAGCCTTCGAGGTATTGAATACTATAACTACCATTATAATATCGAGCACAATGTAGAGGAAATGGTTATGCAGTGCTTGAGACAAAGACTCAAACACACACACAGGTGTGTGCTCTCTTTGTGTGGGTATGTCTCAGATATCCATCTGAGTGTCATGGATTCATGGAGGCTTGCAGCACAGTGGGAGGCCATTCGGCCAATCGTGTCAGTGCAGCCGTACTTACTCCCGCTGTTGTCTCATTTGCTCTGGCCTCTCGAGCCTCCTCAGTGCCCCATACAAAAGGCAAACCGACGGAGAACACTATACTAACGAAGAATTCGTTCAGGATGTTGTTATACAGTCCTTCATATCCCAATACATCAGTTAAAATAATTTTAGTTCATTTTTTTCTGTTCAACTTTTCCAAGGAGCAGCCCATAGGTTTCAAATTGGTGATGGAGGATATTCACCACTATACTAACGAGGAGCTGAGTGATGCGTAGCCTGTCAGAGCAAGAATCGACCTGTGAACAGTGGGACAAAGAGGCAGAAGGGACGCAAATAAGAATAAGAACAGTAGAAATAGGAGCAGGAATATGCCATTCGGATCCGCGAGCCTGCCCCGCCATTCAAGAAGGTCATGGCTCAACGCCACTTTCCCGCCCGCTCCCCACAACCCTTGACTCCCCTGTAGCTCAAATATATGTCTATCTTTCTTTGAATATACTCAATGACTCCGCCGCCACATCTCTCTGGGGTTGATGATTCCAAAGATTCACGACCGCCTGAGAGAAGAAATTCCTTCTCATCTCCGTTTTAAATGGGCGACCCCTGTTCCTGAAACTTTGCCCCCTAGCTCTAGATTCCCGCAGGTGGGGAAACATCCTCCCTGCATCTGCCCTGTCAAGCTCCATCAGAAGCATAGACAGAGGCAAAGACGAAAACAGAAACAAAGACAGATATCGAGAGTGAGAGCCTCAGTTTGACGTTACAGAGTGGTCAGAGGGAGAAGGGACTTCAGTTATATTGAGAGTGTGCAGAAGCTGGGATTGCTTTCCTCAGAAGGTTAAGAGGAAATTTAATAGAGGCTTTAAAAATTACAAAGGGGTTTGATAGAGGAGATAAGGAGAAACGCTTTCCAGTGGCAGGAAGGAAGGTAACCGGAGGACACCGATTGAAGATAACTGGCAAAATAACCAGTATGGGGAGCATTGTCTTACGCAGCAAGAGCTCAGGCCTAAAGAATATCTTACTGCTCAGGATAAGTTATCATGGCCCAGGCACTCCGTCATTCCAGTCTTGCACATGTTGCTAATGTTTCAAATGTGGCATTTTTCACACTGGCAATGAATTGATTGATAGCCAAGCTAAGTTTGTAAGGGAGATGCAGTCAGCAAGAAAATAGATGGAAGATGGATAATAACAGTGACTGTTCTGGCACGGCGAGCTACAGTCAAATTTGGGCATGTAAATATTTAAAGTGTCTAGTTCCAAATGGCATTTCCTGCTGACTTTGAAACAGCAGGCATTTAAAAGAAAGCAAGAAATTCATGTTGTACCTCTGTACTGAATAAGGTGCTGCTGGCTGCTGAGGCAGCAACAGCGGTGTGGAAAGTAGAAAGGTTGATCAGGAGCGATATGACAAAAGGACATGTTCCAGAAAGCACAGCAACAAGGGCGGGTAGGCAACCACTTGAAATTTAGTTCCATCTGTGCTTTCCTCAGAGACAGAGACACACAGTCAGAGAGAAGCCGTCGGGGTATTGAATACTATAACTACCACTATAATATCAAGGACATTGTAGAGGAAATGGTTATGCAGTGCTAGAGACAAAGCATCAAACACACACAAAATACCCGTAAGTGCTCTCTTTGTGTGGGTATGTGTCAGATATCCATATCAGAGTCAAGGATTCATGGAGGCTGGCAGCACAGTGGGAGGCCATTCGGCCAATCGTGCCTGTGCTGTCTCTTTGAAAGAGCAGTCGTGCTTTCTCCCGCTGTTATCTCATTGTCTCTGTTCTCTCCCTCCTCAGTGCCCCACACAAAAGACAAATTGACGGAGAACTCTATACTAATGAGGAACTGGTGCAGGGATTTGTTATACAGTTCTTCATATGCCAGAACATATTTTAAAATGATTTTAGTTCATTTTGTTCTGTTGAACATTTCCCAGGGGCATTTTAAGGAGCTGCCTAAAGGTTTAAAATTGGGAATGTTATAACAGCTCCCCGTCGGGGAATTGAACCCCGGTCTCCCAGCGTAACAGGCCCCGATACTAACGCAGAACTGAAGGATACAGTATCCGTCAGAGCAAAAACCGACCTGTGAACAGAGGGACACAGAGGCAGAAGGGACAGAAATAAGTATCAGAACAGAAGAAATATGCGCAGCAGTGTGCCATTCGGGCCCTCGAGCCTGCCCCGCGATTCAAATAGATCATGACTGATCAGATCTTCGACTGAACGCCACTTTCTCGCCCGCTCCCCATAACCCTTGTTTCCCCTGTAGCACAAATATATCTCTATCTCCGCCTTGAATATATTCAATAATTCCGCTTCCACAGCTCTCTGGCGTCGAGGATTCCAAAGATTCACGACATTCTAAGAGAAGAAATTCCTCCTCATCTCCGTTTTAAATGGGCGACCGGATATCCAGAAGTTTTGCCCCCTAGTTGTAGATTCCCCCAGGAGGGGAACATCCTCCCTGCATCTATCCCGTCAAGCACGCTCCGAACCCTATACAGAGAGGGACAGGGACAAAGAGGGAGACAAAGATAGACATACAGAGCGAGACCCTCAGTTTAACGTCTTGCAGAGTGGTCCGAGGGATAAGGAACTTCAGTTATGTTGAGATTCTGGGATTATTTTACTCAGAGGGTTAAGAGGACATTTCATAATAGGCTGTCAAAATTACAAGGGTATTTATTAGAGGTAATGCGGAGAAACGTTTTCTAGTGGCAGGAGTGATGGTAACCAGAGGAGAACGATTAAAGATAAACAGCAAAAGAACCAGTATGGGGGGAATTGTCTTACGCAGCAAGGGCTCAGGCCTAATGAATATCTAACGGCTCAGGATAATTATCAAGGCCCAGGCACTCTCTTGTTCCAGTCTTGCACACGTTGCTAACTTTCAAATGCTGCATCTTTCACACTGGCGTTGAGTTGATTGATAGCCGTGCTGTGATAAGCTAAATTAGTTAGAGAGATGCAGTCGGCAAGAAAATACATGGAAAACTGATAATAACCGTGACTGTTCTGACACTGTGAGCTGCAGTTAAATATGGGCATGTAAACATTTACATTTTCTCGTTCCAAATATGATTTCCTGCTGACTTTGAAACAGCAGGCATGGAAGTGCGTTTTGTACCTAGTGAGGCAGCAGCAGCAGTGTTCAAAGTTGGCTCAGGAGCAAGAATTACTTCTCGCAGGTGCTTTGATTGGTGGCATTTCAAACAGCCCCAAATGGACTGTTTTGTGCCCGGGAATTGAACCCGGGCCGTGGCGGCAAAAGCGGCAAATCCTAACCACTAGACCATTAGGGAAGCTACAAGACATTTCCTGCCTCTTTCCTGTGTGCTGCTTTGAACTTCAGATCACTTTCACGCCAGGCAAACTTTTCGTACAAGGTGACATCTTTTAGGCGAGAACACAAAGGACATGTTCGCAAAACCATAACACCAAGTGCGGGTAGGTGTCCATTTGACAGATGTTATACAGTTCTTCATATACCAGTAAATATTCTTAAATTATTTTAGTTCATTTTGTTCTGTTCAAACTTTCCCAGGGGCATGTTAAGGAGCTGTCCAAAGGATTAAAATTGGGAATGTTAATAATCCTCCTTCATTAGGGAATTGAACCCCAGTCACCCGCGTGACAGACAGGGATGCTCACCACTATACTAACGAAGACCTGAAAAATGTCGAATCTGTCAGAGCAAAAATCGACCTGTGAACAAAGGGCAAATAGGCAGAAGGGACAGCAATAAGGATAAGAACAGAAGAAATAGGAGCAGGAGTGTGCCATTCGGCCACTGGAACCTGCCCCGCCTTTCAGTAAGATCATGGCTGATCAGATCTTCGACTCAACGCCAATTTCCCGCCGGCTCCCCATAACCCTTGACTCCCCTGTAGCTCAAATATATGCCTATATCCGCCTTGAATATATTCAATGACTCCGCCTCCACCGCTCTCTGGGGTAGAGGATTCCAAAGACTCACGACACTCTGAGAGAATAAATTCCTCCTCATCTCCGTTTTAAATGGGCGACCCCTTATCCTGAAGCGTTGCCCCTAGTTCTCGATTCCCCACAGGAGGGGAAACATCCTCCCTGCATCTATCCTGTCAGCACCCTCAGAATCCTATACAGAGAGAAACAGGGACAAACAAAGCGACAAAGATAGACAGAGCGTGTGAGGAAGGAACAGAATGTATAAAGATAAAGGTAAAGCAGTAAAGGGGGTAAAAGCAGGAATAAATTGTCAGAAAACATATTTAAAACTTCTTTATCTGAATACACGCAGCATTCTTAACAAAATAGACGAGTTGACGGTACAAATCACTACACATGGGTATGATCTGGTGGCCATTACTGAAACATGGCTGCAAGGTGACCATGACTGGGAAGTAACCATCCAGGGATATTTGACAATTGGGAAGGACAGACAGGAAGGAAAGGGAGGTGGGGTGGCTATGTTAATAAAGGATGGAATCACTGCAATAGTGAGAAATGATATTGGGTCCAAGGATCCGGATAGTGAAACAGCTTAGGTGGAGATAAGGAATAATAAGTGGAAAAAGACACTAGTGGGCGTAGTCTATAGGTCTCGTAAGAGTTGCAACTGTATTGGTCGGAGTATAAATCAGGAAATAGTTGGGTCTTGTAATAAGGGAATAGCTATAAGCATGGGAGATTTTAACTTTCATATTGACTGGACAAATCAAATTGGGCAGGGCAGCCTTCAGGTTGAGTTCATAGAGTGCATTAGGATTTGGGTTCCTTGAGCAGTATGTTACTGAACCAACCAGGGGGCAGGCAATCTTAGATCTGGTCCTGTGTAATGAGACAGGATTAATAAAAAATGTCCTAGTAATGAGTGACCATAACATGGTTGAAATCCAAATTCAGTTGGAGGGTGAGAGAGTTGGATCTCAACCCAGCGTACTAAGCTTAAATAAAGGAGACTATGAAGGTATGAGAGCAGAGTTGACTAAAGTGGACTGGGAAGATACATTAAGCTGTAAGACGGTACATGCGCAGTGGTGTACATTGAAGGAGATATTTCACAACTTTCAAGAAAAATACATTCCACTGAGGAAAAAGGGACATAAAAGAAAAGACAGCCATCTGTGGCTAAGCAAAGTAATAAAGGATAGTATCCGACTGAAAACAAGGGCATATAAAGTAGCCAAATCTAGTGGGAGGATAGAAGATTGGGAAGCATTTAAAAAGAATCAAAGAATAACTAAAAGATTAATTAAGAAAGGGAAGATAGATTATGAAAGTAAAATAGCAAAAAATATTAAAACAGATAGCAAGATTTTCTACAGTTATATTAAAAGAAAAAGGGTGGCTAAAGTGAATGTTGGTCCCTTAGAGGATGAGACCGGGAAATTAGTGTTGGGGAACATGGAGATGGCAAAAACGCTGAACAAGTATTTTGTATCAGTCTTTACAGTAGAGGACACTAAAAATATCCCAACAGTGGAAAAACAGGGGGCTATAGGGGGGGAGGAGCTAAACATGATTAAAATCACAAAGAAGGTGGCACTCGGTAAGATAATGGGACTTAAGGCGGATAAATCCCCTGGACCTGATGGCTTACAACCTAGGGATTGCGGATGCATTGGTGGTAATTTTCCCAAACTCCCTGGATTCAGGAAAGGTCCCAGCAGATTGGAAAATTGCTAATGTAATGCCCTTATTTAAAAAGGGAGGTAGACAAAAGGCTGGAAACTATAGACCAGTTAGCCTAACTTCTGTGGTTGGTAAAATGTTGGAGTCCATTATTAAGGAAGCAGTAACAGGACAGAGTCAGCATGGTTTTATGAAGTGGCAGTCATGTTTCACAAATTTGCTCGAATTCTTTTAGGACGTAGCTAACAGGGTGAATAAAGGTGAACCAGTGGCTGTGGTGTTTGGACTTCCAAAAGGAATTTGACAAGGTGCAACACAAAAGATTACTGCAAAAGATAAAAAATCACTGGATTGGGTGTAATATACTGGCATGGGTGGAAGATTGGCTATCTAACAGAAAACAGTGAGTTGGGATAAATGGTTCATTCTCGGGTTGGCAATCAGTAACTAGTGGTGTTCCGCAGGGGTCAGTGCTGGGACCCCAACACTTTACAATCTATATTAACGATTTGGAGTAAGGGACCAAGTGCAACATATCCAAATTTGCCGACGATACAAAGATGGGAGGGAAAGCAGTGAGTGAGGAGCACATACAAAACCTGCAAAAGGACATAGACAGGCTAAGTGAGTGGGCAGCAATTTAAAAGATGGCATATAATGTTGGAAAGTGTGAGGTTATTCATTTTGGCAGAAAATAATCAAAGAGCCAGTTATTATCGAAATGGAGAGAAACTGCAAAGTGCTACAGTACAAAGTGATCTGGGGGTCCTGGTGCATGAAACAAAAATTGATTAGTATGCAGGTACAGCAGGTGATCAGGAAGGCCAAAGGAATCTTGGCTTTTATTGCAAGGGGATGGAATATAAAAGCAGGGAAGCCTTGATTCAGATATATAGGGTACTGGTGAGGCCAAATATGGAATACTGCGTACAGTTTTGGTTTCCATATTTAAGAAATGATATACTTGCTCTCGAGGCAGTTCAAAGAAGGTTCACTTGGTTGATTCCACATGAGGGGGGGTTGATTTATGAGGAAAGGTTGAGTAGGTTGGGCCTCTACTCACTGGATTTCAGAAGAATGAGAGGCGATCTTATCGAAACATATAAGATTGTGAGGGGGCTTGATCGGGTGGTTGCGGTGAGGATGTTTCCACAGATGGGTGAGACGAGAACTAGGGGGCATAATCTTTGAATAAGAGGCTGCCCTTTCAAAACTGAGATGAGTAGAAACTTCTTCACTCAGAGGGTAGTAAATCTATGGAATTTGCTACCCCAGAGAGCTGTGGAAGCTGCAACATTAAATATAATTATAATGGAGGTAGACAGTTTCCCAGCTGATAAGGGAATTAGAGGATACGAGGAGCGGGCAGGGAAGTGGACGTGAGTCCATGTTCGGATCAGCCATGATCCTATTGAATGGTGGAGCAGGCCCGAGGGGCCGTATGGCCTACTCCTGCTCCTACTTCTTATGTTCTTATGTTACATACAGAGCGAGACCCTCAGTTTGACGTCATACAGAATGGTCCGAGGGATAAGGGACTTCAGTTATGTTGACAGTCTGGGATTCTTTTCCTCAGAAGGTTAAGGGGACATTTAATAATAGACTTTCAAAATTACAAGGTGATTTGATAGAAGTAATAAGGAGAGACGTTTGCCATTGGCAGGAGTGACGGTAACCAGAGGACACCGATTGAAGATAACCAGCAAAATAATCAGTATGGGGGGAATTGACTTACGCAGCAAGGGCTCAGGCCTAATGAATATCTTAATGCTCAGGATAAGTTATCAAGGCCCAGGCACTCTCTCATTCCAGTCTTGCACACGTTGCTAACTTTCAAATGTTGCATTTTTCACACTGGCGTTGAGCTGATTGCTAGCCGTAATGTGATAAGCTAAATTTGTTAGGGAGATGCATTCGGCAAGAAAATACATGGAAGACTGATAATAACCGTGGCTGATCTGACACTGTGAGCTGCAGTTAAATGAGGGCATGTACACATTTAAATTGTCTCGTTCCAGATGTCATTTCCTGCTGACTTTGAAACAACAGGCATTTGACAGAAGGCAAGGAAGTGCATTTTGTACCGAATGATGCGCTGCTGACTGTTGGGGCAGCAGCGGTGTGGAAAGTTGAAAGGTTGATCAGTAGCAAGCACTGCTTCGCGTGGGTGCTTTGATTGGCAGTGTTTGAAACAGCCCCAAAACGCACTGTTTCCTGACCGGGAATCGAATTTGGGACAGCGTCGATGAAAATACCGAAACCTAACCCCTGGGCCATCAGGGAAGTTACAAGATGCTGTCTGCTAGCAAGCACAGCAATGCAGACTTTCCTCCTTGCTGCTTTGAAATTCAGGTCACTTTCACGCCAGTCAAACTTTTCATACAAGATGTCATTTTTTAGGCGAGATCACAAAGGACATGTTCACGAAACCACAGCACCAAATGCGGGTCGGCGTCCACTTGAATTCTGTTTCCTTCTCTGCATTTCTCAGAGACACACAGTCAGAGAGAAGCCGTCGGGGTATTGAGTAAACACCACTATAATATCAAGGACAATGTAGGGGAAATTGTTATGCGGTGCTTGAGACAAAGACTCCAACACACACACACAAATACAGGTGTGTGCTCTCTTTGTGTGGGCATGTCTCAGATATCCATCCGATTCATGGAGGCTGGCAGCACAGTGGGAGGCCAGTCGGCCAATCGTGCCTGTGCTGCCTCTTTGAAAGAGCAGTCGTGCTTTCTCCCGCTGTTATCTCATTTTCTCTCTCCCTCCTCAGTGCCCCACACAAAAGGCAAACAGAAGGAGAACACTCTACTAACGAGGAACTGGTGCAGGGACTTGTTATGCAATTCTTCATATGTCAGAACATCTTTGCAAATTATTTTAGTTCATTTTTTTCTGTTCACCTTTTCCAAGGAAGAATTCTAAGGACCTGCCCAAAGTTTCAATAATACTCCCGTCGGGGAATTGAAACCCCGTCTGCCGCGTGACAGAGGGGGATAATTATCACTTTACTAACAAGGAACTTAAAGCTTGCCACAGCAAGAATCGACCTGTGAACAGAGGGAAAAAGCAGCAGAAGGGACAGAAATAAGAATAAGAACAGAAGAAATAGGAGCAGCAGTGTGCCATTCGGGCCCTCGAGCCTGCCCCGCGATTCAAATAGATCATGGCTGATCAGATCTTCGACTGAACTCCACTTTCCTGCCCGCTCCCCATAAGCCTTGACTCCACTGTAGCTCAAATATATGTCTATCTCCACCTTGAATATATTCAATAACTCCGCCTCCACGGCTCTCCGGGATAGAGGATTCCAAAGATTCACGACACTCTGAGAGAAGAAATTCCTCCTCATCTCCGTTTTAAATGGGCGACCCCTGTTCCTGAAAATATGCCCCCAAGTTCTAGATTCCCCCAGTTGGGGAAACATCCTCCCTGCACCTACCCTATCATAGATACATAGATACATAGAAGATAGGAGCAGGAGTAGGCCATTCGGCCCTTCGTGCCTGCTCCGCCATTTAATGAGATCATGGCTGATCCTTTAATTCAGTATCCCGTCCCCGCCTTCTCTCCGTAACCCTTAACCCCTTTTGCCCGTAGAAATATATCTAATTCCCTCTTAAATATATTTAATGAGCTGGCGTACACTGCCCTCTGTGGCAATGAGTTCCACAGGTTCACCACTCTCTGAGTGAAGAAATTCCCCCTCATCTCTGTCCTAAATGGTTTAGCCCTTATCCTTAAATTATGTCCTCTAGTTCTGTTCTCACCCGCCAAGGGAAACATTCCTTCTGCATCCAGTCTGTCTAGACCTGTCAGAATTTTATACACTTCTATGAGGTCCCCTCTCAATCTTCTAAACTCCAGTGTGTACATCCCTAAACTACATAGTCTCTCCTCATAGGTCATTCCCGCCATTCCTGGTATCAGCCTGGTGAATCGCCGCTGCACCCCCTCCATGGCAAGAACATCCTTCCTCAGATGAGGCGACCAAAACTGTACACAGTACTCGAGGTGTGGTCTCACCAGTGCCCTGTACAGCTGCAGCAAGGTATCCCTGTTCCTGTATTCTAACCCTTTTGCTATGAAGGCCAGCATACCGTTTGCCTTCTTGACCGCCTGTTGCACCGGACATACAGAGCGAGAGCCTCAGTTTAATGTCTTACAGAGTGGTCTGAGAGATAAGTGACTTCAGTTATGTTTAGAGCCTGGGACAGTTTTCCTCAGAAGGATAAGAGGAAAGTAAATAGAAGCTTACAAAATTATATGGCATGTTGATGGGGGGCACGGTGGCATAGTGGTTAGCACTGTTGCCTCACAGCGCTAGAGAACCCCACGTTCAAATCTGGCCTCGGTGTGACTGTCTGTGTGGAATTTGCTCTTTCTCTCTGTGTCTGCGTGGGTTTCCTCCGGGTGCTCCGGTTTCCTCCCACAGACCAAAGTAATGCAGGTTAGGTTGATTTGGCTATGATAAATTGACCCTTAGTGTTAGGGGATTAAATACGTGGGGTTACAGGGATCGGGTGGGATATGTGTCAGTGCAGGCTCGATGGGCCGAAATGGTCTCTATCTGCACTGTAGATTCTGTGATTCTGAAATAAGGACAAACGATTGGCAGTGGCAAGAATGACAGTAACCGATTGAAGATAACCAGCAAAATAATCAGTTTGGGGAGAATTGTCTTACGCAGCAAGGGCTCAGGCCTAATGAATATCTTACTGCTCAGGATAAGTTGTCAAGGTCCAGGCACTCACTCATTCCAATTTGCACACGTTCCTAATTTTCAAATGTTGCATTTTTCACACTGGCAATGAATTGATTGATAGCCGTGCTGTGATAAGCTAATTTTGTTAGGAAGATGCAGTCGGCAAGAAATTACATGGAAGACTGATAATAACCTTGACTGTTCTGACACTGTGAGCTGCAGTTAAATGTGGGCATGTAAACATTTAGATTGTCTCCTTCCAGATGTCATTTCCTGCTGACTTTGAAACAACAGGCATTTTACAGAAGGCAAGGAAGTAAATTTTTTACCTGTTGGGGCAGAAGTGGTGTGGAAAGTTGAAAGTTGATCAGGAGGAAGCATTGCTTGGCGCGGGTGCGTTGATTGGTGGCATTTCAACCGCCCCAAAACTCATTTTTCTCTGACTGGGAATTGTTTGTTAGGGAGATGCAGTCCGCAAAAAATAAATGGAAGACTGATAATAACCGTGAGTGCACTGACACTGTGAGCTGCAGTTAAATGTGGGCTTGCAAACTTTTAAAGCTCCTAGTTCCAATTGTATCTACCCCATGCTCTATCTGCCCTGGGAGTGTTTGATGAGACAGTGTAGAGGGAGATTTACTCTGTATCTAACATTTGCTGTACCTGTCCTGGGATTATTAGATAGGACAATGTAGATGGAGCTTCACTCTTTATCTAACCGGTGCTGTACCTGTCCTCGGAGTGTTTGATGCGGCATTGTAGAGGGAGCTTTACTCTGTATCTAACCAGTGCTGCATCTACCCTGGGAGTATTTGATGGGACAGTGTAGAGGGAGCTTTACTCTGTGTCTAACCCGTGCTGTACCTGTCCTGAGAATGTAGGATGGGATAACTTTACTCTGTATCAAACCCCGAGTTGGATTTCCTTGTCAGTGTTTGATGAGAAAGTGTGGAGGGAATTTTACTCGGCATCTAACACGTGCTGTACCTGCCCTGCGAGTGTTGGATGAGATTGTGTCGAGGGAGCTTTACTCTGTATCTAACCCGTGCTGTACCTGCCTTTGGAGTGTTTGATGGGACAGATTAGATGACGCTTTTCTCTGTATATGACCCGTGCTCTACATGCCCTGGGAGTGTTTGATGGGACAGTTTAGAGGGAGCTTTACTTTGTATCTAACCCATTCTGTCCCTGCCCTGGGAGTGTTTGATGGGACAGTGTGGAGATGCTTTACTCTGTATCTTACTCGTACTGTACCTGCCATTGGAGTGTTTGTTGCGACAGTGCTTAGGGAGCTTTACTCTGTATCTAACCAGTGCTGAACCTACCCTGGGAGTATTTGATGGGTCAGTGTAGAGGGAGCTTTACTCTGTATCTAACCCGTGCTGTACCTTTCCTGAGAATGTAGGATGGGACAGCTTTACTCTGTATCAAAACCCGAGTTGGATTTCCCTGTCAGTGTTTGATGAGAATGTGTCGAGGGTATTTTACTCGATATCTAACCCGTGCTGTACCTGCCCTGCGAGTGTTTGATGAGATTGTGTCGAAGGAGATTTACTCTGTATCTATCCCGTGCTGTACCTGCCTTTGGAGTGTTTGATGGGACAGAGTAGATGGAGCTTTTCTCTGTATATGACCCATGATGTATATGCCCTGGGACAGTTTAGAGGGAGCTTTACTTTTTATCTAACCCATTCTGTCCCTGCCCTGGGAGTGTTTGATTGGACAGTGTGGAGAGGCTTTACTCTGTATCTTACTCGTACTGTACCTGACATGGGAGTGTTTTTTGCGACAGTGCTTAGCGAGCTTTACTTTTTATTTAACCCGTGCTCTAACTGCCCTGGGAGTGTTGATGGTACAGTGCAGTGGTAGCTTTACTCGGTATCTGACCCTTGCTGTACATTCCCTGGGAGTGTTTGATGGGACCGTTTAGAGGTAGGTTTACTCTGTATCTAACCCGTGCTGTACCTGCCCTGGGAGTGCTTGATGGTACAGTGTAGAGGGAGCTTTACTCTGTATCTAACCCGTGCTGTACATGCCCTGGGAGTGTTTGATGGTACAGTGTAGAGGGAGCTTTACTCTGTATCTAACCCGTGCTGTACCTGCCCTGGGAGAGTTTGATGATACAGTGTAGAGAGAGCTTTACTCTGTATCTAACCCGTGCTGTACCTGCCCTGGGAGTGTTTGACGGGACAGTGTAGAGGGAGCTTTAATCTGTATCTAACCGTGCTGTACCTGCCCTGTGAGTTTTTGATGGGGACAGTGTAGAGGGGGCATTACATTGTATCTAACCCGTGCTTTACCTGCCCTCGGAATTTTTGATGGGACAGATTTGAGCGAGCTTTACTCTGTATCTAACACGTGCTGTACCTGCCCGGGGAGTTTTTGATCGGACCGTGTAGATGGAGATTTACTCTGTATCTAACACGTGCTGTACCAGCCCTGGGAGTGCATGATGGGACAGTTTAGAGTGAGCTTTACTCTGTATCTAACCCGTGCTGTACCAGCCCTGGGAGTGTTTGATGGGACAGTGTAGATTGAGTTTTACTCTGTATCTAACCCGTGCTGTAACTGCCCTGGGAGCGTTTGATTGGACAGTGTAGAGGGAGCTTTACTCTGTACATAACCAGTCCTGTACCTGCCCCGGGAGTGTTCGATGCGACAACGTAGAGGGAGCATTACTCTGTATGTAACCCGTTCTGTACCTGCACTGGGAGTATTTGATGGGACAGTGTAGAGGGAGCTTTACCATGTATCTAACCCGAGCTGTACCTGTCCTGAGTATGTAGGATGTGACAGCTTTACTCTGTATCAAACCCCGAGTTGGATTACCCTGCCAGTGTTTGATGAGAAAATGTCGAGGGAATTTTACTCGGTATCAAACCCGTGCTGTACCTGCCCTGCGAGTGTTTGATGAGATTGTGTCGAGGGAGCTTTACTCTTTATCTAACTCGTGCTGTACCTGCCTTTGGAGTGCTTGATGGGATAGAGTAGATGGAGCTTTTCTCTGTATATGACCCGTACTGTACATGCCCTGGGAGTGTTTGATGGGAAAGTTTAGAGGGAGCTATACTTTTTATCTAACTCATTCTGTCCCTGCCCTGGGAGTGTTTGATGGGAAAGTGTGGAGATGCTTTACTCTGTATCTTACTCGTACTGTACCTGCCATTGGAGTGTTTGTTGCGACAGTGCTTCTGGAGCTTTACTCTGTATCTAACCAGTGCTGCACCTGCCCTGGGAGTGTTTGATGGTACAGTGTAGAGGGAGCTGTACTCTGTATCTAACCCGTGCTCTACCTGCCCTGGGAGAGTTTGATGATACATTGCAGAGAGAGCTTTACTCTGTATCTAACCCGTACTGTACCTGCTCTGGGAGTGTTTGACGGGACAGTGTAGAGGGAGCTTTACTCTGTATATAACCAGTGCTGTACCTGCCCCGGGAGTGTTCGATGCAACAATGTAGAGGGAGCATTACTCTGTATGTAACCCGTTCTGTACCTGCACTGGGAGTATTTGATGGGACAGTGTAGAGGGAGCTTTACCATGTATCTAACCCGTGCTGTACCTGTCCTGAGTATGTAGGATGGGACAGCTTTACTCTGTATCAAACCCCGAGGTGGATTTCCCTGCCAGTATTTGAAGAGACATTTTCGAGGGAATTTTACTCTGTATCTAACCCGTGCTGTACCTGCCTTTGGAGTGTTTGATGGGGCAGTGCAGAGAGAGCTTTACACTGTATCAAACCCATGCTGTACCTTTCCTAGGAGTGTTTTATGAGGCAGTGTACAGGGAGATTTGCTCTGTGTCTAAGCAGTGAACTACGTGCCCTGGATGTATTTGATGGGTCAGTGTAGAGGGAGATTTAATCTGTAACTAACCCGTGCTGTCCCTGCCCTGGGAGTGTTTGATGCGACAGTGTAGAGTGTGTTTTACTGTGTATCTAACCCGTGCTGTACCTGCCCTGGGAGTGTTTGATGGGGACAGTTTAGAGGGAGCTTTACTCTGTATCTAACCAGTGCTGTACCTGCCCCGGAAGTGTTTGATGGGACAGTGTAGAGGGAGCTTTACTCTGTATCTAACCCGTGCTGTACCTGCCCTGGGAGTGTTTGGCGGGACAGTGTAGAGGGAGCTTTACTCTGTTTCTAACCCGTGCTGTGCCTGCCCTGGGAATGTTTGATGGGACAGTGTAGTGGGAGCTTTACTCTGTATCTAACCCGTGCTGTACCTGCCCTGGGATTGTTTGATGGGACAGTGTAGAGTGAGATTTACTCTGTATCTAACCCGTGCTCTACCTGCCCTGGGAGTGTTTGATGGGACAGTGTTGAGGGAGCTTTACCCTGTATCTTACCCATTCTGTACCTACCCTGGGAGTGTTTGATGGGACAGTTTAGAGGGAGGTTTTCTCTCCATCTATTTCTGTTACATGAGAGGAGGCGGACATGTGAGGAGCGGCGGCGGTTACTTAAGGCGAGCCTGAGGAGCAGGCAGGTTTACCAATCTCAGAGCTCCGAGAGCGGGAGAAGAAAGTAAAATTAATCGAAGTGTGACGTCACCAGAAAGCAGGTAAGTGATTGGTTGGTGAGAATGTATCTTTTTTTTTTTTTTCTTCAAAATTTACATTTTGGGCTTTATAGTTTATAGGATGTCTGTGGTGTAGCGGGGACTGCAGGTAAGCAAGGGCCCTTGAGTATATCATTTAATTGTAGTGTAATTGGTGGGATTGTATTGACTTAATTTAATCTGAATTAATTAAAGGGTATCTCATGGAAGGACAGCTCAGCGCCCTATTATTGTCCTCCTGCACTATGTGGGAAATCAGTTACACTTTCTGTGTCCCTGAGGACCATGAGTGCGGGAAGTGTATCCAGCTGCAGCTACTAACAGACCACTTTGCGGCGCTGGAGCTGCGAATGCATACACACTGGATCATTCTCGATGCTGCAGACATCGTGGATAGCACGCTTCGGGTGTTGGTCACACCACAGGTAAAGGCTGCACAGGCAGGAGGAGAATGGTTGACCACCAAGCAGAGTAGTAGGCGCAGGCATGAAGTGCAGGTGTTCCCTGTGGCCATCCCCCTCTCAGACAGATAAACTGCTTTGGCTATTGTTGGGGAGGATGTCTTATCAGGGGAAGGAAGCAGCAGCCAACTTCCTTGCACCATGGGTGTTTCTGCTGCACAGTTCAGGAGGAAAAATAGTGGGAGAGCTATAATGATAGGGGATTCTATTGTAAGGGGAATAGATAGGCGTTTCTGCTGCTGCAAACGAGATTCCAGGATGGTATGTTGCCTCCCTGGTGCAAGGGTCAAGGACGTCTCGGAGTGGCTACAGAGCATTTTGGAAGGGGAGGGTGAACAGTCAGTTGTCGTGCTGCATATAGGTACCAACGATACAGGTAAAAACCGGGATGAGGTCCTAAAAGCCGAATATAGGGGGTTAGGAGGTAAATTAAAAACAGGACCTCAAATGTGGTAATCTCAGGATTGCTACCAGTGCCACGTGCCAGTCAGAGTAGAAATAGAAAGATATTTCAGATGAATACGTGGCTAGAGGAATTGTGTAAAGTGGAGGGATTCAAAATCCTGGGAGATTGGAACCTGTTCAGGGGGAGGCCGGGTCAGTACAAAACGAACGGTTTGCTCCTGGGCGGGACCGGGACTGATGTCCAAGGGGAAGTGTTTGCTTGTGCTGTGGGGGAGGGTATAAACTAAAATGGTAGGGTCTTGGGAACCTGTGTAGGTAGACAGAGGAAAGGGAAACAAGGATAGAACCAAAAAACAGAAAGGAGAAAAGCAAAAGTGTAAGTCAGAGCAATCAAGGTTTAAATGAAAAAAGGCCACAGCAAACATTAATTCTAAAAGGTCTAAGATAGTTAAAAAAAACAAGCCTGAAGGCTTTGTGTCTTAATGCGAGGAGCATTCCTAATAAGGTGGATGAGTTAGCTGTGCAAATAGAGGTAAACGGATATGATGGGCCAGAAATTCGCAGCCAGAAGTGTGAGTACGGTCGGGGTACTCACGCATCTGGCCGTTGGAAATGCTGGCGTTCAGCAGGAACAGCGCATGAGGGGAACGCCAGCATTTCCATACCCGAGGTCTATTCACAGCGCGTGCGACTGCACAGGCAGCGCTTGCGCTGTGAACTTTGTGGATTTCAATGATGGATTCAGTGAGGGTAAGTCCTTAGAAGTTACACTTGAAAAAAGCAAGTGTAAAGTTGTTCATTGGCTGCGGAGGAAGATATATTTTATCGTGGAGCTTCTGAAATGCAATATTTTTGTTTGGGAAAGGGAGGGAAGTTATTTTAAGAAATTTTAAGTATGTTTTAAAGTTAAAAAAAAAATTTTTCAAAGGGTTTTCAGAACGGTAGGTAGAAGGAGCAATTGTGGCTGTGTGAATGGAATGTGAGAATGAGTTATGTATGTATGTCCACATATATTTCTTTACGTATATGTATGTATGTTTTATATTCCTTTACTAATGTGTATGAATGTATGTTTTTGATTATGATTTTCCAATAAGTTACTTTCTCTGAAAGTCATAAGTAAATAATACATTCATACACATAAGTAAAGGAATATATACATAACACGCAAATGAATATATACAGACATACATACTTTCAGAAGCTCCACGATAATAAATATCTTCCTCCGCAGCCTCTGGAGCAACTGTACACATGCTTTTTTCATGTGTAAGTTGTAATGACTTGACCTCACTGAAAGCATTAATGAAAGCGGCGAATTATACTGCGCACGCGCTGCCTGTGCAGTCGCACGCGTTCTGCCTCGGAACCCCTTCGTTCAGAGGACAGGAAATGCCGGTTTTCCCCACATGCACTGTGCATGCTGAAAACAGGCATTTCATCCAGCCAGATGCGTAAGTACCCCGACCGTACTCGCGCATTTGGAAGGGAATTACTGGGCCAACATTTTACATGTCAATAAAGTGAAAAATTTAACAATTGCACGACTTGCCCCCTCGCATCTGTGACTGAGGGTCCAAGGAGCTGCATTGCGCAAGAGGTCATCATCATACGTATCCTCACACTGTTCCCTTTGGGGAACTGTATGAAGTGGTGGAAGGATTTATGGCCGTGATTAACGCTCATTCCGTGACCGTATCCATCTTTGAACCAGCCATTAGGGTGGTTAGTCCTATGGCGGGAGGGTTTTACGGGCTCCCACAACCCATCTGAGGGGGGGGGGCACCAACACCCACGGACGCAAGTATCCCGCTGGATGTCCACCCAGAATTTAAAGTTGCAGCTCTGATTCCACTTGCCGGGACTGTCTGGAGTGGGGATCAAAACCGTACTCCTTCTGGCCCAGTGGCGGGGATGCTTACTGCTACGCAAAAGGCCCACTCCGCACAAAAGGTGACACCCATACATTTCCTGCGCCTTTTCCCTCCCCGTGACTGGAGCCCTATGCTGCCATTTCACATTGCTAATCGGGTTGGGCCTTTGTCATAGTGGTAGGATCCCGGCCGCTGGGACTAGATCAGGGTAGGGTTTCGAACCCCGCTCCAGACAGTCCCGGCAAGTGGAGTCGGAGCTCCGGCTCTAAATTCTGGGTTGACATCCAGTGGGATATTTGCGTCTGTGGGTGTGGGTGGCCCCCCCCTTGTATAGCTTGTGGGAGCCCGTAAAACCCTCCCGCCATAGGACTAACCGCCCTAATGGCTGGTTCAAAGATGGTTACGGTCACGGAATGAGCGTTAATCATGGCCATAAATCCTTCCACCACTTCATACAGTTCCCCAAAGGGAACAGTGTGAAGACACGTATGACGACGACATTGCTAAATAAATAAATGGAATTAAAAACATTCTTTTAGGGCTTTTAAAAGTCTTTAAATTGCTTTAATGCTCTTTAAAGCTACTTCAGATTACTCAAAATAATGTAAACATTTTAAAAAGTTTATAAAAGTTACCAAAATCTTCAATAAACTTCCAAAAACCTATTTAAACCGCTGCTTTGCATATAAAAATGCTTAGCAGCCTGACAGAAACATTGGGGGCGTGTCCAGTGAAACTGAGACCTCAAGGGGCGTGTCTCACTTGCACTGCACGCTCATGGCTTCGCGCTGGCTGCACTCCTGGGCGGCGTGACGTCATACGCTGCCCGGGATTCTTCTTTCTGTTTCAGCAAGTGCAGGCGTCCCTGGAGCTGATCGGCAGGAGCGCGGGGTAAGTGCAAAAAAGGGGCTGCAAGCCCCGTTCAGCAATTTCTGGCCCGATATGGTTGGGATTACGGAAACATTGCTCCAGGGTGACCAAGGCTGGGGACTGAACACCGAGGGTTATTCAATATTCAGAAAAGATAGGCAAAATGGAAAAGGAGGTGGGTAGCATTTCTGGTTAAAGAGGGGATTAACACAATTGTAAGTAGGATATTAGCTCTGATGAAGTGAAATTTGTATGGGTAGAACTGAGAAATACCAAGCGACAGAAAACGTTAGAGGGAGTGTTATGCAGACCACCAAACAGTAATGCGAAGGATGGGGATGGCATTAAACGGGAAATTAGAGACACGTGCAATAAGGGCACAGCACTTCTCAAGGCTGACTTTAATATACATATAGATTGGGCTAACCAAATTAGTAACAATACTGTGGAGGAGGAATTCCTGGAGTGTATACGGGATGGTTTCCTGGACCAATATGTCGAGGAACCAACTAGAGGTCAGGCCATCTTAGACTGGGTATTATGTAATGAGAATTGATTAATTAGCAATCTTGTTGTGCAAGGCCTCTTTGGTCGAAGCGATCATAATATGATCCAATTCTTCATTAAGATGGAGAATGAAGTAGTTGACTCAGAGACTATGGTCCTGAAATTAAATAAAGGAAACTACGATGGTATGAGGGGCGAGTTGGGTAGGATTGATTGGGGAATGTTACTCAAACCGTGGACGGTGGGTAGGCAATGGCAAACATTCAAAGATCGCATGGATGAACTACAGAATTTGTTCATCCCAGTTTGGCATAAAAATAAAACCAAAAAGGTGACTCAACCGTGGATAACAAGGGAAATTAGGGATAGCATAAGATCCAAGGAGAGGACATATAAATTGGCCAGAAAAAGCAGTAAACGTGAGGACTGGGAGCAGTTTAGTGTTCAGCAAAGGGCGACAAATGAATTAATTAACAGGGGGAAAATAGAGATTGACAGAATGTTTGCAGGGAACATAAAAACTTTTGTAAAATTTTTATAGATATGTGAAGAGAAAAAGATTGGTGAAGTCAAGTGTAGGTCCCTTGGAGTCAGAATCAGGGGAATTTACAATGGGGAACAACGAAATGGCAGACCAATTCAATACATACGTTGGTTCTGTCTTCACAAAGGAGGACACAAATAACCTCCCAGAGATGTCGGGGAACATAGGGTCTAATGAGAGAGATGAACTGAAAGAAATCAGTATTTGTAGGGAAATGGTGTTAGGGAAATTGCCGGGATTGAAGGCCGATAAATCCCCAGGGCCTGATAAACTACATCCTAGGGTACTTAAGGAAGTGGCCATAGAAATAGTAGATGCATTGCTGCTCATCTTCCAAAATTCGATAGACTCTGGAACAGTTCACATAGATTGGAGGGTAGCTAAAAGTTGGGAGAGAGAAAACGGGGAATTATAGACCGGTAAGCCTGACATCGGTAGTGGGGAAAAGGCTAGAGTCCATTATAAAAGATGTAATAGCAGCGCACTTGGAAAACAGTGCGGTCAAAGTCAACATGGATTTACAAAATGTAAATCGTGCTTGACTAATCTACTGGAATTTTTTGAGGATGTAACTGGTCAAATAGTTCAGGGAGTACCAGTGGATGTGGTCTATTTGGACTTTCAGAAGGCTTTCGATAAGGTCCCGCATAAGAGATTAGTTTAAGACACATGGGATTGGGGGCAAGGTACTGACTAGGATCGAGAACTGGCTGGCAGACAGGAAGCAAAGTGTTGGAATAATCAGGTCTTTTTCCGAGTGGCAGGCAGTGACTAGATCGGTCCTAGGACCCCAGCAGTTCACAATATATATTAATGATCTAGACGAGGGTGCTAGATTTCTTAGCTCCAAGTTTGCAAAGCTGGATGGGCGTGTGTGCTGTGGGGAGGATGTCGAGAAACTCCAGTATGTTTTGGACAAGTTGGGTGATAGGGCAGAAGCATGGCAGGTGCAGTATAATGTGAATAAATGCGAGGTTAGCCACTTCGGTTGGAAAACAGGAAGGCAGATTATTATCTGAACGGCAATAGATTGGGAGAAGGGGAAGTGCAAAGAGATCTGGGTGTCCTTGTGCACCAGTCGCTGAAGTTAAGCATCCAGGTGCAGCAGGCGGTTAAGAAGGCAAATGGTATTTTGTCCTTCATAGCGAGAGGCTTCGAGTACAGGAGCAAGGATGTTTTGCTGCAGTTATACGGGGTCTTGGTGAGATCACATATTGTGTATTGTGTGCAGTTTTGGTCGCCTTATCTGAGGAAGGATATTCTTGCCATGGAAGGAGTGCAGCGACGATGCCCCAGACTGATACCTGGGATGGCAGGAATGACGGATGAGGAGAGATTGGTTCGATTGGACTTATATTCGCTGGAGTTTAGAAGAATGAGACGGGATCTCATTTAAACTTATAAAATTCTAACAGGACTAGGCAGACTAGATGCAGTAAGGATTTTCCCGATGGCCGGGAGTCCAGGACCAGGGTTCACAGTCTAAAATAAGGGGTAAACCATTTAGGACTGATGAGGAGGAACTTTTTCAGCCAGAGTGGGGAACCTGTGGAATTCTCCCACAGAAGGCAGTGGAGGCCAATTCATTAAATATATTCAAGAAGGAGTTAGATATATTTCTTAAGTCTAAAGGGGTCAAGGGATATGGGGAGCAGGTAAGGACAGGGTACTGAATTTGGATGATCAGGCATGATCTCATTGAATGGCGGAGCAGGCTCGAGGGGCCGAATGGCCTACTCCTGCTCCTATCTTCTCTGTTTCTATGTTTCTAGCCCGTGCTATACCTGCCCTGGGACTGTATGATGGGACAGCATAGAGCAAGATTAAATCTGTATTTCAACGTGCTGTACCTGCCCTGAGAGTTTTTGTTGGGACAGTGGAGAGGAATCTTTACTCTGTATCTAACCAATGCTGTACTGGCCCTGAGAGTGTTTGATGAGACAGTGTACAGGGAGATTTACTCTGTTTGTAACCCGTGCGCTAACTGCCCTGGGAATGTTTGATGGGACAGTGCAGAGGGAAATTTATTTAGTCTCTAACCCGAGCTGCACCTGTCCTGAGTGTGTTTGAAGTGTCAGTTTAGAGGGAGCTTTACTCTGCAGAGAACCTGTACTGTCGCTGCCATGGGAGTGTTTGATGTGACAATGTAGATGGAGCTTTCTCTGAATCTAACATGTGGTGTACCTGCACATGGAATGTTTGATAGGAAAATGTAGATGCAGCCTTACACTCTATCTAACTTGTGCTATACCTGCCCTGGGAAAATTTGATGCGAAAGTGTTGAGGGAGCTTTACTCAGCATCTAAGCCGTGCTGTACCTGGCCTGGGAGTGTTTGATGGGACAGTGCAGAGGGACCTTTACTCTGTAGCTGACCTGAGCTGTACCAGCTCTGGGATTGTTTGGTGGTACAGGGTAGAGGGAGATTTACTCTGTACCTAACTCGTGCTTTACCTGCCCTGGGAGTGTTTAATGGGACAGTGTACATGGAGCTTTACTCCGTATCTAACCCGTGCTGATCTTGCGTTGGTAGTTTCTGATAGGACCGTGTAGATGGAGATTTACTCTGTATCTAACCCGTGTTGTACCTGTCCTGGGAGTGTTTGATGGGACAGTGTAGAGGGAGCTTTACTCTGTATCTAAACTGTGCTGTACCTGCCCTGGGAGAGTTTGATGAGACAGCGTAGAGAGAGATTTACTCTGTATCTAACCTGTGCTGTACCTGCCTTTGGAGTGCTTGATGGGACAGTGTAGAGGGAGCATTACACTATAGATGACCTGTGCTGTACCTGCTCTGGAAATGTTTGATGGTACAGGGCAGATGGAGATTTACTCTGTATCTAACCCGTGCGGTGTCTGCCCTGGGTATGTTTGATGGGGCAGTCTAGGTGGAATTTTACACTGCATCAAACCGTGCTTTACCTGCCCTGGGATTGATTGATGGAACAGTGCAGAGGGAACTTTACTCTGTATATAACCCGTGCTGTACCTGCCCTTGGAATTATTGATGGGACAGTGTTGAGGGAGCTGTACTCTGTATCTAACACGTGCTGGACCGGCCATGGGAATTTTGAATAGACAGTGTAAATGCAGCTTTACTCCATATCTATCCCGTGCTGTTTATGCTCTGTGAGGGTTTCATGGGACCATGTAGATGGAACTTTACTCTGGATCTAACCCCTGCTGCACATGCCCTGGGAGTGTTTAGTGGGACAGTGTAGAGGGAGCTTCCCTCTGCATCTAACCTGTACTGTACCTGTCCTGGGAGTGTTTGATGGGACAGGGTAGAGCGAGATGTATTCTGTATCTAACCCGTGCTGTACATGCCCTGGGAGTGTGAGATGGGACAGTGCAGAGATAACTTTACTCTGTATCTAACCCATGCTGAACCTGCCCTGGGAGTGTTTGATTGGACAGTGTAGAAGGAGCTTTACTCTGTACATAACCCGTGCTGCACCTGCCCTGGGAATGTTTGATGGGACATGTAGAGGGACGTTTACTCTGTATCTAACCCGCGCTGTACCTGCCCTGGGAGTGTTTGATGGGACAGTGTAGAGGGAGCTTTACTCTGTATCTAACCCGTGCTGTACCTGCCCTGGGAGTGTTTGATCGGAGAGTGTAGAGGGTGCATTACTCCCTATGTAACCCCTACTGGACAAGCCCTGGGAGTGTTTAATGGTACACTGTAAAGGTAGCGTTACTCTATAGCTAACCCTTGCTCTACCTGCCCTGGGAGTGTTTGATGGGACAGTGTAGTGGGAGTTTTACGCTGTACCTAACTGGTGCTGTATCTGCATTGTGTGTTTTTGATGGGGCAGCCTAGTTGGAGATTTACTCTGTATCTAATCCGTGCTGTTCCAGCCCTGGAATTGTTTGATGAGGCAGTGTAAAGGGAGTTTTACTCTGTACCTAAGCCGTGCTGTACCTGCCCTGTGTGTGTTTGATGGAAAAGTGCAGAGGGAGCTTTAATCTGTATCTTACCAATTCTGTACCTGGCGTGGGATTGTTTGATGGGACAATGTTGAGGGTGCTTTTCTCTCTATGTAAGCCGTTCACTACCTGCCCTGGGAGTGTTTGATGGGAGAGTGTAGATGGAGCTTTAGTCTGTATCTAACCCGTGGTGTGCCTCCCCAGTGAGTGTTGGATCGGACAGTGTTGAGGGCGCTTAACTCTGTATGTAACCCGTGCTCTACCTGCCCTGGGATAGTTTGATGGGGCACTGTAGAGGGAGCTTTACTCTGTATCTAAACCGTGCTCTACCTGCCCTGGGAATGTTTGATGGGACAGTGTAGAGGGAGCTTTACTCTGTATCTAACCCGTGCTGTATCTGCCCTGGGAGTGTTTGATGGGCTGTGTAGAGGCAGATTTAAACTGTATTAGACCGAGCTGTATCAGCCCTGGGAGTGTTTTATGGGACAGTGTAGACGGACCATCACTCTGTATCTAAACCGTGCTCTACCTGCCCTGGGCGTGTTTGATGGGACAGTGTAGAGTCGGATTTACTCTGTAGCTAGTCCGTGCTGTACCTGCCCTGGGTTTGTTTAATGGGACAGTGTAGACGGAGCTTTACTTTATATCTAACACGTGCTGTACCTGCCCTGGGACTGTTTGCTGGGACAGTGCAGAGGGAGCTTTACTCTGTATCTAACCCGTGCTGTACCTGCACTGGGAGTGTTTGATGGGGCAAAGTAAAGGGAGCCTTATTCTGTATCTAAGCCGTGCTGCACCTGCCCTGGGTGTGTTTGATGGAAAAGTGCAGAGGGAGCTTTAATCTGTATCATACCATTTCTGTACCTGGCCTGGGATTGTTTGATGGGACAGTGTTGAGGGAGCTTTACACTGTATCAAACCCGTGCTTCCACTGCCCTGGGAGTGTTTGATGGGAAAGTGCAGAGGGCACTTTGCTCTGCATCTACCCTGTGCTGTACTGGCCATTGGAGTCTCTAATGTGACAGTGTAGACGGAGCTTTACTCTGTCTCTAACCTATGCTTTACCGTTCATGAGACTGTTTGATGGGACAGTTTACAGGGAGCTTTACTTTGTATCCAACCTGTGCTTCAAATGCCTTTTGAGTGTTTGATGGGACAGAGCAGAGCGAGTTTTACTCTGTATCTAATGTGTGCTGATCTGGCCATGGGAGTGTTTGACGGGACAGTGTAAGGGAGCTTTTCTCTATATCTAACCTGTGCTGCAACTGTCCTGGGTCTGTTTGACGGTGCAGTTTAGAGGGAGCTTTACTCTGCAGCTGACCTGTGCTGTACCTGCTCTGGAAGTGTTTGATGGGACAGTGTAGAGGGAACTTTACTCTGAATCTGACCCGAGCTGTATCTGCACTGGGAGTTTTTGATGGGTCACTGTAGAAGGATGTTTACTCTGTATCTAACCCGTGCTGTATCTGCCCTGGGTGTTTGTGATGGGGCAAACTAGCTGGAGCTTTAAACTGTACCTAATCCGTGCTGTACCTGCCCTGGAATTGTTTGATGTGGCATTGTAAATGGAGCTTTACTCTGTATCTAAGCCGTGCTGTACCTGCCCTGGGTGTGCTTGATGGAAAAGTGCAGAAGGAGCTTTAATCTGCATCTTACCCCTTCTGTACCCGGCCTGGAATTGTTTGCTGGGACAGTGTTGAGGGAGTTTTACTCTCTATCTAACCCGTGCTGTACCTGCCATTGGAATTTTTGACGGGACAATGATGCGGGAGCTGTACTCTGTATCTAACACTTCTGTACATGAACTGGGAGTGTTTGATGGGACAGTGTAGAAGGAGCTTTATACCGTATCTAACCCTTCCTGTCCCTGCCCTGTGAGTGTTTGATGGTAGAGTGTAGAGGGAGCTTTACTCTGTATCTAACCCGTGCTGTACCTGCCCTGGGAGTGTTTGGTGGGACAGTGTAGAGGAAGCTTTACTCTGTATCTAACCCGTGCTGTAGCTGCTATGGGAGTGTGAGATGGGAGTGTGCAGAGGGATCATTTCTCTGTACCTAATCCGTGCTGTGCCTCTCCTTGGAGTGTTTGATCGGACAGTGTAGAGGGTGGATTACTCCCTATGTAACATCTACTGCAGCAGCCCTGGCAGTGTTTGATGCGACACTGTAAAGGGAGCGTTACTCTATATCTAACCCTTGCTCTACCTGCCCTGGGAGTGTTTGATGGGGCAGTGTAGAGGGAGTTTTACTCTGTATCTAACCGGTGCTGTATCTGCCCTGGGTGTTTTTGATGGGGCAGCCTAGATGGAGATTTACTCTGTATGTAATCCGTGCTGTTCCAGCCCTGGAATTGTTGATGGGGCAGTGTAAACGGAGCTTTACTCTGTATCTAAGCTGTGCTGTACCTGCCCTGGCAGTGTTTGATGTGACAGTGTAGAATGAGCTTTACTCTGTATCAAAACCGTTCTGACCCTGCTCTGTGAGTGATTGATGGGAGAATGTAGATGGAGCTTTAGTCTGTATCTAAACCGTGGTATGCCTCCCCAGTGAGTGTTGGATCGGACAGTGTAGAGGGAGCTTAACTCTGCATATAATCCGTGCTATACCTGCCCTGGGAGTGTTTGATGTGACATTGTAGAGGGAACTTTACCCTGTGTCTAACCGCGCTCTACATGCCCTGGGAGTGTTTGATGGGACAGTGTAGGGAGGGCTTTATTCTGTATCTAAACCGTGCAGTACCTGCCCTGGGAGTCTTTGATGGGATGTGTGGAGGCAGATTTACAGTGTATCTAACCCGTGCTGTATCTGTCCTGGGAGTGTTTTATGGGACAGTGTAGACGGATCTTTACTTTGTATCTAACCTGTGCTGTACCTGCCCTGGGAATGTTTGATGGAGCTTTACTCTGTATCTAACCTGTGCTTTACCAGCCATTGGAGTGTCTGCTCCGACACTGTTGATGGACCTTTACTCTATCTCTAACCTATGCTTTACCGGCCATGGGATTGTTTAATGGGACAGTGCACAGAGAGCTTTACTTTGTAACCAACCTGTGCTGTACCTGCCCTGGGTGTGTTTGACGGGGCTGTGTATACGGAGTTGTACACAGTATCTAGCCTGTGCTGTACAGAGGAGCAATTTAAACTCAAATACTTTCTATTCCACACGCCTCAAATTCCTGAGAATTAAACACAGAGACAGTGGTTCCATTGGCCAATCCTGTTATTAAAAAATTCCTTCTGCACACCCCGCAATGTTTTTTCTCTGTCTTCATACCATTGTAATTGCATTTTTTTACGTTCACGCTTCTAGCTTCTAAATGCTGATGTACAGAGGGTTCTGGTGGTCCTTGCACATGAATCACAAAAACTTGGCGTGCAGGTACAGCAAGTGCTTAGAAAGACAAATGGAATGTTGGCTTTTATTGAAAGCGGGATGGAGTATAAACTTGGGAAGTGTTGCACAACTGTACAGGGCGTTGGTGAGACCGCACCTTGTGTGCTGCGTACAGTTTTGGCCTCCTGATTTAAGGAGTGATATACTTGTATTGGAAGCAGATCAGAGAATGTTAACTAGGTTAATTGCTGAGATGAAGCGGTTGTCTTATGAAGCAAGGTTGAGCAGGTTGGGCCTATATTCATTGGAGTTCAGAAGAATGAGAGGTGATCTTATTGAAACATATAAGATTCTGATGGGGCTGGAAAGGGTAGATGCAGGGAGGATATTTCCCCATGTGTGTTAATCTAGCACTAGGGGGCAGAGTTTCAGGATAAGGGGTCGCCCATTTAAAGCTGAGATGAGGAGGAAATTCTTCACTCAGAGGGTCGTGAATCTTTGGAATTCTCCACCCCAGAGGGCTGATGAGTTGGTGCCATTGAATATTTTCAAGGCGGAGATAGACATAAATTTGAGCTACAGGGGAGTCAAGAGTTATGGGGAGCGGGCGGGGAATTGATGTCGAGGCCAAGATCAGATCAGCCATGATCTTAGTAAATGGTGGGACAGGCTCGATGGGCCAAATGGCCTGCCCCTGCTCCTAGTTATTTTGTTCTTATGCTCTTATGTATGAAAGGGGTTAACTGAAGCTGTTTGTTCATTGAATGTAATTAATGTCAGTCTCCACGGGTTACCTGAAACTGTTTGTTCAATTACTGTAATTAATGTCAGACTCCACGCGTTAATTGAAGCTGTTTGTTCAGTGACTGTAATTAATGTCAGTGTCAATGGACATTATTGTATCAGTGCAGGGTTTCCCTCTTCTATTAATAAGGGGCTCCTTTCAATGTGTTATCCCATAGTGTCAGTGAGAGCATCACCTCCGGCACTGACAGGACTCAGCGCACTTCTCCACAGAGAGGGAGTCGGAATCTGAGAACAGTAGATTGGAATGTTGCAACAATGGATCGGAATCTAACAACAGTGGATAGGAATGTTACAATAATGGACAGGAGTATATCCTGGGTGTTTGGTTATCTTTCTGAATATTCTGATTATCTCACATTGGAAGAGCGGATCTATTACGCACTTTTGACTGTTCAATGCTTTTACTATCCCGTCCTTGCTGCTGTTGGTGTTCCTGGTAAGTTTCTCTATCTAGCTATTCCATTACCGAGGTTTTACTATATTACTGTTCTTGTCAATTACTCGCCCCTCCTTGCTGCTGTTGTTGGTCCTGGTAAGTCTCCGTATCCAACTATAAACTCTGCAAACCTTTGCTAATTGTATTACTGTTCTTGTCATTTTCTCTCCCCTCTTTGCTGGTATTGGTATCCCTCTAAAACTTCTATATTTAGCAATTAGATTTGTAAACAACTTTTCACTGGATTACTGTGTTTGTCATTACATCTTGGGAAGACCAAAGCCATTGTCTTCGGTCCTCATCACAAACTCCATTATCTATTGACTCAGTACTCCACCCTGGCCAATGTCTGAGGCTGAACCAGGCTGGTCACTACCTCATCGTTCTCTTTGAACGTGAGCTGATCTCCGACCTCATATACTGTGAATCACCAGGACTGCCTACTACCCCCTCCATAACATCTCCCATCTCCACCCCGCCTCAGCCCTTCCACTGCATAAACCCCCATCTGTGCCTTTGTTAAATCCAGACTCGACAATTACAATGCGCCCCTGGCTGGCCTCCCAGTTACAAGCCTCCATAAACTAGAGCTCATCCAAAACTCTGCTGCCCATATCCTAACTTGCACAAGACCCGTTCGCCCATCACCTCTGTACTCACTGACCTACATTGGCTCCCGATCCGGCAACACCTCGATTTTAATATTCTCATCCTTGTGTTCAAATCCCTTCATGTCCTCACCCGTCCAGTTAGTCCCATTCCCCGGCGCTTTTCCAAAAGTCCTGCAAATTGCTCCCCTTATATATTTATCCAATTCCCCTTTTCAAGTTAATGTATTTCCCACTGTACCTCTCCCAGTCCTTCTGTCTCTATTTTACTTTCTATTTTCTCGCTCTCTCTCTATCCCTCTTCTCTGTCTGTCTCTTGCTCATAGAATCATACAGTGATACAGCACAGATGGAGCCCATTCCATTCATCGTGTCTGTGCCATCTCTTTGAAAGTGCTCTCTAATTAGTCCTACTCTTTAGTCAGAGCCCTGTAAAAATTCCCCTTCAACTTATTATCCATTTCCCTGTCTAAAGTTACTATTGAATCTGCATCCACCACGTTCTCAGACAGAGCATTCCAGAACACAACATCCCACTGCATAAAGAAAATGCTCCATCTCTCGTCTGGTTCTTTTGACAAATACCATAAATCTGAGTCCTCTGCTTGCCCAACATTTTGCCACTAGAAACAGACTTACCTACTTTCTCGAAATACATATTGCTTTCAAACATCCATATTTAATCTCCCCTTGTGGAAAAGGACAATGATACAGTATAATGTCTCCAGGTGGGAAAGACCAATTGTAGTAAGCTGAGATATGATTTAGCAAAAATGGACTTGGAACAGCTGCTTGAAGGGAAATCGGTTTCAGAGCAGTGAGAAGCTTTCAAGGAGGAGATAGTGAGGGTTCAGAGCAAATATGTTCCAAAACTTAAAAGGGTGGAACATCCAAATCTTAAACCCTCTGAATGTCAATGAACATACCGTGTAGGATAAGGGAAAAAAGGTAAGCTTTTAACAGATACCGAGAGTTCAATACTTCAGAAAACCTGGAGGAGTATAGAAAGTGCAGGGGTGAAGTTAAAAAGTAAATTGGGAAAGCAAAGGCAGGGCATGAAAAATATTGGCAATTCAAATCAAGGGAAACCAAAATATGTTTTATAAATACATAAAGTGCAAGAGGATAATTAAGGAAATAATAGGGCTTATTAGAGACCAAAATGGTAAGCTGTGTGCGGAGCTGGATGACGTGGATATGACTCTTAATAAATAATTTGTGCCTGTCTTCACAGAAGAGAGGGATGATGCAAAAAATTGTACTTAAGGAGGAGTGTGTAATATTAGCTTAGATAAATATAGTGAGAGAGGAAATGTTAAGGTGTTTACCAACTTTGAAAGTAAATAATTCACGAGGCCCAAAGGAAGAGTATCCCAGATGTTAAGAGAGGCAAGGGGGTAAATGTGTACAGTATTGGTCTCCTTTCCTAAGGAAGGATACAGTTGCCATCGAAGGAGTGCAATGAAGGTGCGCCAGAGTGGTTCCTGGAATGGGGGGATTGTCCTATGAGGAGAGATTGAGTAGACAAGCCCCACATTATCAAGAGTTTAGCAGAATGAAAGGTGATCTCTTTGAAACATACAAAATATTTCCATGACTTGACAGGGTAGATGCAGGGAGGACGTTCCCCCTGACTGGGGAGTCTAGAACCAGGGGTCATCGTCTAAGAATAAGAGGTCGGCCATTTAGGGCTGAAATGAGGAGACATTTCTTCACACCAAGAGTGGTGAATCTGTGGAATTCTCTACCCCAGAGGGCTGTGGAGGCTCAGTCATTGAGTATATTCAAGGCAAAAATCGATAGGTTTTTGAATATTAAGGGAATCAAGGGATATGTGGATAGTGCAGGAAAGTGGAGATGAAGCAGAAGATCACCTATGATATTATTGAATGGTGGAGCAGGCTCGAACGGCCAAATGGCCGACTCCTGCCCCTACTTATGTTTTCTTATGTTCTTGAGAGGCCAAGGGGTTAAGTGTTTAGCAGGCAATGCACACCTAATCAAGAGTGCAGAACCACAGCCATTGACACAGAATCAGTCACACAGGCCTTTAAAAGAGGACAGGACAAGTTACACAGGCTCTTTGAAGAGATAAAAAAAGACACACGTGCTTTTTAAAGAGACAGAACCAGTTAAAAGGGCTTTTTAAAGAGACACGAGCAGTAAGACAGGGTTTTTAAAAGATAAACGACAAGACACACAGGTTTTTTAAAGAGACAGAACCAGTCATGCGGGCTTTTTCATCTGACAGGAACAGTCACACAGGCCTTTTAAAGAGACAGGAACAGTCAAGCAGTCTATTGAAAGAGACAGGACCCGTCACACAGGCTTATTATAGAGACAGAACCATACACACAGGCTTATTAAAGTAACAGGACAAGTTACACGGACTTATTAAAGAGACAGAACCAGTCACACAGGCTTTTTCATCTGACAGGAACAGTCACAGGCTAATTAAAGAGACAGGACCAGTCACAGAGTCTATTGAAAGAGGCAGGACCAGTCACACAGGGTAATTAAAGAGACAGGCCCAATCACACAGGCTTTTTAAAGTGATAGGACCAATCACACTGGCTTTATAAAGAGACAGGACCATGCACATAGGTTTTTTAAAGAGATAGGACCAGTCACACAGGCTTTTTAAATAGACAGGACCAGTCACAGGCTTTTTAAAGAGACAGGACAAGACACACAGGCATTTTAAGGAAACAAGTCTAGGCACAAAGGCCTTTTAAAGAGACAGGACCAGTCATACAGGCTTTATAAAGAGACAGGACCAGTCACACAGGCCTTTTAAAGAGACAGACCAAGTCACACAGGCCTTTTAAAGAGACAGCACCTGTCACACAGGCTTTTTAAAGAGACGGGACCAGTCACACAGGCTTTTTAAAGAGAGAGGACCAGACACACAGGCATTTTAAGGAGACAAGTCTAGGCACAAAGGCCTTTAAAGCGACAGAACCAATCACATAGATTTTTGAAAGAGACAGGACCAATCGCACAGGCTTTCTAAGGAGACAAGTCCAGACACAAGTTTATGAAGAGTCAGGACCTGTCACACAGACATTTCAAAGAGACAGAAACAGTCACACTGGCTTTGTAAAGTGACAGGACCAGTCACACACATTTGAATGAGACATGAACAGTCACACAGGCTTTGTAAAGTGACAGGACCAGTCACACAGGTTTTTTAAAGGCAGGACATAGAAACATAGTAATATAGACGATAGGAGCAGCAGTAGGCCATTCAGCCCCTCGAGCCTGCTTCGCCATTCAATGAGATCATGGCTGATCATCCAAATTCAGTACCCGGTCCCTGCTTTCTCCCCATACCCCTTGATCCCTTTAGCCTTAAGAAATATATCCAACTCTTTCTTGAATATATTTAATGAATTGGCTTCTGCTGCCTTCTATGGTAGAGAATTCCACAGGTTCACCACTCTCTGGGTGAAGAAATTCCTCCTCATCTCAGTCCTAAATGGCTTACCCCTTATCCTTAGACTGTAACCCCTGGTTCTGAAATCACCGACCATCGGGAACATCCTCTCTGCATCTAGTCTGTCCAGTCCCGACAGAATTTTATAAGTTTCAGTCAGATCCCCTCTCATTCATCTAAACTCCAACGGGTATAAGCCCAATCGACCGCATCTCTCCTCATACGTCATTCCTGTCATTCCACGTATCAGCCTGGTGAATCTTCGCTGCACTCCCTCCATGGCAAGAACATCCTTTTCAGATAAGGCGACCAAACCTGCACACAATACTCAAGGTGTGGTCTCACCAAGGCCCTGAACAACTGTAGCAAGACATCCTTGTTCCTGTACACGAATCCTCTCGCTACGAAGGCCAACCTTCCATTTGCCTTCTTACCCGCCTGCTGCACCTACATGCTTACCTTCAGCGACTGGTGCACAAGGGCACCCAGGTCTCGTTGCACTTCCCCTTCTCCCAATCTATTGGCATTCAGATAATAATCTGCCTTCCAGTTTTTGACACCAAAGTGGATAACCTTGCATTTATCCACGTTATATTGCATCTGCCACACTTCTGCCCAATCACCCAACCTGTCGAATTCATACTGGAGTTTCTCGGCATCCTCCTCACAGCCGACACGCACAGCCAGCTTTGTATCAGCTGCAAACTTGGCGATATTACATCTAATTCCCTCGTCTATTTCATTAATATATATTGTGAATAGCTGGGGTCCTAGGACCAATCCCTGCGGTACCCCACTAGTCACTGCCTGCCACTCAGAAAAAGGCATGTTTATTCCAACACTTTGCTTTCTGTCTGCCAACCAGTTCTCTATCCAAGTCAATAACTTGCCCCCAATCCCATGTGCCTTAACTTTACACGCTAATCTCTTATGCGGGACCTTACCGAAAGCCTTCTGAAAGTCCAAATACACCACATCCACTGGTTCTCCCTTATCTATTCTACCAAATACATCCTCAAAAATATCCAGTAGATTAGTCAAGCACGATTTACCCTTTGTAAATCCATGTTGACTTTGTCCGATCCTGTCACTGTTTTCCAAGTGTTCTGCTATTACATCTTTTATAATGGACTCTAACATTTTCCCCACTACCAATGTCAGGCTGACAGGTCTGTAATTCGCCGTTTTCTCTCTACCATCATTTTTGAATAGTGGAGTAACATTATCTACTCTCCAATCCATGGGTACTTTTCCAGATTCTATCAAATGTTGGAAGATGACCAGCAATGCATCTACTATTTCTAGGGCATCTTCCTTAAGTACCCTAGAATGTAGGATATCAGGCCCTGGGGATTTATCGACCTTCAATCCCGTCAATTTCCCGAACACCATTTTCCAACAAATGCTGATTTCTTGTAGCTCAGTACCAGTCACATATGCGTATTAAAGAGACAGGAAGAGCCACACCGGCTTTTAAAAGAGACAAGACCTGTCACACCGGCTTCTTCACTCGTCAGGACATGTCAATACGTGCGATTGAAAGAGACAGGAACAGTCACACTGGCTTCTTAACTAGTCAGGACATGTCAATACGAGCGATTGAAAGAGACAGGCCCAGTCAGGCTTTTTCTGGAGACAGCACCATTCACACAGCCTTTTTAAAGAGACAGGATCAGTCACACAGGCGTTTCAAGGAGACAAAAGCTGATAAACTGGCTCTGAAACAGATAAAAACAGTCACAGCGTCATTTTATAAAGACAGGACTTGACACAGCCACGTTTTAAGGAGACAGGACCAGACACACAGGCTTTTTAAACATAAGAACATAAGAAATGGTAGCAGGAGTAGGACATTCGGCTCTTCGAGCCTGCTCTGCCATTCAATGTGTTCATGGCTAATCTTCTGCCTCAACTCCATTCACCGGCCCTAATGCCATATCCCTTGATATAACAACTAATCAGAAATGTATCCACTTCTGTTTGTAATATACCCAATGACTGAGCCTCCACAGCCCTCTGAGACAGAGAATTCCAAAGATTCATCACCCTCTGTTTGAAGACATGTCTTCTCATCTCAGTCCTGAATGGCCTACCCTTTATCCTGAGGCTGTGGCCCCTGGTTCTAGACTCCCCAGCTAAGTGACACATTCTCCCAGCATCCACCCTATCAAGCCCCGTAATGATTTTGTATGCTTCAATGCGATCCCCTCTCATTCTTCTGAATTCAAGAGAATATAGGCCGAGTTTACTCAATCTCTTCTCATACGAATGTCCCACCATCCCAGGATTCAATCTCCTGAACCTTCGTTGCACTCCCTCTGTGGCAAGTATATCCTTCCTTAGGTAAGGAGACCAAAATTGTACACAGTACTCCAGGTGTGGTCTCACCAAGGCCCTATATAAATGGAGTAAGACTTCGTTACTCCTGTACTCCAATCCTCTTGTAAAGAATGCCAGCATATCTTTGCCTTCCTAATGGCTTATTGCACCTGCACATTCACTTTCAGTGACTCAGGTACAAGAACACCCTGATCCCGTTGAGCATCTGAATTTCCCAGTCTTTCACCATTTAGGAAATACTCTGCCTTTCTGTTTTTTTTACCAAAGCGGATAACTTCACATTTATCAGCTTAAAGTGACAGGGCCAGTGAAACATGCATTTTCAAGAGGGAGGACCAGGCACACGGGCTTTTTAAAGAGGCAGGAACAGTCAAACTGGATATTTAAAGTGACAGGTCAATCACACATGATTTTTATAGAGACAGGACTTTTCACACAGGCTCTTTAATCAGTCTGGACCTGTCACGCAGCCTTTTCCAAGAGACAGGAGAAGTCACACTGTCTATTTAAGGAGACAGGACTAATCACACAGGCTTATTAAAGGGACAGGATCTATGACACTTGCTATTAAAATAGACATGCCCAGTCAGACAGGCTCTTTATGGAGACAGCACCCGTCACACCAGCGATTTCCAGAGACAAGACCAGTCACACAGGCATTTGAAATACATAGAAAGAGTAACACCGTCATTTTATAGAGTCGGGACCTGACACACCCGCGTTTTAAAGAGACAGGACCAGTGAAACATGCTTTTTATAGTGACAGGACCAGTCACAGCGGCAGTTAAATGATACAGGCCCAGTCGCAAGTGCTTTTGAACGAGACAGGAGCAGGCACACTGTCCTTTTAAGGAGACAGAAGCTGCTACACTGGAATTTTAGAGAGACAGGGCCAGTGACACAAGCTTTATAAAGAGACAGGAACAGTCACCCGAGCTTATTTAACTGACAGGACCAGCCACACAGGATTATTAAACTGAAACGTCCAGTCGCACAGGATTATAATCAGAAAGGACCAATTACATAGGCTTTTTAATCAGAAATGACCTGTCACACAGGCTTAGTAAAGAGACAAGACCAGTCACACAGTCTTTTTAATGATACTTGACAAGTCACACAGGCTTATTAAAGAGACAGGAACAATCACACAGGCTTATTAAAGAGACAGCACCAGTCACACAGGCTTATTAAAGAGACAGGCCCAGTCACACAGGCTTATTAAAGAGACAGCACCAGTCACACAGGCTTATTAAAGAGACAGAACCAGACATACAGGCTTATTAATGAGACAGGACCAGACACACAGGCTTATTAAAGAGACAGCACCAGTCACACAGGCTTATTAAAGAGACAGGACCAGTCACAAAGGCTTATTAAAGAGACAGAACCAGACACACAGGCTTATTAAAGAGACAGGACCAGTCAAACAGGCGTATTCAATAGACAGAACCAGTCACACAGGCTTATTAAAGAGACAGGACCAGTCACACAGGCTTGTTAAAGAGACAGAACCAGTAACACAGGCTTAATAAAGAGACAGAACCAGTCATACAGGCTTATTATAGAGGCAGGACCAGTCACACAGTCTTTTTAAAGAGACAGGACCAGTCACACAGGCTTATTAACGAGGCAGGACCAGTCACACAGGCTTATTTATGAGGCAGAACCAGTCATACAGGCTTATTAAAGAGGCAGGACCAGTCATACAGGCTTATTAAAAAGGCAGGACCAGTCACACTGTCTTTTTAAAGAGACAGGACCAGCCACACAGGCTTATTAAAAAGGCAGGACCAGTCACACAGGCTTATTAACGAGGCAGGACCAGTCATACAGGCTTTTTAAAAAGGCAGGACGAGCCATACAGTCTTTTTAATGAAACAGGACCTGTCACACAGGCTTTTTAATGAGGCAGGACCGGTCAAAAGGCTTATTAAAGAGACAGGAACTTTAAATTGACGGGCCAGTCACACAGCGTATTAAAATTGACTGGACCATTCTCACAGGCTTTTTAAAGAGGCAGGAACTTTAAATTGACCAGACCTGTCACACAGGCACTTTGACGAGGAAGGACCAGTCACACAGGCTTTCTAAAGAGACAGGCAATTTAACATGACTGGACCAGTCAGACAGGCGCTTTAAAGGAACAGGACATGTCACACAGAGTGTTAAAAGAGGCAGGACGTTTCAATAAGTGACATTGAATGAGACAGGCCAGGTCAGACAGGCTTTTTGTGGAGCCAGCACCAGTCACACAGCCTTTTTAAAAAGGCAGGAAAAGTGACAAAGTTATTTTAAAGAGACAAGACAAGTGAAAAATGCTTTTAAAAGAGACGAGACCAGTGAAAAATGCATTTTCACGTGACAGGACCAGTCACACAGGCTTTTTAAAGAGACAGGAACAGTCACATATAATTTTAAAGAGACAGGATCAGTGAAAAATGCTTTTTAAAGAGGCAGGACCAGTCACACAGGCTTTTTAAAGAGACAGGACTAGTCACACAAGCTTTTTATAGAGACAGGACCAGTGACACAGGCTTTTTAAGGAGGCAGGACGAGTCACACAGGCTTTTTAAAGAAACAGGACCACTCACACAGGCTTCTTCAATGGCAGGACCAGTTAGACATTGACCCAGAAATTCGGGTCGGGGTCTTCCTGCAGGTGCAGGTCCCCGACCTACACTTACCTAGCGCGCCGGCAGTTGACCTCTTGGCCTGCGTGGAATTCCTCTCTGAGGCCTGTACCAGAGGCCGGCGCGCTGTGCTGGCGTATCCCTGGGGCGTAGTTAGTGCGAAGCGTCCACGGGATCACGTGAGCAACAGGCAGCCAATCGGAGCAGGGAATGCTCCATTCATAAGTCTTGACAGATAGACCTGTCAAAACGTATAAATTCTGAGGCTGTAAAACTGTACTTTATCAACTATTTTAAACAAAAATTTAAATTTTTCAAAAAAATTATTTAAAAAAAAAATGGGGCAAAAAATAAACTTAACTTGCTTTAAAATATTTAAAAGTAAAAAACCTGTGGAAAAAATGTTTTAATTTTAAATAATTGACCGCTTACCTTTGAAAATGAAGTCCTTACGGCTGCTTTCTATATTTGTAAAATGTACAGACTTACCCGCACGTTAAAACCAGAAAAAAAAAGGAAGTTCAACGCGCGCGCGCAGACTCAAACATCGCAAGGGAACTGCCTCTGAACCCTTTGGTTCAGAGGAGAGGAAATGCCGGTTTTCCATGCATGCGCTGTGCATGCTGAAATCCGGCACTTCCAACTGGCCCACACGTAAGTACCCCGTCCGTACTCACGCGTTGTGACCGGAATTAATGGGCCATTCTGTTTAAAATGACAGAACAGTCACAACGGCTTTTTATCGAAAAAGTGCCAGACACACAGGCATTTTAAAGAGACAGGACCTATCACACCTGCTATTAAATGATACAGGACCAGTCACACAGGTGTCTTCATTGACAGGACCAGTCACACAAGCTTCTTCATTGACAGGACCAGTCACACATACTGCTTAAAATGACAGGAGCAGAAACAACGGCTTTTTAACGAGACAGGACCAGGCAGACAGGCTTTTTAAATAGTCAAGGCCTATCACAACCGCTTTATAAAGAGACAGGATCTTTCACACAGGCTTTTTAAATAGTCAGGAACGATCACAACCGCTTTATAAAGAGACAGGACCAGGCACACAGTCTTTATAAATACTCAGGACCTATCACAACCGCTTTATAAAGAGACAGGACCATTCACACAGGCTTTTTTAGGAGACAGGAACAGACGTGTATGATTTTTTTTTACCGATACATGACCATTCACAAATGCTATTAAAAGAGGCAGGACCAGTCAATTATTTGGGGGAAATTTAATCTTCATATCGACTGGTCAAATCAAATTGGCTAAGGTTGTCTGGAGGACGAGTTCATGGAATGCATTTGGGACAGTTTCCTAGAACAATACGTCATGGAATCAACCAGGAACAGGTGATTTTAGATCTTGTATTGGGTAATGAGACAGGGTTAGTTAACAATCTCTTAGTAACGGATCCGCTGGGCAGACTGATCATAATATGATAGAATGACACGTTAATTATAAGAGTGACATGCCTAAGTCCGAAACTAGAGCCTTATACATATATAAAGCCAATTACATAGGTATGAGGGGCGAGTTGGCTAAGGCAGATTGGAAAAATAGATTAAAAGGTATGACGGCAGATAAGCAGTGGCTAACATTTAAAGAAATATTTAATTATTCTGAACAAAACTACATTCCTTTGAGAAACAAAAGCTCCACGGGTAAAGTGATCCAACCGTGCAGAACTAAAGAAGTTGTGGATAGCAATAGATTGAAAGATGAAGCTTAAAATGTTGCAAATAATAATAGTAAGCCTGACGATTGGGAGATTTTCACAAACCAGTAAAGGCTGACCAAAAAAATTATTAAAAGGGAAAAAAATAGAATATAAGAGAAAACTAGCAAGAAATATAAAAGCAGATGGTAAGAGTTTGTAAAAGTAAGTAAAAAGGAAAAGAGTAGCAAAAGTAAACGTTGGTCTCTTAGAGGCTGAGACAGGAGGAATTATTATGGGGAATAAGGAAATCGCAGAAACGTTAAAAAATATTTTGCATCTGTCTCCACAGTAGAAGACACAAAAAACTACCAAAAATGTTGGGGAACCAAGGGTCTAATGAGGCTGAGGAACTTAAGGTAATTAATGTATGTAGAGGAAATGCACGAGAAAAACTTATGGAACTAAAAGCCGACAAATCCACTGGACTGGACGGCCTACATCCTAGGTTTCTAAAGGAGGTGGCTGAAGATGTAGTGTCCGTGTGTAGATAAAGACACTGAAGACAGGAGTTGGTTCATAGGTATTTACTAAGCAAGTCTGGGGGGGGTTTCTAAAGGATCGACACAATACACAGGCTTATATAGCCCAAGTGGCAATTACCGGCATTACGCACACCTGGGGCTCTTAAAGGCACATACACCATAATTGCTCTTAAAGGCACATGCACCACAATTCCTCCCCTTCTAGCTAACTAGTACATCATATTTTAAGTAATTATTAATTACTTGTTATATGCTGTATTAATTAATTATAAGTTAGTCTCTCAGGAGGCTTCCTGACTCGGTCCGGAAAACGCCTCGGGGGTGTAGTAGTTTCCGGTGGTGTAGTAGGTTCTTCTGGCAAGGCTGATTCGGCTGAAAGGCCAGTGTCGGGTTCATTGGGCTCCAGTATCACCGGATCGGAGGTAGATATGGGTATCTCTACTTCATCATTAGATGTATAGAGTGGTGGTGTAGGTTGTCCCTTTTCGGATGACTTGATGATTTGGTCAGCATGGCGCCTTATAATGCTGTCTCCGATGTCTACGGTATACATCAGTGGTCCTAATCGTGTGCAGATAGTTCCAGGCTGCCATTTCTCGGTACGGTAGTCCCGGGCCAAAACCGGTTGGCCTATCTGGAAGGCCCTAGTTGGCCTTTCATTCATGCCCTGAAACTGCCGGTTCTCCACGTCCCTTCGGATGTTGGGCTTGACCAAATCCAGCTGGCATCTTAGGTTTCCATTGTAGAACATCATGGCGGGAGTTTGGTTAGTAACCATATGCGTTGCATTCCTATATGCAAATAAGAAGTTATCCACCTTGTGCTGATGTTTTATGTCTTCATTACCCATGGCCTTGATGGCTTTCTTGAAGGTCTGGACAAACCTTTCAACCAATCCATTGGTGGCGGGATGGTATGGGGCGGACGTGTAATGCTTTACCCCATTGTTCTTTAAGAACTTTCTGAATTCTTCGGACACAAATTCCGGTCCATTATCAGAACATATCTGTTCCGGCAGCCCATTCCTGGCAAATATGGTCCTTAATAGTGTGATGGTTTTTTCCGTGGTGGTGGAGGACATCTTTATTACCTCCGGCCACTTGGAGTGTGCATCAACTGCGATTAAGAACATTGAGTCCATTAATGGACCAGCAAAGTCGATGTGCACCCTTTGCCAGGGAGATGAGGGGCACTCCCATGGATGTAGAGGGGCCTGTGGCGGAGCATTTTGGACCTTCTGGCATCCTAGGCAGCTCTTGGTCATGTCTTCGATGTCTCCATCGATACCTGGCCACCACACAAACGCCCTAGCTAGGTTCTTCATTTTCACTCCACCCAGATGCCCCTCGTGAAGCTCCTTTAGCAATTTATCCTGGAGTTTGGGTGGAATCACCACTCTGGATCCACACATCAAGGTTCCTCGGCACACTGACAGCTGTTCTCTTCTTTGCGAGAATGCTGGCAACAGTGGTTCGCCATGTGCTGGCCATCCCTTCACTGTTAAATCGTAGACCCGTGAGAGAGTAGGGTCATTTCTTGTCTCCCTTTCAATGGCAGAATTTGTCACCGGTAGACATTCCACTATGGTAGAGTGGAATATCTCTACTGGGTCTACTGTAGGTGCCTCTTCTATCGTTGGCAACTGTAGGCGCGATAAACCGTCAGCATTCCCAATCTGTTTTGACCCTTTGTATTCAATGTTGTATTGGTGTGCCCCTAGAAAAAGGGACCACCTCTGTAGTCTTTGTGCCGTCATAATGGGGACACCTTTTTTAGGGTTGAATATGGAGATGAGGGGTTGATGGTCAGTCAGCAAGGTAATTTTTTGTCCATGTAGGTAATGGTTGAATTTCTTCACTCCCCATACCAGGCTGAGTGCTTCCCTGTCTATCTGGGCATAGTTACGCTCAGCTGAATTCAATGAGCGTGACGCAAAAGCTATCGGCCGTTTCGAGCCATCAGGGAATCTATGGGACAATACCGCTCCTATGCCGTAAGGGGATGCATCGCACGCCAGTCTGATTGGTAGTGATGGGATTTAATGAGCCAAAACTTTCTCGGATGTGATTAAGTCTTTACATTTATGGAAGGCACGTTTACAGTCTTCGTTCCATTTCCAAATCACTCCTGTCTGTAGAAGATCATTAAGAGGGTGTAGAATAGTTGATATGTTCGGTAAAAATTTATGATAGTAATGTATTAATCCCAGGAATGACCTTAATTGCGAAACATTTTCAGGTGCTGGGGCTTTTATAACTGCTTCACTTTTTTCAGGTGACTTATGCAACCCTTCCTTATTAATTATGTGGCCACAATATGATATCTGATTTTGGAAAAATTCGCACTTGGGGCGATTTGCTCGTGGGCCCCGTTCTTTCAGCCAAGTGAGCACCTGCTCCAAATTGGCAAGGTGCTCGTTGTCGTTTTCTCCTGTTATAAGGATGTCGTCTAGGTAGCATTGAGTCCCCGGAATCCCTTGCAGGACTTGCTCCATAGCTCTTTGCCAGATAGCTGGAGCTGATGCTATTCCAAAAACCAGTCGATTGTACTGGTACAGGCCTTTGTGTGGGTTTATTGTGAGATACTTTTTAGAGGTCTCCTCAACCTCCATCTGTAGATATGCCTGTGCCAAATCAATTTTTGTGAAACGTTTCGCTCCGGATAGTGAGGCAAAAATATCTTCTATCCTCGGAAGAGGATACTGTACCGTGTGAAGGACTGGGTTTACAGTCACCTTAAAGTCCCCACAGATGCGAATTTTTTCTGTTCCTCAGAGTTATTTTTAAATGTTTTTTTCATGACTGGAACGAAGGGTGTTGCCCATTCGCTCCAATCTACTTTGGATAATACGCCTGCCTTTTCCAAATTCTCCAGCTCTGCCTCGACTGCTGGATGTATCGCGTATGGCACCGGTCTTGCCTTAAAAAATTTTGGAATTGCTGTATCTTCCACTTTTATTGAGGCGGTGATGCCTTTCAAGGTTCCTAGTTTCTCTTGAAACACTTCTTTGGCGTTGGCCAAGATGTCTTTTAATTGTTCAGGTATGATGTCATCGTTGTTTTTTTTTCTTTCTGGTCACCATCAGTGCCTGAATGGAGTGCCAGTCTAAACGTATCTTCCTTATCCATTCACGTCCCAACAACGGTGGACCACCATCTTGTAGAATGTATAAATACAACTTTTGTATTTCTTTGCCGTTGTATACCACAGGCACCCTTATTTTTCCTTTGGGGTAGACTTTCTGCCCCGTATATATTTTTAAGATAATGGATGTGTCTTTTAGAGGTATATGCGAAAATAGCCTCTCGTAATCTCGTCGATTTATTACGGTTAGAGCTGATCCTGTATCTAGCTCCATTTTAACTGGGGACCCTGCTATTATGAGGGTAACCCAAATGGTTTGGTAATCCTCTTTGGCAAGTACATTATGTAATTTGCGACAGCTTAGTCTCTTGTTTCCGGAGTCGCTATCGCTATTCTGGTCTTCGGAGCTATTGTCCGTCATCATTTGTACCATCCTGTACGTTTTTTTATTGATTTTTTGTTTTCTGTCAGTGGATTAATTTTGTCCAGATTGGCATACCCGTGCAATATGTCCAATCTTACCACATTGCCTGCATGCTTTGCCCTTGAACCAGCAGTCCCTTTGGTTATGGGTGGATCTGCCGCAGCGATAACATCTTTCGAACTCCGGTGTCATTTTATGGGTGCCGAAGTCCTGTGTCTCTTGTTTATCTCTGCAGCTCCTTTTGCTGCTGCTTCATATGATACAGCCATACTGAAAGCTTTGTCCAATGTTAAATCTTTTTCAGAAAGCAGTCTTTCTTGTGTTCCTTCACTTAAGAGACCGCAAACAAATTTGTCTCGAAGATAATCCGATAGTCCTGCTCCGAATTGGCAGTACTTTGTTAGCTTTCTTAATTCGGTTAGGTAATCAGCGTTACTTTCATTCTTGTGTTGATTTCTCTTGAAGAACTTGAATCGTTCCGCTATCAGCAGCGGTGTTGGGTTTAAATGCTCCTGTAGGCTATCAACAATTTCTTTAAAAGTTTTGTCCTTTGGTTTGGCTGGAGTGATTATATTTCGTAACAGCCCGTATGTCTTCGCGCCCATTAAGTTCAGAAGTACTGAAGCTTTTTTTTCATCTGCTATTCCATTTGCAGAGCAATAAACCTCTACTCTTTCCACGTATGTGGTCCAATCTTCTATTTCGCCATCAAAGCCTCAATATTACCAGATTTAGGCATTTCAGAAAATATACAGCGCTTCCCGTGCTTTTTTTTTTCTGTAGCAACGATATGGTGCTTCCCGCACTTTCCCGCCGCTGCTACCGACAACAACGCTGTTTTACTGTGGTTTGCGTTTATTCACTGTTGGAGCCTCGTTCCCGACGGTGGTCTAAACGCTGACCTGCTTGCTGTGCTGGCCGTCTCTCGAGTGCACCCTCCCAGTCCGTTATTGCTTGCCTCCAATTTCGCTGCCTCTCTCAGCTGTAGAGCCCGCCGCTGGAGCTCCAGCCTGATGCCCAGGAAGGATTAGCACAGTACCTGTCACCAGCTTGGCCAGCTGGTGAAACCACAGTTTCTCTTACTTCCTTGAGTCTTCTGGACGCTGGAGGAATTGATGTCCTTGAGGTGCTGCCGAATTGCAGGTAAGTCCGTTTCCACTACGTCGCCACTGTAGTGTCCATGTGTAGATAAAGACACTGAAGACAGGAGTTGGTTCATAGGTATTTACTAAGCAAGTCTGCGGGGGGTTTCTAAAGGATAGACACAATACACAGGCTTATATAGCCCAAGTGGCAATTACCGGCATTATGCACACCTGGGGCTCTTAAAGGCACATACACCATAATTGCTCTTAAAGGCACATACACCACAGAAGAGATAGTGGTTGCATTGGTTTTAATCTTCCAAAATTCCCTAGATTCTGGAATGGTCTCAGCGGATTTGAAGTTCACAAATGTATCACAGCTAAATAAGAAAGGAGGGAGAGAAAAAACTGGGATCTACAGGCAAGTTAGCCTGACATCAGTCGTCGGGAAAATGATGGAATCCATTGTTAAGGAAGTGGTATCAACTCACTTAGAAAATCATTTCTGTTTAGGCCGAGTCAACATGTTTTCATGAAAGGGAAATCGTGTTTGACAAATTTATTAGAGTTTTTTGAAGAAGTAACTCTCACGGTAGATAAAGCAGAACCATTGGATGTAGTATACCTGGATTTCCAAAAGGCATTATATATGGTGCCACATTAAAGGTTATTACACAAGATTAAGGCTCATGGGGTTGGGGGTAATATAGTAGAATGGTAGAGGATTGGTTAATGGACAGAAAACAGAAAGCAGGGATAAACAGATCTTTTTCAGGTTGGCAGGCTGTAACTAGAGGGGTGACGCAAGGATCAGTATTGTGGCCTCAGCTATTTAAAATCTATATTAATGACTTAGATGAAGGGACCAAGTGTTAAGTATCCAAGTTTGCTGATGATACCAAGCTAGGTGGGACAGTAAGCTGTGAGGAGTACACAAGGAGTCTGCAAAGGGAAAAAGATAGACTAAGTGAGTGTACAGTAAGTTGGCAGATGGAGTATAATATAGGGAAATCTGAGGTTATTCACTTTGGTAGGAAGAATAGAAAAACAGAATATGTTTTAAATGGTGACTAACTTTCAAATGTTGGCGTTCAGATAGATTTGCGTGTCCTCGTGCAAGAAACACAGAAAGCAGGTGCAGCAAGCAATAAGAAAACGAATGGCATGTTGATCTTTCTTGCAAGGGGGTTGGAGTACAAGCGTAAGCAAGTCTTGCAATTGTACGTGGACTTCGTGAGACCACACCTGGAGGAATGTGCACAGTTTTGGACTCCTTATCTAAGCAAGGATATACTTGCCCTCGGGGCGGTTCAACAAAGGGTCACGATCTTGATTCCTGGGGTGAGAGGCTGTCCTATGAGGAGAGATTGTGTAGAAGGGGAGGCGGTGGCATAGTGGTAATGTAACTGGACTACTAAGCCAGCGGCTTATTCCAATGCTCTGAAAATATGGGTTCAATTCCCACCACGACAGCTGGTGGAATTTAAGTTCAATTCTATTTAATTCTGGAATTAAATGTTTGTCTTAGTAATGGCGACCATAATACCATTGTCGATTGTTACAAAAACCCATCTGGTTAACTAATGTCCTTTGGGGAAAGAAATCTGCCATCCTTACCTGGTCTGGCGGACATGTGACTCCAGAACCAAAGCAATGTGGTTGAATCTTAATGGTCTAGCAAGCCACTCAGTTATAAACAACCGCTACAAGAAACAATAAGAATTAAACCGGACAGGCCACCTGGCACCGGAAACGACAACGGCAAACCCAGCCCTGTCGACCCTGCAAAGTCCTCCTTACCAACATCTGGGGGCTTGGGCCAAAATTGGGAGAGCTGTCCCACAGACTAGTCAAGCAACAGCCTGACATAGATCATAATTACCGAATCATACCTTACAACAAATGTCCCAGACACCACCACCACCATCCCTGGCTATGTCCTGTCCCACTGCCAGGACAGACCCGCCAGAGTTGGTGGCACCATGGTATACAGTGGGGAGGGAGTAGCCCTGGGAGTCCTCAACATTGATTCAGGACCCCATGAGGTCTCATGGCATCAAGTCAAATATGGGCAAGGAAACCTCCTGCTAATTACCACCTACCGCCCTCCCTCAGCAAAGGAATCAGTACTCCTTCATGTTGAACATCAATTGGAAGAAGCACTGAGAGTAGCTAGGGCACAAAATGTCCTCTGGGTGGGGGACTTCAATGTCCTTTACCAAGAGTGGCTCGGTTGCAACACAACTGGCCGAGACCTAAAGGACACAGCTGCCAGACTGGGTAGGTGCCAGGTGGTGAGGGAAAAACCTACTTGATCTCGTCCTCACCAATCTACCTGTTGCAGATGCATCTCTCCATGAACAGCATTGTCGGAACTGACCACCGCACAGTCCTTGTGGAGACGTAGTCCCGTCTTCATGTTGAGGATACCCTCCACCGTGTTCTGTGGCTCTACCACCGTGCTAAATGGGCAACTCAAATCTGGGCATCCATGAGGCGCTGTGGGCCATCAGCAGTAGCAGAATTGTATTCAAGTACAATCTGTAACCTCATGGCCCGGCATAGCCCTCACTCTACCATTACCATCAAGCCGGGAGATCAACCCTGGTTTAACAAAGTGTGCAGGAGTGCATGCCGGGAAAGTCACCAGGCATACCGAAAAATGAGGTGTCAACCTGGTGAGGCTACAACACAGAACTACTTACATGCCAAACAACGGAAGCAACATGCGATAGACAGAGCTAAGCGATCTCACAAGCATCGGATCAAATCAAAGCTCTGCAGTCCTGCCACATCCAGTCGTGAGTTGTGGTGGACAATTAAACAGTTAACAGGAGGAGGAGGCTCCAAAAATTTCCCCATCCTCAATGATGGTGGAGCCCAGCACGTGAGTGCAAAAGACAAGGCTGAAGCATTTGCAACTATCTTCAGCCAGAAGTGCCGAGTGGATGATCGATCTCGGCCTCCTCCTGAGGTCCCCAGCATCACAGATGCCAGTCTTCAGCCCATTCAATTCACTCCACGTGATGTCAAGAAACGGCTGAAGATACTGGATACTGCAAAGGCTATGGGCACTGAAAGCATTCCGGCAATAGCACTGAAGACATGTGCTCCTGAACTAGCTGCGCCCCTAGCCAAGCTGTTGCAGTATAGCTACAACACTGGCATCTACCCGGCAATGTGGAAAATTGCCCAAGTTTAACCTGTCTACAAAAAGAAGGACAAATCCGACCCAGCCAATTACCGTCCCATCAGTCTACTCTCAATCATCAGCAAAGTAATGGAAGGTGTCGTCGACACTGCTATCAAGCGGCACTTACTTAGCAATAATCTGCTAACTGACGCCCAGTTTGGGTTCCGCCAGGGCCACTCAGCTCCTGACCTCATTACAGCCTTGGTCCGAACATGGACAGAAGTGCTGAACTCAAGAGGTGAGGTGAGGGTGGCTGCCCTTGACATCAAGGCAGCATTTGATCGAGTGTGGCATCAAGGAGCCCTAGCAAAACTGAAGTCAATGGGAATCAAGGGGAAAACTCCATTGGTTGGAATCATACCAAGCACAAAGGAAGTTGCCTGTAGTTGTTGGAGGTCATTCATCTCAATCACATGACATCACTGCAGGAGTTCCTCAGGGCAGTGTCCCAGGCCCAACCATCTTCAGCTGTATCATCAATGACCTTCCCCCCATCATAAGGTCAGAAGTGGGGATGTTCGCTCATGATTGCACACAGTTCAGCACCATTCGAGACTCGTCAGATACTGACGCAGTCCGTGTCCATATGCAGCAAGACCTGTACAACATTCAGACTTGGGCTGACAACTGGCAAGTAACATTCGCACCACACAAGTGCCAGGCAATGACCATCTCCAACAAGAGAGGTTCTAAACATCTCCCCTTGACATTACCATCGCTGAATCCCCCACTATCAACATCCTGGGGGTTACCATTGATCAGTTACTGAACTAGAACAGCCATATAAATAATGTGGATACAAGAGCAGGCCAGAGGCTGGTAATTCTGCGGCGAGTGTCTCACTTCCTGACTCCTCAAAGCCTTTCCACCATTTACAAGGCACAAGTCAGGAGTGTGATGGAATACTCTCCACTTGCCTGGATGAGTGCAGCTCCAACAACTCTCAAGCAGCTCGACACCATTCAGGATAAAGCAGCCAGCTTGATTGGCTTTCCATCCACCACCTTCAACATTAACTTCCTCCACCACCGGCGCACTGTGTCTGCAGTGTGTACCATCTACAAGATGCACTGCAGCAACTCGCCAAAGCTCCTTCAACAGCACCTTCCAAACCCGCGACCTCTACCACTTAGAAGGACAAGGGAATCAGACGCATGGGACCATCACCACCTACAAGTTCCCCTCCAAGCCACACAGCATCCTGACTTGGACCTGTATCGCCGTTCCTTCACTGTCGCTGGGAAAATCCTGGAACTCCCTTCCTAACAGCATTGTGGGTGTACCTACACTATATGGACTGCAGCGGTTCAAGAAGGCGGCTCACCACCATCTACTCAAGGGCAATTAGGGATGCGGACTAAATGCAGGCCTAGCCAGCCAGCGACGCCCACATCCCATCTGGAGTTTAGAAGAATGAGAGGTGATCTCATTGAAACATACAAGTTTCTGAGGGGACTGACAGGGTAGATGCTGAGAAGTTGTTTCCCCTGGCTGGAGAGTCTAGAACTAGGGGGTCATAGTCTCAGGATAAGGGATAAGCCATTTATGGCTGTGATGAGGAAGAATTTATTCACTCAGAGATTTGTGAATCTTTGGTAATCTCTGCCCCAAAGGGCTGTGAATGCTGAGCCTTCGAGTATATTCAAGGCTGAGATAGGTAGCTTTTTGGACTCAAGGGATATGGAGATCGGGCGCGAAGGTGAAGTTGAGGTCGATGAACAGCCATAATCTTAATGAATGGCGGTGCAGGCTCCAGGGACCGCATGGCCTACTCCTGCTCTTATTTCTTATTTTCTTATGTTATACAGGTTTTTAAAGAGACAGCACCAGTAAAACTTGCTTTTTAAAGAAGTAGGATCAGTCACACAGCTTGTTTAAAGAGCCACGATCAGTCACACAGGCTTTGTAAAGAGACTGAACCAGTCACACATGCTTTCCAAAGGGACAGGACCAGTCACACAGGCTTTTTAAGGAGACAGGACCACTCGCACAGATTTTTTAACGTGTTTTTTTAAAGAGGCAGCAATTTAAATTTTAAAGCATCAGTCGCATAGGCTTTTAACGAGATAGGACCTGACACACAGGCTATTACAGGAAGCAGGGCCTGTAGCACCGGCCTCTAATATCGACAAGAACCGTCACACCGGCTTCTGAACTAGACAGGACCAGTCACATAGGCTTTTCAGAGTAACAGGACCAGTTTTACATGCTTTTTAAAGCGAAAGGATGAGTCACACTTTTTCTTTAAAGAGACAGGACCAGTGAAACCTGTATTTTAAAGAGGCAGGAGAAGTCACATTGGTTTTTAAAGAGACAGGACCAGTCACACAAGCTTTATAATGAGACAGATGCTGAAAAACTAGCTTTTTAAAGAGACAGGACAAGTGAAACATACTTTTTAAAGAAACAGGGCCAGTCAAACCGGCTTATTCTTTGACAGGACCAGTCATACATACTGTTTAAATAGACAGGACCTGTCACACCGGCTATTAAATGAGACAGGAAAATAGAAATATAGGAGCAGGAGTTGGCCATTCGGCCCTTCGATCCACCATTTAACATGATCATGGCTGATACTCTATCTCAATAACATATTCCCGCTCTCTTCCTATACACCTTAATGCCTTTTTTGTCAGGAAATCTATTTATCTCCCTCTTAAATATATTCACTGACTTGGCCTCCACAGCCTTCTGTGGTAGCGAATTCCATTGGTTCACCACCCTCTGATTGAAGAAATTTCTCCTTATCTCAGTCCGAAATGTCCTACCCTGTATCCTGAGATTGTGACCCCACCTTCTAAACCCCAACCAGGGGAAACATCCTCCCTGCATCCAGTCTGTCTAGCCCTGGCAGAATTTTATACGTTTCAATGAAATCCCCTCTCATTCTTCTAATCTCCAGTGAATACAGGCCTAGCCGGCCCAATCTCTCCTCATACGACAGTCCTGCCATCCCAGGAATCAGTCTGGTGAAGCTTCGCTGCGCTGCTTCAATGGCAAGTATATTCTTTCATAAGTAAGTAGACCAAAACTGCAGACAGTACTCCAGGTGTGGTCTCATCAGGGCCCTGCATAACTGTAGTAAGACATCCTTGCTCCTCTACTCAAATCCTCTTGCAATGAAGGCAAACATACCATTTGCCTTCCTAACTGCTGGCTGCACCTGTATGTTCGTATTCATTGACTGGTTTACAAGGACACCCCGGTCCATTTTTACATCAACACTTCCCAATCAATCCCATTTTAAATAATACTCTATCTTTCTGTGATTCCTACCGAAGTGGATAACTTCACATTTATCCACGTTGTACTGCATCTGCCATGTATTTCCCCATTCATTCAACTTGTCTAAATCGCCATGAAGCCTCTTGTTATCCTCCTCACAACTCACAATCCTACCTAGTTTCGTGTCGTCAGCAAACTTGGAAATGTTATTTTGGTTCCCTCATCCAAATCATTGAAATATATTGTGAATAGCTGGGGCCCAAACACTGATCCCTGCGGTACCCCACTAGTCACCGCCTGCTACCCTGAAAAATTCAAGCTCTCTGTTTCCTGTCTGTTAACCAATTTTCAGTCCATGCCAGTATATTACCCCCAATCCCAGAGGAAGGATGTGAAGGCCCTTGAGAGGGTGCAGAGGAGATTTACCAGAATTGTTCCGTGGATTGGGGATCTTAGCAACAAGGACAGGTTGGAGAAGCTGGATTTGTTTTAATTAAAGCAAAGGTGGTTGCACGATGATTTGATGGAGTTCTACCAGATTATGACAGTTTTGGAAAGGCTAGACAGGGAAAGGCTTTTCCCACTAATTGATGGTACAATGTCTATGGGACACAGATTTAAGGATTGGGGCAAGAGATACAGAGGGGACGTGAGGAAAAGGTTTTAACGCAAAGAGTGGTGATGAACTGGAACTTGCTGCCGATGGAAGAGGTGGAAGTGGAGACAAACAATGTTTTCTGGGGGAGACTGGATAGGCACCTGACGGAAATAAACTTGCAGAGCTACAGGGATAGAGCGGGGGAATGGGACTTACTGGATTGATCTACAGAGAGCCGGCGCGGACATGATGGGCCAAATTGCCTCTTTCTGTGCAGTTATGACTCTATGACAGGCTTTTAAAAGCGGCAACACCAATCCTACCAGATTTTTAACGAGACAGGGTCAATCACACAGGGTGATTAAAACGGCAAGTCCAGTCGCAAATTTGTTATAACGAGGCATTTTAAGGAGACAGGAGAGTCACAAAGGTTTATTAGGGAGAGAGGATCAGACGCACAAGTTTATTAACGGGACATAACCAGCCACATAGACTTTTTAAAGAGATAGGCTATTTAAAGATACAGGACCAGACACACAGGCATTTTAAGCAGACAGGACCAGTCGCACAATATTTATAAAGAGACAGGACCTGTCACACCATATTTAACAAAAAGATGTTACCAGCCAAAAAGGCCTTTTAAAGAGACATGAAAAGTCACACTGTCTTTTTAAAGAGATAGGATCAATCACACCGGCTTTTTAAAGAGACTGGACCAGTCAGGCAGGCTTTTTAAAGAGTGAGGACCTGTCACATATGCTTTTAAAAGAAACAGGACCAGTCACACAGGTTTAATAAAGAGACAGGATCGTCACACAGGCTTTTTATAGAGAATGGACCAGTCACACAGGTTATTTTAATGAGATGGAACCAGACAAACATATATATGAAAGAGGCAGTACCTTTCACACCAGACATTCAATGAGTCACGCTCAGTCACACAGGCTTTTTAAAGAGATAGGACAACAACAGCAACAACAATTTGCATGTTTATAGCGCCTTTAACATAGTAAAATGTCCCTAGGCGCTGCAAAGTAATATTTTAAGACAACAAATTTGACTCCGAGTTATATAAGGTTAAATGAGGGCAGGTAACCAAAAGCTTGGTGAAAGAGGTAGGTTATAAGGAGTGTCTTAAGGAAGGAAGAGAGGTGAAAAGGTTTCCCGAGGGAATTCCAGAGCTTATGGCCTGGGCAACAGAAGGCACGACCACCAAAGATTAAGCGATTATTATCAGTGATGCTCAAGAGGGCGAAATTAGAGGAGTGCAGATATCGCGAGGGGTTCTGGGTCTGAAGGAAATTGCAGTGATAGGAAGGGGCAAGGCAAAGGAAGGATTTGAAAATAAGGAGGAGAATTTTGAAATCGAGACGCTGCTTAACCGGGAGCCAATGTAGGTCAGCGAGCACAGGGGTTATGGGCGAAAGGGGCTTGATGCGAGTTAGGAAACGAACAGAAGAGTTTTGGATGACCTCAGGTTTACGTAGGGTGAAATGTGGGAGGCCAGCCAGGAGTGTGTTGGAATAGTCAAGTCTGGAGCAAACAAAGGAATGGATGAAAGTTTCATCAGCGAATGAGCTGAGGCAAGGGCGGAGACGGGCAATGTTATGGAGGTGGAAGTAGCCGGTCTTTGTTGTACCGCTGATATGTGGTCGGAAGGTCATTTCAGGGTCAAATATGACACCAAGGTTGCGAGCAGGGTGGTTCAGCCTCAGACTGATGTTAGGGAGAGGGCTGGAGTCAATGGCTAGGGAACGGAGTTCGTGGCAAGGACCAAAAACGATAGCTTCATTATCACCAATATTTAACTGGAGAAAGTAGTTGCTCATCCAAAACTGTATGTCGTACACGCAGTCTGATAATTTAGACTCCGTGGAGGGGTCGAGAGAAAAGTTAGTGAGTTAGATCTGGGCGTCGTCAGCATACATGTGGAAACTGATGCTGTATTTTCAAGGGGCACCATGCAGGTCAGAAATAGGAGGGGGCCAATGATAGTTCCAAGGGGAACGTCAGAGGAAACGATACGGGGGCGGGAAGAGAAGCCATTGCAGGTGATTCACTGGCTACGATTAGATAGATAAGAATGGAAGCAGGCGAGTGCAGTCCCACCCAGCCGGACGACGGTGAAGATGCTTTCCAGAAACATGGAGTGGTCAACCGTGTCAAATGCTGCAGACAAGTCAAGAAGGGCGAGGAGGGATATTTTACCTTTGTCACAGTCACAAAGGATGTAATTTGTGACTTTGATGAGAGCCATTTCGGTACTGTGGCAAGGGCGGAAATCTGATTGGAGGGATTCAGATATGGAATTGCGGGAAATATGGGCACAAATTTGAGAGGCGACAACACGTTCAAGAACTTTGTAGAGGAAAGGGAGATTGCAGATGGGGCGGTAGTTTGCAGGGACAGAGGGAACAAGGCTTTTTTTGAGGAGAGGGGTGATGACGATCAGATTTGAGGGAGAGGGAGACAGTACCAAACGAGAGATAACTGTTCACATCATCAGCTAATATGGGAGCCAGAAAAGGAATTTGCATTTTCAGCAGTTTGGTGGGAAAATGGTCGAGGAGCGGGAGGTGGTTCTCATAGTCAAGATGAATGCAGACAGATCATGAGGGGTGATCGGAGAGAAGCTGGAGAAATATGTGAGTTAAGCGCTAGGGCAGGGGGGCAACGTTAGATGAAGTTTGGTCCAGTGGGGTGGGGAAGGAAGGGAAGTGGCAGAGGCAGCTGAACGGATAGTCTCAATCTTAGAAACAAAGAAGTCCATGACCGCCTCACATGTTATCGGAGGTGAGGGTGGAGGAGACAGTGAGAGGGGTTTGAGAAGATGGTTAGCAGCAGAGAATAGGAGCTGGGGTTCAGCTTTTCATTCCAGATTCTGGAATAGTGAGCAATTTGGGCAGAGAAGAGCTGGGCCCGATAGTGCTTTATGTGGTCCAGACAGATCTGGTGCTGAACGGCTAAGGACCAGTCACACAGGCTTTTTAAAAAGGCATGACCAGTCATACATGCCTTTTAAAGAGACGGGAAATGTCACGCAGGCTATTTAAAGGGACAGGACCAGACACACAGGCTTTTGAAAGAGACAAGTCCAGTCACACAGGCTTTCCATTCAGACAGGACCAGACACAAAGGCTATCTAGATGGACAGGACCAGTCACAAAGGTCTTTTAAAGAGACAGGACCAGTCAAGAAGTATTTGTAAAGAGGCAGAATCAGGCACACATGCTTTTTAAGGGTACAGGAAAGGTCGCACAGGCTTTTTAAAGAGACAGGACCAGTCGAACGTGCTTTTAAAAGAAACAGGACCAGTCACACAGGCAATTTATAATGACAGGTTCAGACACACAGGCATTTTAAGCAGACTGGACCAGACGCAGAGGATTTTTAAAAAGACAGGAGCAGTCATACAGCCTTTGTAAAGAGACCGGACCAGTTACAAAGGACTTTAAAAGACAGGACCAGTCACACAGACTTATTAAGCAGACAGGACCAATCACACAGGCTTATTAAAGAGACAGGAATAGTGAGCCATTTGGGACTGAGTTGAGGAGGAATTTCTTCACCCACAGAATGGTGAACATGTGGAATTCTCTGCCACAGAGGGCGGTGGAGGCCAGATAATTAAATATATTCAAGAAGTAGTTGGATATATTTCTTAAGGCTAAAGGGATCAAAAATATGGGGAGAAGGCAGGGACAGGGTACTGAATTTGCATGGTCAGCCATGATCTCATTGAATGGCGTAGCAGTCTCGAGGGGTTGAATGGAAGGCTCCTGCTCCTGTCTTCTATGTTTCTATGTATCTGGGTGAAGAAATTCCTCCTCATTTCTGTCCTAAATGGCCTACCCCTTATCCTTAGAGTGTGACCCCTTGTTCTAGACTCCCCGACCATCTGGAACATCCTTCCTGCATCTAGTCTGTCCAGTCCTGTCAGCATTTTATAATTTTCAATGAGGCCCCCTCTCATTCTTCTAAACGCCAGCGAGTTTTAGCCCACTCGACCCAATCGCTCCTCATACGTCATTTTTGCCATCCCAGGTATCAGCCTAGTGAATCTTCGCTGAACTCCTTCCATGGCAAGGACATCCCTCCTCAGATATGGCGACCAAAACTGCACACAATACTCAAGATTTGATCTCACCAAGGCTCTGTACAACAGCAGCAAGAGATCCTTGTTCCTGTACTCAATCCCTCTCGCTACGAAGGCCATCATACCATTTGCCTTCTTAACAGCCTGCTGCACCTGCATGCTTAACTTCAGCGACTGGTGCACAAGGACACCTAGGCCTCGTTGCACTCCCACTTTTCCCAATATATTGCCATTCAGATAATAATCTGCGTTCCTGTTTTTGCCACCAAAGTGGATAGCCTCGTATTTATCTACGTTATATTGCATCTGTCATGCTTCTGCCCAATCAGACAACCTGCCCAAATCATACTGGAGTTTTCTCAGCATCCTGCTCATAGCACACACGCCCAGCCAGCTTTGTGTCGTCTGCAAACTTGGAGATATTTCATCTAGTTCCCTCGTCCAGATCATTAATATATATTGTGAATAGCTGGGGAGCTACGTCCGGTCCCTGCAGTACCCCACTAGTCATTGCCCACCACTCAGAAAAAGAGCCGTTTATTCCAACTCTGCTTTTGTCGGCCAACCAGTTCTCTATTCATGTCAATACGTTGCCCCCAATCCCATGGGCCTTAACTTTACACGCTAATCTATTATGCAGGACATTATCCAAAGCCTTCTGAAAGTCCAAATACACCACATCCACTGGGTCTCCCTTATCTATTTTACTAGTTACATCTTCAAATAATTCCAGTAGATTTGTCAAGCACGATTTACCTTTTTAATTCCATGTTGACTTTGTCCGATCCTGTCACTGCTTTCCAAGTGCTCAGCTATTACATCTTTTGTAATGGACTCTAGCATTTTCCCCACTACCGATGTCAGGCTTACCGGTCTGTAATTTCCCGTTTTCTCTCTACCAACTTTTTTGAATAGTGTGGTAAAATTAGCTACCCTCCAATCCATGGGTACTGTTTCAGGTTCCATCGACTTTTGGAAGATGATCAGTAATGCATCTATTATTTCTAAGGCCACCTCCTTAATACCCTAGAATGTAGATTATCAGGCCCTGGGGGTTTATTGGCCTTCTCTCCCATCAATTTCCCTAACACCATTTCCCTACAAATACTGATTTCTTTCAGTTCCTCACTTTCATCAGACCCACGTGCCACGACATCTCTGGGAGGTTATTTGTGTCCTCCTTTATGCAGACAGAACCAAAATATGTATTTAATTGGTCTGCTATTTCTTTGTTCCCCATTATAAAACTCCTGATTCTGACTGCAAGGGCTCTATGCTTGACTTCACCAAACCTTTTCTCTTCACATATCTATAAAAGCTTTCACAGTCAGTTTTTATGTTCCCTGATAGCATACTCTCATATTCTATTTCCCTTTCTTAATTAATCCCTTTGTCTTCCTTTGTTGAATCCTAAACTGCTCCCAATCCTCAGGTTTACTGCTTTTTCTGGCCAATTTATATGTCCTATCCTTGGACAGGACTCGTCACACAAGCTTTTTAAAGAGACAGGGCCAGTCACACAGGTTTATAAAGAGACAGGACCAGTCAGACAAGCTTTTAAAAGAGACAGGACCAGTCGCACAGGCTTTTTAAAGAGACAGGACCAGTCACACAGGCTTTTTAATCAGTCAGGACCAGTCACACATGCTTTGTGAAGAGACCTAACTAGATAAATAGGCTTTGTAAAGCGACAGGACCAGTCACACAGACTTTGTAAAGAGACAGGACCAGTCACACAGACTTTGTAAAGAGACAGGACCAGTCACACATGCTTTGTAAAGCGACAGGACCAGTCACACAGACTTTGTAAAGAGACAGGACCAGTCACACATGCTTTGTGAAGAGACAGGACCAGTCACACAGACTTTGTAAAGAGACAGGACCAGTCGCACAGACTTTGTAAAGCGACAGGACCAGTCACACAGACTTTGTAAAGAGACAGGACCAGTCGCAGAGGCTTTTTAAAGAGACAGGACCAGTCACACAGACTTTGTGAAGAGACAGGACCAGTTTCTCGGGCTTTTTAAAGAGAAACTACAGATCACGGAGGCTTCTAAATGAAACAGGACCAGGGACACAGTATTTTGAAGGAGAAAAAACGCTGAAAACACAAGTGCCTAGAAAATCCTCTCGGGCAGAGACTCAAAACACACGATTTCGGATCCGAAATTCTTACCCCCCATATCTCTCCTTACAGATTGTTAGATCATTAATGTTCGTTGACAAGTTCTAATCTTGTCCTGTTTATGACCCCTTACAACTTGCTTTTTTTGGAAAGTCTTAGTTTTAAAGTGTTTATTGTCAAATGTTTAATAAAAATTTCGAATACCTTGTTAAACATTTCTCAGTATTAATGACAATTGGGTTTTTACCCACATGTAGTTCCTCTGTCTTTTTAATGTATTCACGGAATGTTGGCATTGCTGGCCAGGCAAACCAATCCCTAATTCTTGGGAACCGTAATCCTGGAGAAGGTGGCGTGGAACTGGCTTCTGGAACTGCTGCAGTCCTTATGGCGAATGTACGTTCATGGTGCTGACTTTGGTACAGCGGAATGGCTTGCTCGGCCAATTCAGAGGGCAGTTAAGACTGAATCACATATGGGCAGCCCAGGTAAAGATCGCAGTCTTCCTTTCCTAGGTTTTTCCAACAATCTTCTATTACTGATAATATATATTATTTTAAATGTATTATGTGAAATTAAATTCCCCAGCTGGTGTGGTGGGATTATCAGTCCTGTCCTCTGGATTACCAGTTCAGTAACATAAACACTGTCAAATATCGCAACTTCTACAAGAAGTAACTCAGGAAGCACTACTGAACGGACAACTGAGGGTGCCGACCGAGGAGTATAAATACTCGGGCGTAGGCCCAACTTGACCTGAGACAACCTGGAAACAGGAAACTAGTGACTACTAAACAAACCTCCATGTTTTGTTACAAGTCGATTAAAGCCTTGCTTTATGTACAACCAGGTGCCCAGTGAGTCTTTATTCCATCAAACACTCTGCTAATTTACACCATGTCTACAGAGAGTAATCTATCACACCTTTGATTTGTGCCTTGTAGGTGTTGGAGATATTTGCAGGATGCAGGAGTTGAGTTATTCACCTCAGAATACCTGATTCTGACCTACTGTAGTAACGACGGCATTTATGTGGCTGGTCCAGATGATTTTCTGATCGATAGCGACCCCTACAATTTTGATGGTGGAGGATTGGGTGACGGAAATGCCATTGACTGGCAAGTGGAGGAGGTTAGATGATCTCTGGTTGGAAGTGGTCATCTTCTCCCGCTTGATTGGAGAGAATTTACCATAATAACAGCAGAAATGAGGGATTGCAGTTATATGGAGAGACTGGGACTGTTCTTCTTAGAGCAGCGAAGGTTAGGGGGAGATTGAATAGAAGTGTTTAAATGATAAGTGTATGGATACCCTCTACTCGGAGCTCTGACACGGCAAGAGTGCCCGAGGTAGGCAGAGGAAACGCTTCAAGGACACCATCAAAGCCTCCTTGAAAAAGTGCAACATCCCCACCGACACCTGGGAAACCCTGGCCCAAGGCCGCACAAAGTGGATGAGACGAATCCGGGAAAGCGCCGAACACCTCGTGTCTCGTTGCAGAGAGCAAGCTGAAGCCACGTGCTAACAGCGGAAGGAGCGCACGTCAACCCAAGCATCCCACCAACCCGCCCATTCAAACACCATCTGCCCCACCTGTGACAGAGACTGTAGGTCCCGCATTGGACTCATCATTCACCTGAGAACTCATTTTTACTGTGGAAGCAAGTCATCCTCGGTTCTGGGGGACTGCCTAAGAAGAAGATTGATACCGTAAATAAGGAGAAATTGGTTCCACTGGCTGACTTGTCAGTATTAAAAGGAGGAGCTTTGTTCACGCAGTGAGTTTTTATGATCTGGAACTAACTCTCAGAAAGGCTGGTGGAAGCAGATTCAATAGGGTCAGGTCGTAGCATGCTCGCCTCTGAGTGAGAAGGTCCTGTGTTCAAGTTCCACTCCAGCGATGTGAGTACAGCAATCTAGCTAACACTTCAGTGCAGTATTTAGAGAGCGCTGCACAGCCAGAGGGGCAGTACTGAGGGAGCACTGCACTGTCGGAGAGAGGGTACTGAGGAAGCAGTCCACTGTCGGAGTGTCAGTACCGAGGGAACGCTGCACTGTCGGATTGGCTGTACTGCTGAAGTGCCGTACTGTCGGAGTCTCAGTGCAGAGGGAGGGCTGCACTGTCGGAGGGGCAGTACTGTTGGAGCGCTGCACTGTCTGAGGGGCAGTACTGAGGGAGGGTTGCACTGTCGGAGGGGCAGTACTGAGGGAGCGCTGCACTGTCCGAATGGCAGTACTGAGGGAGCGCTGCACTGTTGGAGGGGCAGTACCGAGGGAACGCTGCACTGTCAGAAGGGCAGTATTGAGGGAGCGCCACTATGTCCGAGGGGCAGTAGTGAGGGAGCGCTGCACTGTTGGAGGTGCAGTACTGAGGGAGCGCGGCACTGTCGGAGGGACAGTACTGGGGGAGCACTACATTGTCGGAGGTGCAGTCCTGGGGGAGCGCTACATTGTCGGATTTGCAGTACTGGGGGAGCGCTACATTGTCGGAGGTGCAGTACTGAGGGGGCACGACATCGTTGGAGTGTCAGTACTGAGGGAGCGCTGCATTGTCGGAGGTGCAGTACTGGGGAGCTCTACATTGTCGGCGGTGCAGTACTGGGGGAGCGCTGTGTTGGCGGAGGAGCCATCTTTCTGATGCGACATTAAACTGAGGCATAATCTGTTGTCTCTCAGGTGGATGTTTGAAGAAGTGCTGTGGAGTTTTCTTCAGTGTTCTGGCCAATATTTATCTCAAACAGCATCACTAAAATAGATGGTCTGGTCATTATTACTTTGCTGTTTATGGAACTTGACGTGCACAAACTAACGGCCGTGTTTCCTACAGTACAACACTGATTACACTTCGAAATAACTTCATTGACTTTAAAGTGCTTTGGGACTCCCCAAGGTTGTGAAAGGCGCTCTATAAATGCAAGTCTTTCTTTGTTAATAGAAACTTTCAACAGGCGTTTGAATATGGATTTGAAAAGGAGAGATTTTCATTACCATTCACGACTGGATATGACAGATTTGAAATAATTTCATCGCTGGTCTCTGTCCAATTTCATCCCACTGAGCACGATGGTAGTGACACATGATATGATGGAGTGTGTCCTCAGGGTGAAGGCGAGACATAATCTCCACAAATATTGTGCAGTGTTCAGTCCTACCAATATCGTCATGGACAGAGACATATGCGATAGGTAGGTTGGTGAGGACGAGGTCATGCAGACTGTTCTATCATGTTGGTTCTCCCACCACCAGCCACAATCCCAGTCTTGGAGCTGTGTTCTTCAGGGATCAGTTAATGATGGTTCTTCCGAGCCACTCTCGGTGATGAACATTAAATATACCCCCTTCCAAGCCATAGTATATTTTGTGTCCTTCCTGCTCTTGGTGCTCCTATCACCTGGGGTTCAGCATGGAGATGTGCTGATTCATCAGCTGAGGGAGGTCAGTAGGTGGTAATCAGCAGGAATTTACAACTGCCCATATCTGAATGGCAGCCATGAGACTTCATTATGTCCTTGGGCAATGTTGAGGACTCGCAGTATCACACCCACCAGATTGCGTACACCTCTGGCCTCACTTCTGGTGGGTCTGTCCTGCTGTCATACCCTGGGATGGTGATGGCGGAGTCGGGATTTGTTAACTGATAGGTATGGTTCTGTGATTATGACTGCGAGAATTCAATGTTTCCAGAGCGGTTCCTTGAGTATTGAAATGTTTACAGGGTATTTACCGAATTGTTTCCTATTTTAAGCACATCCCTTGGATTCCTTGGAGTCAACCCTTTGATTGTTTTCTTTATTTTTCCCCTCTGTAAAGCACCATTACAAGTTTGGTTGGGTGAGTTCAATCTTTAGAAACATCTTGCTGTTCTTGTTGTAGATTCAGGTGAACAGAATGCCCTGGGAATGAAATTACTGGACTGAGGCGGGAGCAGTGTAAGCTAGGTGGCCCTGGAAATGTAATTACTAGACTGACGTCAGGGCAGTGTAATCTAGGTAGCTCTGGGAATGAAATTACTGGATTGAGGCAGGAGCAGTGTAATCTAGGCAGCCCTAGGAATGACATTCCAGGGCTGAGGCGGTAGCAGGGGAAAATAGGCAGCCCGTGGAATGAAATTCCTGGACTGAGGCGGGAGCAGTGGAATCTTGGTGGCTGTGGGAATTATATCCTGGAATGAAGCGGGAGCAGTGGAACCAAGGCGGCCCTGGGAATGAATTTCTTGGACTCAGACGGGAGCAGTGGAATGTAGGCAGCCCAGGGAATGACTTTCCTGGAATGAGGCTTGAGCAGTGGAATCTAGGCGGCCTTGTGAATGAAATTCTTGGCATGAGGCGGGAGCAGTGGAACCTAGACGGATCTGGGAATTAAATACCTGGACAGAGGAAGGAGCAGTGGAATGTAGGCGGCCCAGGGAATTACATTCTTGGACTATGGGGGAACCAATTGAATCTAGGCAGTCCTAGTAATGACTTTCCTGGACTGTGGCAGGAGCAAAGTAATCTAGGCCGCCCTGGGAATGAAACTCTTGAACTGAGGAAGGAGCAGTGGAAGCTAGGCTGCCTAGGGAATGAAATTCCTGGACTGAGAAAGGAGCAGTGGAATCTAGCCGGCCCTGGGAATTAAATTCCTAGACTGAGGCGGGAGCAGTGGAATCTATGCAGCCCAGGGAATGAAATTCCTGGACTGGGGCGGGAGCAGTGGAATCTAGGTGGCCCTGTGAATTACATTCCTGGACTGAGGCAGGAGCAAAGGAATCTAGGCAGCCCTGGGAATGAAATTCCTGGACTGAGGTGGGAGCAGTGCAATCTAGGTGGCCTGGGAATGAAATTCCTGGACTCAGGCGGGAGCAGTGGAATGTAGGCGGCCCAGGGAATGACATTCCTGGACTGAGGCGGGAGCAATGTAAACTCGGCAGCCCTGGGAATGAAATTCCTGGATTGAGGCGGGAGCAGAGGAAGCTAGGCGGCGTTGTGAATGAAATTCCAGGAATGAGGCAGGATCAGTGTAACCTAGGCGGCCCTCGGAATGAAATTCCTGGACTGAGGTGGAAGCAGAGGAATTTAGGCGGCACTGGATGTGGAATTCCTGGACTGAGGTGGGAGCAGAGGAATCAAGGTGGCACTGGGAATGAAATTCCTTGACCGAGGCGGGCGCACTGGATTCTAGGCGGCCCTGGTAATGAAATTCCTGGACTGAGGCAGAAGCAGTGTAAAGTAGGCAACCCTGGGAATTAAACTTCTGGATTGAGTTGTGAGCAGTGGAATCTTGGCAGCCTGGGATTGATATTCCTGGACTGAGGCAGGAGCAGTGGAATCGAGGCGGCGCTAGGATTGAAATTCCTAGACTGAGGCAGGAGCAGTGTAATCTTGGTGGCTCTGGGAATTACATTCCTGGACTGAGGCTGGAGCAGTGGAATCTAGGTGGCACTGGGAATTATATTCCCGGACTGAGGCGGGAGCAGTGGAATCTATGCAGCCCTGGGAATTACATTACTGGACCGAGTCAGGGGCAGTGGAATGTAGGCAGCCCTGGGAATGACATTCCTGGTTTCTGGCGGGAGCAGTATAATCCAGGCGGCCTGGGATTGAAATTCCTGGATTGAGGCGGGAGCAGTGTAATCTAGGCAGCCTGGGAATTAAATTCCAGGGTGGAGGCGGAGCTGTGTAATCTAGGCAGCCTGGGAATGAAATTCCTGGATTGAGGCGGAGCAGTGCCATGTAGGCAGTGACTTCATTCCATCACTGGGATCATCTCTAAGATCCTGCCATTCAGGAACTTTTATTTATCCTTCATGTTTTTACCCCAATGTCCTGGCATGGTAAAAATCAGAGTACACGTTTGGGGCAATGCATATTTTCTAGTATTTTATTCCATCCTTTTTTCTGTCACTTTCTCATCTTTTGTTCTCAGTTTGAGTTTAATACATGAAGAGAAATTTCGTTCTCTGTTTTCTGTCCACGGCACTCAAAGGATGGGTGAAATAACAGCTTAACATTTACATTTACATTTGTAACAGTTCAGCAGAATGTTGTCTCAGGTTCAGAAGATTTTCACCAAATGCCGAAATGTCATCGGCCTGAAACGTTAACTTTATTTCTCTCTCCACAGATGCGGCCTGACCTGCTGAGTATTTCTAGCAGTCTCTGTTTTTATTTGCTGCTGTTTTCACCGAATGGTCGGTGTGGTGGCTTACACAGAGTCTCAGGAACAAATGATGGGAGATCACATCCGCATCGTTAAATGTATGAAATATCCGCTAATCATTTAGTTCCAGTCAGTGTCTCCTTTCACACCCTCTCCAGTTCTGCATTAGTGGCACTGCTTCTGAAGGTTAGAGTAGGATTACAAAGATAATTTCCATTTCCACAGAATGTTCATTCAGTCAGATTTCAAAACATTTCTTTCCAAACTTTGTTTAGAATTTACAATTGATCCCATGCCCGTCTGGGGAAGATCAGTAGATCTGTCAGTGAGACCCAAAGTGATTCTGTATTGCCTCCTGCTATCCTTCAGGATAAACAATCCCAAATGATTGTTACTGATGTACTGAGGATAAGAAAATCCTTTCATATTTTTTCGTCTAATATTCACTGCACAGGTTGGAAAGCAACAGCTGAATAGTTGAAGGGTAAACCTCTTCCATTTGTTTTCAGGTACTTTACAAAAGCGTTCGGCGGCACTTTGCCTGTGGGACAGGTCGTCTGATTTCGATATAAATTACCTGGCCAATGATAACGATTTATTTTAATTCAGTGTCTATTCTTTGCAATGTTATTTGGAAAATCTTCCTTTCAATGAGCTGCGATTTGTGCATTTCAAAAAAGTGTAGAAAACTCAATCTTTAACACTTCTTACAACCCAGTTATCTTAATAACTGCAGTGCAATTATATTTATTACCTTATTGTCATATTACATCCATACATTTTCAATACAATTGCCTGTAATTATTGTACACCAAGGTAGCAGTTCCTGTATTTTGCTGCAAAATGGATATTCTAACAAGGAGCAGGAATCCAAGCAGGACTTACCACGTCCCTAACACAGGGGCACAGAAGCGAATTGCATCGCTCCAAATGCTGACTGATCCTAGGACACGAAGGCTTCCTGAGAGGTTCTGGTCCTTTGTGTCCCTGGTACCTCGGATGGTGCTCTTGTCTGCATGGTTAAAGGTAGATCCAACACTTAATCTCTCATTGATTAAGAATCTGTTACTTTAATTTTGTATTTACCACAATTTCATTTATTATTCCGCAATTATTCCCGATTATTATTGTAATATACCTTGTAGTCAGCTCCACAGGTAAAAAAATTAGAATATGTCTTTGAGTGGTGCTAGTGAGTTGCAGATTTCACCCCAATACCATCAAATTGCTGCTTTTGCTCCCTTCCTGATATATAATGTTCCTGTTCATTTCCCTTCCTCACAGTGAATTTGGTGACAATTGTGATCCTTTCCCGGGGTAAGTGCGGTCTCTCCAAATGTGTCACTCGCTACCTGGTGGCCATGGCCACAGCGGATCTACTGGTCGTTATCCTCGATCTGATATTGAGGCAGATTCCCATTGTTTATAAGGACAAGTTTCATTTCGTGCTGTTCTTCCGCATGTGTAATATCCACGCCGTTCTGATTTATGCAGCCACAGACTGTTCTGTCTGGTTCACCGTCACTTTCACCTTTGATCGATTTGTGGCCATTTGTAGCCAGAAGCTGAAAACTAAATATTGCACCGAGAAAACGGCGGCTGTGGTTCTGGGAACAGTGACTGTACTGAGCGGTTCAAAGAACATTTTCTGGTATTTTATGTTCACAGATCGGTATTGGCTTCAGAACAACCCCTGGTTTTGTGGTGTAACAGCCGATGTTTTGTTTTCACGTGTCTGGGGAGCAATCGAGTTCCTTCATTATATTCTCACCCCGGGGGTCCCATTTGTTCTGATTCTGCTGCTCAACGCTGTCACTATCAGGCACATTTTACTGGCCAGCAGAGCCCGCAGGAGACTCCGTGGTCCCAGCAGTGGGGGGAGTCCCAGGGACCCAGAGATGGAGAGTCGCAGAAAATCCATCATTTTACTGCTTGTTATCTCCGGCAACTTCATCCTGTTATGGGCAGTGTTTACGGTGTTTTGTATATTGAACCGGATGTATGATTTGGGGTTATGGTCTGTATTTCTACCATATTATGTTCTCGAAATGGGTATGATGCTGCAGCTGCTGAGTTGCTGCACAAACACTGGGATTTATGCAGTGACCCAGACTAAGTTCAGAGAGCAGTTGAAGAATGTGGGGAAATACCCCTTTACACTGATTGTAAAATTCATTAAAGGATGAGAAGAAATGGAGAATTTGCAGCCTGAGATCTCCCTGGGCCTGTTATTGTGAGCGAGCTGCTCACCAAGGGCCGGACCGGGCCGTGCTAGTGATCAGCAACATTCACAAACTCACTCACACAGTCTACACTGGGCTCCCTGGGCCTAATGTTGCAGTGAGCCGCTCTCCCCAGGGCCGCGGGGCTGGTGATCGGGGACAATCACACACTCACAGACACACTGTCAACACTGGGCTCCCTGGGCGCGATATTGTGGTGAGCAGCTCTGCCCCGAGTCGCAGGGCGGGTGATTTGGGAAATTCACACACTCACTCACAAACTGACTACACTGGGCTCACTGTGTCTGATATTGTGGTGAGCCACTCTTCCCCGGGCCGCCCGTGGGGCCGGTGATCAGGGACAGTCACACACACTGTCTACACTGGGCTCACTGTGTCTGATATTGTGGGGAGCCACTCTCCCACGGGCCCCGGGGCCAGTGATTGGGGACATTCACACACTCACTCACAAACTGACTACGCTGGGCTCACTGTGTCTGATATTGTGGTGAGCCACTCTTTCCCGTGCCGCCCGTGGGGCCGGTGATCAGGGACAGTCACACATTCACTCACACACTGTCTACACTGGGCTCACTGTGTCTGATATTGTGGTGAGCCACTCTCCCCCAGGCCGCGGGGCCAGTGATTGGGGACATTCACACACACACTCACATACTGTCTACACTGGGCTCACTGGGTCGGATATTGTGGCGAGCCGGTCTCCCCCGGCCCGCCCGTGGGGCCGGTGATCGGGGACATTCAATCACATACTGTCTACACAGGGTTCCATGGGTCTGATATTGTGGTGAGCCACTATCCCCCGGGCCACCCGCTGGACCGGTGATCGGGAACATTCACACGATCACTCACACACTGTCTACACTGGGATCACTGGGTCTGATATTGTGGTGAGCCGCTATCCCTCGGGCCACCAGCGGGACCGGTGATCGGGGACATTCACACACTCAGACATTCACACAGCCACTCACACAATGTCTACACTGGGCTCCCTGGGCGTGATATTGTGGTGAGTCGCTCTCCCCCGGGCTGGTGATCTGGGACATTCACACACTCTCTCACAGATTCTCTACAGTGGGCTCCCTGGGCCTGATATTGTGGGGAGACGCTCTCCCCATTGCCGAGGGGCCGGTGATCGGGGACATTCACACACTCACTCACACACTGTCAGCACTGGGCTTCCTGGGCCTGATATTGTGGTGAGCCGCTCTCCCCCGGGCCACGGGGCTGGTGATCGGGGACAGTCACATGCACACTCATACACTTTCCAAACTGGGCTCCCTGTGTCTGATATTGTGAAGAGCCGCTCTCCCCCGAGCTGGGATGGTGTTTGCGGACATTCACACACACACTCACACACTCTCTACACTGGGCTCCCTGGGTCTGATATTGTGGAAAGCCGCTCTCCCCTGGGCCGGGACAGTGTTCGCAGATATTCACTCACTCACTCACACACGCTCTACACTGGGCTCCCTGGGTCTGATATTCTGGTGAGCCTCTCTACCCCGGTCACGGTGCCGGTGATCGGGGACATTCACACACTCACTCACACACTCTCTACACTGGGCTCCCTGGGCCTGATATTGTGGTGAGCCGCTCTCTCCCGGGCCGGGCTGGTCATCGGGGACATTCACACTCTCACTCACACACTGTCTACACTGGGTTCCCTGGGTCTGATATTGTGGTGAGCCGCTGTTCGCTGGCCACGGGGCCGGTGATCGGGGACATTCACACACACACTCACACACTGCCTACTCTGGGGTCCCTGGGCCTGATATTGTGGCGAGCCGGTCTCCCCGGACCGCCCGCGGGGCTGGAGATCGGGGACATTCACACACTGACTCACATACTGTATACACTGGGCTCACTGGGTCTGATATTCTGGAGAGCCGCTCTCCCCTGGGCCGTCCGAGTGGCTGGTGATCGGGGACATTCAGACACTCACTCACACACTGTCTACACTGGGCTCCCTGGGCCTGATATTGTGGTGAGCTGCACTCGCCCGGGCCGCGGGGCTGGTGATCGGCGACATTCATACACTCACTCACACACTGTCTAATCTGGGCTCCCTGGGTCTCATATTGTGGTGAGCCGGTCTCCCCTGGACCGCCCGCGGGGCTGGTGATCGGGGACATTCACACACTCACTCACACACTGTCTACACTGGGCTCCCTGGGCCTGATATTGTGGAGAGCCGCTCTCCCCCGGGCAGTGGGGCTGGTGATCGGGGACATTCACACACTCACTCACACACTCTCTACACTGGGCTCACTGGGCCTGATATTGTGGTGAGCCGCTATTCCTCGAGTCGTGTGGCCTGTGATCAGGGACATTCACACACTCATCATTCACACACCCACTCACACAGTGTCTACACTGGACTCCCTGGACATGATATTGTGGTGAACCGCTCTCCCCCGGGCTGGTGATCGGGGACGTTCACACACTCACTCACACACTCTCTACACTGGGCTCACTGGGTATAAAAGCGGCAGCGAGGCCAGGAGAGGCCTCAGAGCAGCGGCGGCAGGCAGCGAGAGGCGGGACCTGTGGGAGACTCGGCGGCGAGGTATAAAAGCGGCAGCGAGGCCAGGAGAGGCCTCAGAGCAGCGGCGGCAGGCAGCGAGAGGCGGGACCTGTGGGAGACTCGGCGGCGAGGTATAAAAGCGGCAGCGAGGCCAGGAGAGGCCTCAGAGCAGCGGCGGCAGGCGGCGAGAGGCGGGACCTGTGGGAGACTCGGCGGCGAGGTATAAAAGCGGCAGCGAGGCCAGGAGAGGCCTCAGAGCAGCGGCGGCAGGCAGCGAGAGGCGGGACCTGTGGGAGACTCGGCGGCGAGGCCAGGAGAGACATACCAATCTCCAGTCTGCGAGCTCGGTAGTTGCAGGGAGGTAAAAAGTAATCGGGGTGTGACGTCACCAGGGAGCAGGTAAGTGATTGGTTGGTGAGTATTTCTCTCTTTTCATTACAAGCTTGAATTCTGTGGTGTTAAATTTCTAGGGGCTCTGTTGTGGTGAGGACAGTTGGTAAATAAAGCGCCCTAGAGTATACCTGTAACTGGGGTATTGAATACATTTTTAGATTAATTAAAGGAGTAAGTCATGGCAGGAGAGCTCAGACCCGTGTTCTGCTCCTCCTGCTCTATGTGGGAAATCAGGGACGCTGCCAGTGTCCCTGGCGACCATGTGTGCGGGAAATGCATCCAGCTGCAGCTACTTGTAGACCGCATTGTGGCGCTCGAGCTGCGGGTGGATGAATTTTGGAGCATACGCGATGCTGAGAGGCTCGTGGATAGCACGTTTAGCGAGTTGTTCACGCCTCAGGGTAGGGCAGCACAGGGGGTGACCATCAGGCGGAGCAACAAAGGCAGGCAGGTAGTGCAGGGAACCCCTGCGGACATCCCCCTTTCAAACAAGTATACCGCTTTGGATACTGTTGAGGGGGATGACTCACCAGGGGAAGGCAGCAGCAGCCAACTTCCTGGCACTGGCGGTGCTCCTGCTGCCCAGGAAGGGGGGAAAAAGAGTGGGAGAGCAATAGTGTGTGGTAAACCACGTTCACTATCGTTAGCACTGTTCACCACTGTTCGTTATAACTGTATCACTGACCACTATTGTATCACGGTACGAGGTCGCCTCTTGCCACACTGCTATACCTGGGATGACCACTGCCGACTCCGCCTTGGCTCCACCCACCAGGCCAGGTATAAAGGTGAGCGACTGGCTGGTATTCCTCCTGCTTGGATCGGATCACCCACGAGAGTGGGCTGTTATTTAGTCAATAAAAACCTTTAGTCACCTTCGTAACTCTTCGCCTTTTATTGGAGGAATTGATAGGTATATCAATTTTATTGACTAAATTTAATGATGTCCGACAACGAGTCACAACCGGCGGAGGAGCCACCAGCGCAGCTCCCAGGAGCACAGCCACACCAGCCAGCTTGGCTGCGAGCCCTCAGACCGCCGTACCTGGACCTGAACCCACGAGCAGCAAACTCAGCCGCAGACTTTAAACACTGGCTGGTCTGCTTCGAATCATACCTGAGAGAATCCAGCGTCCCTCAGGCATCCAAACTAAGTGTCCTGCAGGCACAACTGAGCCCGAGAGTATACACTCTCATCGAGGACATGACTACCTACGAGACCGCCATCAACCTGCTGAAACAGAAGTACCGGACCCCGGTAAACTACATGTACGCTAGGCACCTCCTAAGATCACGGCCGCAACAGCCAGGAGAATCAGTAGCCGAATTCTCACAGGCGCTATATGCACTCGCCAGGAACTGTGACTTTAAATCGGTGTCGGCAGCCGAAAATACTGAAGATAATATCCGCGACGCATTCCTGAAAGGCCTACGGTCCGAGTACTCACGGCAAAGACTGCTGGAAGCTAAAGACCTCAGCATGGAAAAAGCTGAAGCCCTCGCTATCTCCCTGGAAGTGGCCCACCAAGATCAGGAAGCATTCACCAGGTACTGCTCGCGACCCTGGGACTCGGGCCCGACCCCTACCACAGCACCCTTCCCAGCGCCGCCCCCGGGACCTACCTCTGCGTCGGCGTCCCGGACCCGACCGGCCCCGCCACCCCCGGCACCGGCCCCGACATCGGGCATCCGCGATCGGGCCGCCGGCTGTTTTTTTTGTGGCCAGGAGAAGCACCCGAGGTCGCGCTGCCCAGCCAAGAACTCCATATGTAGAACCTGCCTGAAGAAAGGCCACTTCTCCAAGGCCTGCAGGAGCGGATCCTCAGAGGCCAGCAGTGCCGCATGCGAACTATGGGGGCGGCCATCTTCGTTTAGGGCAACTGAGGCCAGCATCCCCACACATGAGTCATGGGGGCGGCCATCTTTGTTTAGGGCAACTGAGGCCAGCATCCCCACACATGAGTCATGGGGGCGGCCATCTTTGATTAAGGCAACCGACCCCAATAGTGCCTCATGGGGCCCTACCTCGTGGGAGACGCCATTTTACTCACCACGCCCGACCGCCTCGCCCGCAGATGACAACGACTCGCTCAGCTACACACTAGCTTCCGTCACCCTGGACCAAGCCCGCCCGCACCATCTGTCCAAGTCAATGATGGACATCAAAGTGAACGGCCACGCCACGACCTGCCTGTTCGACAGCGGAAGCACGGAGAGCTTCATCCACCCAGACACGGTGAGCCACTACTCCCTCTCTGTCCTACCAACGCGCAGCCGAATCTCGATGGCATCGAGGTCCCACGCCACGGACATCAGCGGCTACTGTGTCGTGACCCTGTCGGTTAAGGGCACGGAGTATAAAAACTTTAAACTCCTCGTCCTCCCCCATCTCTGCGCTGCCGTCCTACTAGGGCTGGACTTCCAATCCCACCTCCAAAGCGTAACCCTAGCATACGGTGGACCCCTCCCCCCACTCACAGTCAACAACCAGCAAACGTTAAACCGCCCACCGCGTAACACCTGCAGCCTCTCCACCCTCAAGGTCCCGCCACCCTCTCTGTTTGCTAACCTTACCCCTGACTGCAAACCCGTCGCTACCAAAAGCAGGCGGTATAGCGCCGGGGACAGAGCCTTCATTAGCTCTGAGGTGCGGCGCCTCCTGAAAGAGGGCATTATCGAGGGGAGCAGCAGCCCCTGGCGTGCCCAGGTCGTAGTCGTAAAGACCGGCGATAAAAACCGCCTGGTCATCGACTACAGCCAGACCATAAACAGATATACCCAGCTGGACGCATACCCCCTCCCCCGCATATCTGACATGGTCAATCAGATTGCACAGTATAAAGTATTCTCGACCATCGACCTGAAGTCGGCCTACCACCAACTCCCTATCCACCCTGAGGACCGCCAGTATACCGCCTTCGAGGCGAATGGGCGCCTATACCACTTCCTTAGGGTCCCCTTCGGTGTCACTAATGGGGTCTCGGTCTTCCAAAGGGAGATGGACCAGATGGTTGACCAGAACGAACTGCAGGCTACATTCCCCTACCTAGATAACGTCACTATCTGCGGCCGCGACCAGCAGGAACATGACGCGAATCTGGAGAAATTCCTCCGTACGGCCCAACGGCTGAACCTCACCTACAATAAGGAGAAATGCGTGTTTAACACCACGCGCCTTGCCATCCTCGGCTGCGTAGTGGAGAACGGAATCATCGGCCCCGACCCAGAAAGAATGCGCCCCCTCATGGAGCTACCCCTCCCCCACTGCCCTAAAGCACTTAGGAGAACCCTGGGGCTTTTCGCCTACTATGCCCAATGGGTACCCAATTACGCGGACAAAGCCAGACCCCTCCTGAAAGCCACTTCCTTCCCCCTCACGGAGGAGGCGTGCGCGGCCTTCTCCCTCATTAAGGGAGACATAGCCAAGGCCACGATGCACGCAGTGGACGAGTCCATCCCCTTTCAGGTGGAGAGCGACGCCTCCGACTTCGCCTTAGCCGCCACCCTAAACCAGGAGGGGAGGCCAGTGGCCTTCTTCTCAAGGACCCTACAGGGCCCCGAGATCCGACATTCGTCGGTCGAGAAAGAGGCCCAGGCGATCGTGGAGGCAGTACGGCGCTGGAGGCACTACCTGGCAGGCAAACGATTTACCCTCCTCACCGACCAGCGTTCGGTGGCTTTCATGTTTAATAACAAGCTGAAGGGCAAAATCAAGAATGACAAGATTTTGAGATGGAGAATCGAGCTCTCCACCTACGATTATGAGATCTTGTACCGGCCAGGCAAGCTGAACGAATCCCCTGATGCCCTTTCACGAATGACATGCGCCAGCGCGCATATCGATAGGCTTCAGACCCTCCACGACCAGCTCTGCCACCCCGGAGTCACCAGACTCTACCATTTCATTAAGGCCCGCAACCTGACCTACTCCATCGAGGAGGTCAGGACCATGACCAGGAACTGCCAGACCTGTGCGGAGTGCAAACCGCACTTCTATAGGCCGGACCGAGCAAGCCTGATCAAGGCCACCCGCCCCTTCGAGCGCCTGAGCATCGACTTTAAGGGGCCCCTCCCGTCCTCTGACCGTAATGTGTACTTCCTCAACATCGTTGATGAGTACTCCCGTTTCCCCTTTGCCTTCCCCTGCCCCGACATGACCAGTAGCACGGTCATTAAGTGCCTGAATGCCCTCTTCGCCTTGTTCGGGTTCCCGAACTATATACACAGCGACCGGGGCTCCTCCTTCATGAGCGAGGAACTCCGGCAATTCCTCCTAGAGAGAGGTATTGCAGCAAGCAGGACCACCAGCTACAACCCCAGAGGTAACGGTCAGGTGGAAAGAGAGAACGCGACGGTATGGAAGGCCGTCCTCTTAGCCTTAAAGTCTAAGGGCCTCCCAACCTCCCGCTGGCAAGAAGTCCTCCCGACAGCGCTGCACTCCATCCGGTCATTACTTTGCACGGCCACTAACACCACCCCCCATGAACGAATGTTCGTTTTCCCCAGGAAGTCGACTACGGGAACCACTCTACCAACCTGGCTGACCGCCCCGGGGCCGGTCTGGCTGCGGAAACACGTGAGGACCCATAAAACGGACCCCCTGGTCGAGAGGGTGAACCTCCTGCACGCCAACCCCCAGTACGCCTACGTGGCGTACCCAGACGGGCGGGAGGACACTGTCTCCCTACGAGACCTCGCACCCTCAGCCGATCCGGAAACACCGCCACCACCCCCCCCAACCTCAGTCCAGGTAGACGGCATGCCGGAACCCCACGAGCCCTCGCCGACCACGCAAACACCAGCATCAACACCGGATAAGGCACCAGCACCGGATAAGGCAACACCACCGCTGCGGCGATCGGAGAGGCTTACGAAGCCTCCGGACAGACTGACCTACCAGAATTGGTAGTACACTTCACCCCGCCGGACTTAATTCTAAACAAGGGGTGAATGTGGTAAACCACGTTCACTATCGTTAGCACTGTTCACCACTGTTCGTTATAACTGTATCACTGACCACTATTGTATCACGGTACGAGGTCGCCTCTTGCCACACTGCTATACCTGGGATGACCACTGCCGACTCCGCCTTGGCTCCACCCACCAGGCCAGGTATAAAGGTGAGCGACTGGCTGGTATTCCTCCTGCTTGGATCGGATCACCCACGAGAGTGGGCTGTTATTTAGTCAATAAAAACCTTTAGTCACCTTCGTAACTCTTCGCCTTTTATTGGAGGAATTGATAGGTATATCATAGTGGTAGGGGATTCTATAGTAAGGGGAACAGATAGGCGTTTCTGTGGCCGTAGACGTGAATCCAGGATGGTTTGTTGCCTCCCTGGTGCCAGGGTCAAGAATGTCACTGAGCGGCTGCAGGGCATTCTGGAGGGGGAGGGTGAACAGCCAGTGGTCGTGGTCCACATTGGTACCAACGACATAGGTAAAAAGAGGGATGAGGTCCTGCAGCAAGTATTTAGGGAGCTAGGTGAAGGATTAAAGAGCAGGACCTCAAGGGTTGTAATCTCTGGATTACGCCCGGTGCCACGTGCTAGTAAGTATAGAAATAGGAAGATAGAACAGATGAATGCATGGCTAAAGGGATGGTGCAGGGGGGAGGGCTTTAGTTTCCTGGATCACTGGGTCTGCTTCTGGGAAAGGTGGGACTTGTACAAGTCGGACGGTTTACACCTGAACCAGAGGGGAACCAATATCCTTGCGGGGAGGTTTGCTAGCACTGCTGGGGGGGGTTTAAACTAACTTGGCAGGGGGATGGGGTACAGAGTGGAGCTATAGTAGGGGGTGATTTACAGCCAAATACAGAGGGAAAAACAAGTCAGCTGGGAAGGCAAAGCAAATATGTGAAGGCAAAAGAGAATATGGCAGGGCTGGAAGGCATTTATTTTAATGCAAGGAGTCCTGCAAATAAGGTGGATGAACTGAAGTTGTTGTTGAACACATGGGAGTGCGATATTGTTGCTAGCACGTAGACATGGTTGAGGGAGGGTCAGGACTGGCAGATCAATATTCCGGGGTATGGAATCTTCAGGCGAGACAGAGGGGGGTGTAAAAGGGGAGGGGGTGTTGCAATATTAATTAAGGAGTCAATTACTGCTGTAAGGAGGGATGATATATTAGCGGGTTCCTCTAATGAGGCCATATGGGTAGAACTTAAAAACAAAAAGGGGGCAAGCACTTTGCTGGGACTGTACTATAGGCCCCCAAACAGTCAGGGGGAGATAGAGGAACAGATATGTAGGCAAATCTCAGAAAAGTGCGAAAATTATAGGGTAATAATAGTGGGGGATTTCAACTTCCCCAATATAAATTGGGATAGTCAGAGTGTGAAAGGCTTAGAGGGTGCAAAATTCTTAAAGTGCATCCAGGAGAGCTTTTTGAGCCAACATGTGGAAAGTCCTACAAGAGAGGGGGCGATACTGGACCTAATTCTGGGGAATGTAGCCGGGCAAGTGGTGGAAGTGTCACTAGGAGAGCATTTTGGCGACAGTGACCACAATTCGGTGAGATTTAAGGTGGTCATGGAAAAAGACAAAGACGGCCCGGAAATAAGGGTTCTAAATTGGGGGAAGGCCGATTTTAATATGATAAGGCAGGATCTGGCCAAATTGGACTGGGAGCAGCTACTTATAGGAAAATCTGCATCAAAACAGTGGGAGACTTTCAGAAGGGAAATAGAGAGAGTACAACGCCAACATGTTCCTGTAAAGGTCAAGGGTGGGACCAACAAGCAAAGGGAACCTTGGATGACAAGGGATATACAAAAATGCATTAGAAATAAAAGGGGGGCTTTTGGCAGTTACAAAAGACTAAAGACGGAAGAAGCCCTAGAGGAGTATAAAAAATGCAGGGGCATACTTAAAAAAGAAATTAGGAGGGCGAGGAGGGGCCATGAAATAACACTGGCGAGCAAAATAAAGGAAAATCCTAAGATGTTTTATAAGTATATTAAGGGCAAGAGGATAACCAGGGAAAGGGTAGGGCCCATTAGGGACCAAAGTGGCAATCTGTGTGTAGAGCCAGATGATGTAGGCGGGGTTTTAAATGAATTTTTTGCATCTGTGTTCACTATGGAGAAAGACGATGCAGACATAGAAATCGGGCAAGAGGGCTGTGACATACTTGAACATATTAGCATCGAGAGGGAGGAGGTGCTAGCGGTTTTAGCAGGCCAAAAAGTGGATAAATCCCCAGGCCCGGACGAGATGTATCCCAGGCTGCTGTGGGAGGCAAAGGAGGAGATTGCAGGGGCTCTGACACAAATTTTCAGATCCTCTCTGGCCACAGGGGATGTACCAGAGGACTGGAGAACAGCTAACGTAGTACCATTATTCAAGAAGGGTAGCAGGGATAAACCAGGGAATTACAGGCCAGTGAGCCTAACATCTGTGGTAGGGAAATTATTGGAAAAAATTCTGAGGGACAAAATTAGTCTCCACTTGGAGAGGCAAGGATTAATCGGGGATAGTCAGCATGGCTTTGTCAAGGGTAAATCATGTCTGACAAATCTGATTGAATTTTTCGAGGGGGTGACTAGGGGGGTGGATGAGGGAAATGCTGTGGATGTGGTTTACATGGACTTCAGTAAAGCTTTTGACAAAGTCCCGCATAGGAGACTGGTCAAGAAGGTAAGAGCCCATGGGATCCAGGGTGCCTTGGCGCGTTGGATCCTAAACTGGCTGAGTGGCAGGAGGCAGAGGGTGATGGTCGAAGGTTGCTTTTGTGACTGGAAGCCTGTGTCCAGTGGGGTACCTCAGGGATCGGTGCTGGGTCCCTTGTTGTTTGTGATCTACATAAATGATTTGGATGAGAATGTAAAAGGTATGATCAGTAAGTTCGCAGATGACACGATAATTGGTGGGGTGGTAAATTGTGAGGAGGAAAGCCTCAGGCTACAGGACGATATAAACGGGTTGGTCAGATGGGCGGAAAAGTGGCAAATGGAATTTAACCCTGAAAAGTGCGAGGTGATGCATTTTGGACGGTCAAATAAGGCAAGGGAATACACAATGAGTGGTAGGACCCTAGGAAGTACAGAGGGTCAGAGGGACCTTGGTGTACATGTACATAGATCCCTGAAGGCAGCGGAACAGGTAGATAATGTGGTTAAAAAGGCATATGGGATACTTGCCTTCATTAGCCGAGGCATAGAATATAAGAGCAGGGAGGTTATGATGGAACTGTACAAAACGCTGGTGAGGCCACAGCTGGAGTACTGTGTGCAGTTCTGGTCGCCTCACTATAGGAAGGATGTGATTGCTTTGGAGAGGGTGCAGAGAAGATTCACCAGGATGTTACCTGGGATGGAGCGCCTCAGCTATGAAGAGAGGCTGGACAGGCTGGGGTTGTTTTCCTTGGAGCAAAGAAGGCTGAGGGGGGACCTGATTGAGGTGTACAAAATGATGAGGGGCATAGATAGGGTAGACAAAGAGGAACTTTTCCCCTTAGTAGGGGGGTCAATAACAAGGGGGCATAGATTCAGGGTAAGGGGCAGGAGATTTACAGGGGATTTGAGGAGGAACTTTTTCACCCAGAGGGTGGTTGGAATGTGGAACTCAATGCCTGAAAGGGTGGTAGAGGCAGGAACCCTCACAACATTCAAGAAGCATTTGGATGAGCAATTGAAATGCCATTGCATACAAGGCTATGGACCAAATGCTGGAAAATGGGATTAGACTGGACAGGGATGGATGGGCGGCGCAGACACGATGGGCCGAAGGGCCTCTTTCTGTGCTGTAAAACTCTATGACTCTATGACTCTATGACTCTCTCACACATTCTCTACACTGGGCCTGATATTGTGGTGAGCCGCTATTCCTCGAGTCGTGGGGCCTGTGATTAGGGACATTCACACACTCAGACATTCGCACACCCACTCACACAGTGTCTACACTGGGCTCCCTGGGCGTGCTATTGTGGTGAGCCGCTCTCCCCCGGGCTGGTGATCAGGGACATTCACACACTCTGTCACACATTCTCTACAGTGGGCTCCCTGGGCCTGATATTGTGGTGAGACGCTCTCCCCCTGGCCGAGGGGCCGGTGATCGGGGACATTCACACACTCACTCATACACTTTCAGCACTGGGCTTCCTGTGCCTGATATTGTGGAGAGCCGCTCTCCCCCGGGCTAGGATGGTGTTCGCGGACATTCTCACACACACTCACACACTCTCTACACTGGGCTCCCTGGGTCTGATATTGTGGAGAGCCGCACTCCCCCGGGGCGGGACGGTGTTCGCAGACATTCACTAACTCACTCACACACTCTCTACACTGGGCTCCCTGGGTCTGATATTCTGGTGAGCCTCTCTCCCCCGTTCATGGTGCCGGTGATCGGGGACATTCACACACTCACTCACACACTATCTACACTGGGCTCCCTGGGACTGATATTGTTTCGAGTCGCTCTCCCCCGGGCTGTGGGCCAGTGATCGGGGACATTCACACACTCACTCAGACATTCTCTACACTGGGCTCCCTGGGCCTGATATTGTGGTGATCCGCTCTCTCCCGGGCCGAGCTTGTGATCGGGGACATTCACACACTCACTCACACACTGTCTACACTGGATTCCCTGGGCCTGATATTCTGGTGAGCCGCTGTTCCCTGGCCACGGGGCCGGTGATCGGGGACATTCACACACTCACTCTCACACTGCCTACTCTGGGGTCCCTAGGCCTGATATTGTGGCGAGCCGATCTCCCCTGGACCGCCCGCGGGGCTGGAGATCGGGGACATTCACACACTGACTCACACATTGTATACACTGGGCTCACTGGGTCTGATATTCTGGTGAGCTACTCTCCCCTGGGCCGTCCGAGTGGCTGGTGATCGGGGACATTCACACACTCACTCACACACTGTCTACACTGGGCTCCCTGGGCCTGATATTGTGGTGAGCTGCACTCCCCCAGGCCGCGGGGCTGGAGATCGGGGACATTCATACACTCACTCACACACTGTCTAAACTGGGCTCCCTGGGTCTCATATTGTGGTGAGCCGGTCTCCCCTGGACCGCCCGCGGGGCTGGTGTTCGGGGACATTCACACACTCACTCACACACTGCATACACTGGGCTCCCTGGGCCTGATATTGTGGTGAGCCGCTATTCCTCGAGTCGTGGGGCCTGTGATTAGCGACATTCACACACTCAGACATTCACACACCCACTCACACAGTGTCTACACTGGGCTCGCTGGGCGTGATATTGTGGTGAGACGCTCTCCCCCTGGCCGAGGGGCCGGTGATCGGGGACATTCACACACTCACTCACACACTGTCAGCACTGGGCTTCCTGGGCCTGATATTGTGGTGAGCCGCTCTCCCCCGGGCTACAGGGCTGGTGATCGGGGTCATTGACATGCACACTCACACACTGTCTAAACTGGGCTCCCTGTGTCTGATATTGTGGAGAGCCGCACTCCCCCGGGCTGGGACGGTGTTCGCGGACATTCACACACACAGTCACACACTCTCTACACTGGGCTTCCTGGGTCTGATATTGTGGAGAGCCGCTCTCCCCTGGGCCGGGACGCTGTTCGCAGACATTCACTCACTCACTCACTCACTCTCTACACTGGGCTCCCTGTGTCTGATATTCTGGTGAGCCTCTCTCCCCCAGTCACGGTGCCGGTGATCGGGGATATTCACACACTCACTCACACACTATCTACACTGGGCTCCCTGGGCCTGATCTTGTTTCGAGTCGCTCTCCCCTGGGCCGTGGGCCGGTGATCGGGGATATTCACACACTCACTCACACACTCTCTACACTGTGCTCCCTGGGCCTGATATTGTGGTGAGCCGCTCTCTCCCGGGCCGGGCTGGTGATCGGGGACGTTCACACACTCACTCACACATTGTCTACACTTGGTTCCCTGGGTCTGATATTGTGGTGAGCCGCTGTTCCCTGGCCACAGGGCCGGTGATCGGGGACATTCAAACACTCACTCACACACTGCCTACTCTGGGGTCCCTAGGCCTGATATTGTGGCAAGCTGGTCTCCCCTGGACCGCCCGCGGGGCTGGAGATCGGGGACATTCACACACTGACTCACAGACTTTATACACTGGGCTCACTTGGTCTGATATTCTGGTGAGCCGCTCTCCCCTGGGCCGTCCGAGTGGCTGGTGATCGGGGATATTCACACACTCACTCACACACTCTCTACACTTGGCTCCCTGGGCCGGATACTGTGGTGAGCCACGCTCCCCTGTGCTGCAGGACCGGTGATAAGTGACATTCACTCGTTCACTCACACACTGTTTACACTCGGCTCCCTGTGCCTGATGTTCTGAAGAGCCGCTCTCCCCTGCGCAGTCATGTTGGTTACCAGGGTGATTCACACACTCACTCACACACTGTCTACACTGGGCTCCCTGGACCTAATGTTGTGGTGAGCTGCTCTACCCCGGGCCGGTGATCAGGCACATTCAAACAGTCACTCACACACTCTCTACACTGGGGTTCCTGGGCCTCATATTGTGGTGAACCGCTCTCCCCCGGGCCACGGGGCCAGTGATCAGGGACATTCACACATTCACTCACACACTGTCTACACTGGGCTCCTTGCATCTGATATTGTGGTGAGCCACTCTCCCCAGGGCCGCGGGGCTGGTGATTGGGGACATTCACACACTCACTCACAAACTGTCTACACTGGGCTCCCAGGGCCTGATATTGTGGTGAACCGCTCTCCCCCGGGCCACGGGGCCGGTGATCAGGGACATTCACACACTCACTCACACACTGACTGCACCAGGCTCCCTGGGCCTGATATTGTGGTGAGCCGCTCTCCACCGGCCCGCGGGGCCGGTGATCGGGGATATTCACACACTGACTCACACACTGTATACACTGGGCTCACTGGGTCTGATATTCTGGTGAGCCGCTCTCCCCTGGGCCGTCCGAGTGGCTGGTGATCGGGGACATTCACACACTCACTCACACACTCTCTACACTTGGCTCCCTGGGTTTGATACTGTGGTGAGCCACGCTCCGCTGGGCTGCAGGACCAGTGATCAGTGACATTCACTCATTCACTCACACACTGTTTACACTCGGCTCCCCCGGTCCACGGGGCCAGTGATCGGGGACATTCACACACTCACTCACACACTCTCTACACTGGGTTCCCTGGGCCTGATATTGAGGTGAGCCACTCTCCCCCGGGCCACGGGGCTGGAGATCGGGGACATTCACTCACTCACTCACATGCTGTCTACTCTGTGCTCACTGGGTCTGATATTGTGGTGAGCCGCTCTCTCCCTGGCCGCAGGGCCAATAATCAGGGACATTTATACACACTCGCACACTCTCCACACTGGGCTCCCTGGGCCTGATATTATGGTGAGTCAATCTACCCCGGGTCGTGGGGCCGGTGCTCGGGGACATTCACACACTCACTCACACATTGTCTACACTGGGCTCCCTGTGACAGATATTGTGGCGAGCTGCTCCCCCCGGACCAGGTCTCAGGTATGGGAGGTGCGATTTTATGTTAGATTGGGGAAGTACATTTTAAAGTGTTGACGATAGACTAGCAATGGCTAGCATTTAAAGAATTAATACATAGTTTACAACAAATATACATTCCTTTGAGGCACATAAAACCCACAGGAAATGTGGTCTAACCGTGGATAACCAGAGAAGTTAAAGATAGTATTAGATCAGAGGAAGAGGCTTATAATGCTGTCAAAAAGAGCAGTGAGCCTGCGTATTGGGAGGATTTTAGAAGTCAGCAAAGGAGAACCTAGGAATTGATAAAGAAAGCGAAAGTAGAATATGAGAGTAAATTCGTGAGAGAAATAAAAACAGACTGTTAAATCTCCAATACGTATGTAAATAGGAACAGATTAGTCCTCAGCAAAGGCCTGAACTACATTCCTGTTCTACCTGGACCACTCCCCCTGGCCTCTTACCCTCTCTAGATCTTTTCATCGCTAACTGCCGCCGTGACATCGGCCGTCTCCATTTCTCTGCTCCCTTCACTCACTCCAACCTACCTCCCTCTGAACTTGCAGCACTCCATTCTCTTAGATCCAACCCTGACATTGTCATTAAAACCGCTGACAATGGTGATGCTGTTGTTGTTTGGCGTACTGACCTCTACCTAGCGGAAGCGGAATGCCAACTCTCTTCACACACAAACTCTCTCTCTCAAACTCCCAGTCTCTCTCTCTCTCTCTCACTCCCAGTCTCCCTCTCTCTCTCTCTCTCTCTCTCTCTCACACTCCCACTCCCAGTCTCTCTCTCTCTCTCACACTCCCAGTCTCTCTCTCTCTCTCACATTCCCAGACTCTCTCTCTCTCTGACTCCCAATCTCTCTCTCTCTCTCTTTCACTCCCAGTCTCTCTCTCTCTCACACACTCCCAGTCTCTTTCTCTCTTACATTCCCAGTTTCTCTCTCTCTATCTCTCTCGCACTCCCAGTCTCTCTCTCTCTCTCTCACTCCCAGTCTCGCTCCCTCTCTCACACTCCCACTCTCTCTCTCTCTCTCACACTCCCTCTCTCTCTCTCTCACACACTCTCTCTCTTCACACACACACTCTCTCTCTCAAACTCCCAGTCTCTTTCTCTCTCTCTCACTCCCAGTCTCCCTCTCTCTCTCTCTCTCTCTCTCTCTTACACTTCCACTCCCAGTCTCTCTCTCTCTCTCACACTCCCAGTCTCTCTCTCTCTCTCACATTCCCAGACTCTCTCTCTCTCTGACTCCCAATCTCTCTCTCTCTCTCTTTCACTCCCAGTCTCTCTCTCTCTCACACACTCCCAGTCTCTTTCTCTCTTACATTCCCAGTTTCTCTCTCTCTTACTCTCTCTCACTCCCAGTCTCTCTCTCTCTCTCTCTCACTCCCAGTCTCGCTCCCTCTCACACACTCCCAGTCTCTCTCTCTCTCACACACTCCCAGTCACTCTTTCTCTCTCTCTCTCTCTCTCTCACACATTTCCACTCTCTCTCGCACACTCCCAGTCTCTCTCTCTCACACTCCCAGTCTCTCTCTCTCTCACAAACTCCCAGTCTCTCTCTCTCTCACACACACTCCCAGTCTCTTTCTCTCTTACATTCCCAGTTTCTCTCTCTCTATCTCTCTCTCACTCCCAGTCTCTCTCTCTCTCTCTCCCACCCCCACTCTCTCTCTCTCACACACACTCCCAGTCTCTCTCTCTCTCACTCCCAGCCTCTCTCTCTCTCTCTCCCCCCCAGTCTCTCTCTCTCACACACTCCCACTCTCTTTCTCTCTCTCTCTCACACACACACTCCCACTCTCTCTCTCTCTCTCTCTCTCACACACTCCCACTCTCTCTCGCTCTCTCTCTCTCACACACTTCCACTCTCTCTCTCTCTCACACACTCTCTCTCTTCACACACACACTCTCTCTCTCAAACTCCCAGTCTCTCTCTCTCTCTCTCACTCCCAGTCTCCCTCTCTCTCTCACATTCCCACTTCCATTCTCTCTCTCTCTCTCACACTCCCAGTCTCTTTCTCTCTTACATTCCCAGTTTCTCTCTCTCTCTCTCTCTCTCACTCCCAGTCTCTCTCTCTCTCTCACACACTCCCACTCTCTCTACCTCTCTCTCTCTCTCTCTCACACACTCGCTCTCTCAAACTCCCAGTCTCTCTCTCTCTCTCTCACTGCTGCCTCCTGTCCTGGAACCTTTTCCACCTAGGTTAGGCTCCTGAAATAAAATTAATTGAACCGACCTTTTCAACTTCCCCTAACCCCTAAAAGGTTAGAGGAGGTGGAAGGGTGGGAGACACTACACTGTAGTGTTTCGGGTTTAGCAACAGCTCCACTTATATAAGAGTTACTGGCCTCCTGCTCTCCTGACTGCACCAGCTGTGAAAGAAAAAGCCCGCGTAAGGTGAGCTTTTAAACTCACCAGTTACTGGCCTCCTGCTCTCCCGACTGCACTAGCTCCTCTCCTGGAACCTGGATTGGTCGGTGCCTCTGACTGCTCCCTCTCAAGCCTTTAAGCTCTCCCGCCTCGGGCTGCTCCCGCGCAGGTCCGCTGCTTCTCCGGTCTCGGGGCTGTGGGCCTCTCTGCTCTGCTGTTGATTTGGTCCCGCCTCTGCTGAAGCCGCCGGTTTTAAGTGCCGCCGGTCGCGCTGCTGCTCTCCCACAGGTCCAAGCTGTCTCTCTCTCTCTCTCTCTCTCACACTCCCACTCTCTCTCTCTCTCTCACACACACTCTCTCTTCACACACAAACTCTCTCTCTCAAACTCCCAGTCTCTCTCTCTCTCTCTCACTCCCAGTCTCCCTCTCTCTCTCTCTCTCTCTCTCTCTCACACTCCCACTCCCAGTCTCTCTCTCTCTCTCACACTCCCAGTCTCTCTCTCTCTCTCACATTCCCAGACTCTCTCTCTCTCTGACTCCCAATCTCTCTCTCTCTCTCTTTCACTCCCAGTCTCTCTCTCTCTCACACACTCCCAGTCTCTTTCTCTCTTACATTCCCAGTTTCTCTCTCTCTATCTCTCTCGCACTCCCAGTCTCTCTCTCTCTCTCTCACTCCCAGTCTCGCTCCCTCTCACACACTCCCAGTCTCTCTCTCTCTCTCACACTCCCAGTCACTCTTTCTCTCTCTCTCTCTCTCTCACTCCCAGTCTATCTCTCTCTCACACACTCCCAGTCTCTTTCTCTCTTACATTCCCAGTTTCTCTCTCTCTATCTCTCTCTCACTCCCACTCTCTCTCTCTCGCTCTCACTCCCAGTCTCTCTCTCTCTCTCTCACTGCCGCCTCCTGTCCTGGAACCTTTTCCACCTAGGTTAGGCTCCTGAAATAAAATAAATTGAACCTACCTTTTCAACTTCCCCTAACCCCTAAAAGGTTAGAGGAGGTGGAAGGGTGGGAGACACTACACTGTAGTGTTTCGGGTTTAGCAACAGCTCCACTTATATAAGAGTGACTGGCCTCCTGCTCTCCTGACTGCACCAGCTGTGAAAGAAAAAGCCCGCGAAAGGTGAGCTTTTAAACTCACCAGTTACTGGCCTCCTGCTCTCCCGACTGCACTAGCTCCTCTCCTGGAACCTGGATTGGTCGGTGCCTCTGACTGCTCCCTCTCAAGCCTTTAAGCTCTCCCGCCTCGGGCTGCTCCCGCGCAGGTCCGCTGCTTCTCCGGTCTCGGGGCTGTGGGCCTCTCTGCTCTGCTGTTGATTTGGTCCCGCCTCTGCTGAAGCCGCCGGTTTTAAGTGCCGCCGGTCGCGCTGCTGCTCTCCCACAGGTCCAAGCTGTCTCTCTCTCTCTCTCTCTCTCACACTCCCACTCTCTCTCTCTCTCTCACACACACTCTCTCTTCACACACAAACTCTCTCTCTCAAACTCCCAGTCTCTCTCTCTCTCTCTCACTCCCAGTCTCCCTCTCTCTCTCTCTCTCTCTCTCTCTCACACTCCCACTCCCAGTCTCTCTCTCTCTCTCACACTCCCAGTCTCTCTCTCTCTCTCACATTCCCAGACTCTCTCTCTCTCTGACTCCCAATCTCTCTCTCTCTCTCTTTCACTCCCAGTCTCTCTCTCTCTCACACACTCCCAGTCTCTTTCTCTCTTACATTCCCAGTTTCTCTCTCTCTATCTCTCTCGCACTCCCAGTCTCTCTCTCTCTCTCTCACTCCCAGTCTCGCTCCCTCTCACACACTCCCAGTCTCTCTCTCTCTCTCACACTCCCAGTCACTCTTTCTCTCTCTCTCTCTCTCTCACTCCCAGTCTATCTCTCTCTCACACACTCCCAGTCTCTTTCTCTCTTACATTCCCAGTTTCTCTCTCTCTATCTCTCTCTCACTCCCACTCTCTCTCTCTCGCTCTCACTCCCAGTCTCTCTCTCTCTCTCTCACTGCCGCCTCCTGTCCTGGAACCTTTTCCACCTAGGTTAGGCTCCTGAAATAAAATAAATTGAACCTACCTTTTCAACTTCCCCTAACCCCTAAAAGGTTAGAGGAGGTGGAAGGGTGGGAGACACTACACTGTAGTGTTTCGGGTTTAGCAACAGCTCCACTTATATACGAGTGACTGGCCTCCTGCTCTCCTGACTGCACCAGCTGTGAAAGAAAAAGCGCGCGAAAGGTGAGCTTTTAAACTCACCAGTTACTCGCCTCCTGCTCTCCCGACTGCACTAGCTCTCTCCTGGAACCTGGATTGGTCGGTGCCTCTGACTGCTCCCTCTCAAGCCTTTAAGCTCTCCCGCCTCGGGCTGCTCCCGCGCAGGTCCGCTGCTTCTCCGGTCTCGGGGCTGTGGGCCTCTCTGCTCTGCTGTTGATTTGGTCCCGCCTCTGCTGAAGCCGCCGGTTTTAAGTGCCGCCGGTCGCGCTGCTGCTCTCCCACAGGTCCAAGCTGTCTCTCTCTCTCTCTCTCTCTCACACTCCCACTCTCTCTCTCTCTCTCACACACACTCTCTCTTCACACACAAACTCTCTCTCTCAAACTCCCAGTCTCTCTCTCTCTCTCTCACTCCCAGTCTCCCTCTCTCTCTCTCTCTCTCTCTCTCTCACACTCCCACTCCCAGTCTCTCTCTCTCTCTCACACTCCCAGTCTCTCTCTCTCTCTCACATTCCCAGACTCTCTCTCTCTCTGACTCCCAATCTCTCTCTCTCTCTCTTTCACTCCCAGTCTCTCTCTCTCTCACACACTCCCAGTCTCTTTCTCTCTTACATTCCCAGTTTCTCTCTCTCTATCTCTCTCGCACTCCCAGTCTCTCTCTCTCTCTCTCACTCCCAGTCTCGCTCCCTCTCACACACTCCCAGTCTCTCTCTCTCTCTCACACTCCCAGTCACTCTTTCTCTCTCTCTCTCTCTCTCACTCCCAGTCTATCTCTCTCTCACACACTCCCAGTCTCTTTCTCTCTTACATTCCCAGTTTCTCTCTCTCTATCTCTCTCTCACTCCCACTCTCTCTCTCTCGCTCTCACTCCCAGTCTCTCTCTCTCTCTCTCACTGCCGCCTCCTGTCCTGGAACCTTTTCCACCTAGGTTAGGCTCCTGAAATAAAATAAATTGAACCTACCTTTTCAACTTCCCCTAACCCCTAAAAGGTTAGAGGAGGTGGAAGGGTGGGAGACACTACACTGTAGTGTTTCGGGTTTAGCAACAGCTCCACTTATATACGAGTGACTGGCCTCCTGCTCTCCTGACTGCACCAGCTGTGAAAGAAAAAGCGCGCGAAAGGTGAGCTTTTAAACTCACCAGTTACTCGCCTCCTGCTCTCCCGACTGCACTAGCTCTCTCCTGGAACCTGGATTGGTCGGTGCCTCTGACTGCTCCCTCTCAAGCCTTGAAGCTCTCCCGCCTCGGGCTGCTCCCGCGCAGGTCCGCTGCTTCTCCGGTCTCGGGGCTGTGGGCCTCTCTGCTCTGCTGCTGATTTGGTCCCGCCTCTGCTGAACCCGCCGGTTTTAAGTGCCGCCGGTCGCGCTGCTGCTCTCCCACAGGTCCAAGCTGTCTCTCTCTCTCTCTCTCTCTCTCTCACACTCCCACTCTCTCTCTCTCTCACACACTCTCTCTCTTCACACACACACTCTCTCTCTCAAACTTCCAGTCTCTCTCTCTCTCTCACACTCCCAGTCTCCCTCTCTCTCTCTCTCTCTGTCTCACACTCCCACTCCCAGTCACTCTCTCTCTCTCACACTCCCAGTCTCTCTCTCTCTCTCTCACATTCCCAGACTCTCTCTCTCTCTCACACTCCCAGTCTCTTTCTCTCTTACATTCCCAGTTTCTCTCTCTCTATCTCTCTCTCACTCCCAGTCTCTCACTCTCTCTCTCACTCCCAGTCTCGCTCCCTCTCACACACTCCCAGTCTCTCTCTCTCGCACACACTCCCAGTCACTCTTTCTCTCTCTCTCTCTCTCTCACTCCCAGTCTCTCTCTCTCACTCTCTCACTGCCGCCTCCTGTCCTGGAACCTTTTCCACCGAGGTTAGGCTCCTGAAATAAAATAAATTGAACCTACCTTTTCAACTTCCCCTAACCACTAAAAGGTTAGAGGAGGTGGAAGGGTGGGAGACACTACACTGTAGTGTTTCGGGTTTAGCAACAGCTCCACTTATATAAGAATTACTGGCCTCCTGCTCTCCTGACTGCACCAGCTGTGAAAGAAAAAGCCCGCGAAAGGTGAGCTTTTAAACTCACCAGTTACTGGCCTCCTGCTCTCCCGACTGCACTAGCTCTCTCCTGGAACCTGGATTGGTCGGTGCCTCTGACTGCTCCCTCTCAAGCCTTGAAGCTCTCCCGCCTCGGGCTGCTCCCGCGCAGGTCCGCTGCTTCTCCGGTCACGGGGCTGTGGGCCTCTCTGCTCTGCTGTTGATTTGGTCCCGCCTCTGCTGAACCCGCCGGTTTTAAGTGCCGCCGTTCGCGCTGCTGCTCTCCCACAGCTCCAAGCTGTCTCTCTCTCTCTCTCTCTCTCACACTCCCACTCTCTCTCTCTCACACTCCCAGTCTCTCTCTCTCACACTCCCAGTCTCTCTCTCTCTCACAAACTCCCAGTCTCTCTCTCTCTCACACACACTCCCAGTCTCTCTCTCTCTCTCTCACACACTCCCAGTCTCTCTCTCTCTCACACACACTCCCAGTCTTTCGCTCTCTCTCACATTCCCAGTCTCTCTCTCTTTCTCACATTCCCAGACTCTCTCTCTCTCTGACTCCCAATCTCTCTCTCTCTCTCTTTCACTCCCAGTCTCTCTCTCTCTCTCTCCCACCCCCACTCTCTCTCTCTCACACACACTCCCACTCTCAATACAATACAATACAATACAAATCGCTTTATTGGCATGATAAGGTACATCTTATGTTGCCAAAGCTTCAAAATACATTTATGGTTGAACACATAAACGCGGTTCCATTCATACAGTGTATAAACAGGTATATCCCTGAGTTTATAAATATATTTTCGCCTTGTTTATATATACTCTTGTCTTAGTTTACCGGTTGTCCCTCTGTTCATGGCAAGCTGTAACATAGTGTGCCGCCAGTGTTACACAGCTTCTCTCCTCCCCCAGTAGGAATGGGAGTTTTTGGTTGTCAGTCAGATTTCTGAATTCAGGGCATATTTGTGAGAATTTTTGATAGAAATTCTCTCTGATGCCCTCATATTTTCCACAGGCTGTGAGGAAGTGCATCTCTGTCTCAACTACTCCCTGACTGCAGTGAGAGCATATCCTGTCTTCTCTTGGCAGCCTGGTCTGCCTGTGTCTGCCTTTTTCGATCGCTAGGCTATGTTCGCTAAGTCTGTACCTTGTCAAGGTTCTTCTCAGTTTGTTATCCTTTACCATGGTCAGGTAATCAGCTATGTTGTATTGTCTGTTTAGGGCCAAGTAGCAATTGAGTTTGCTTTGGGTTTTTGTTGTTTCTGCCCAATATGACAGATATTTTTCCTTTTGCTTAGCGACGATTGTGTTGGGTCGAATTCTTTGTGTTACCCTGTCACTGTCCTGGGGCTGGTTATTGTTAGTATTGTTATTAGTTACTTTATTGAATCCCAGGACTAGTTGACTGAGGGTATTCTTCTTTATGGTCAGCTCTTGGCATTTCAGGGCGTCGTAGTGATAGCATTGGGGATTGCTCATTTGTAGGTGATTCCAAAATTTGGTTGCTCTTTTTTGGATAGTGATTATTAATGGGTATTGGCCTAGTTCCGCCCTGCATGCGTTGTTTACTGTTTTCCTTTGAGTCCGGAGGATACTTTTACAGAATTCCGCATGTAGGATCTCAATTGGGTGTTTGTCCCATTTTGCAAAATCTTGTTGTGTTAGTGGTCCCCAGACCTCACTGCCATAGAGTGCAATTGGTTCAATTACTGATTTGAAAATTTTGAGCCAAAAGCTAATTGGGATTTCTATTTGGATTGATTTTTTGATGGCATAGAAAGCCCTTCTTGCTTTCTCTTTCAGTTCATTCACAGCCAGTTTGAAGTTTCCCGTAGAACTGATTTTTAAGCCCAAGTATGTGTATTGAGTGGTTTGTTCAATTTTGGTTCTTCCAACTGTGAAATTTATTGTGGGTCCATGTTGTTTGGATCCTTGCTGGAACACAAGGACTTTGGTTTTTTGGGGATTGTCTCTCTCTCTCTCACTCCCAGTCTCGCTCCCTCTCACACACTCCCAGTCTCTCTCTCTCTCACACACTCCCACTCTCTCTCTCTCTCTCTCTCACACACACACACTCCCACTCTCTCTCTCTCTCTCTCTCACACACTTCCACTCTCTCTCTCTCACACTCCCAGTCTCTCTCTCTCACACTCCCAGTCACTCTCTCTCTCACAAACTCCCAGTCTCTCTCTCTCTCACACACACTCCCAGTCTCTCTCTCTCTCTCTCACACACTCCCACTCTCTCTCTCTCTCTCTCACACACTCCCAGTCTCTCTCTCTCTCACACACTCCCACTCTCTCTCTCTCTCTCACACACTCTCACTCTCTCTCTCTCACACGCCTACTCTGTCTCTCACAGACTCCCACTCTCTGCCTCTCACACTCCCACTCTCACTCTCTCTCTCTCACACTCCCACTCTCACACTCCCACTCTCTCTCTCTCTCTCACACTCCCACTCTCTCTCTCTCACACACACTCCCAGTCTCTCTCTCTCTCACTCCCAGTCTCTCTATCTCACACTCCCAGTCTCTCTCTCTCACACACTCCCACTCACTCTTTCTCTCTCTCTCTCTCTCACTCCCAGTCTCTCTCTCTCTCACACACTCCCACTCTCTCTACCTCTCTCTCTCTCTCTCTCACACACACACTCCCACTCTCTCTCTCTCTCTCTCACACACTCCCACTCTCTCTCTCTCTCTCTCACACAATTCCACTCTCTCTCTCTCTCACACTCCCAGTCTCTCTCTCTCACACTCCCAGTCTCTCTCTCTCTCACACACTCCCAGTCTCTCTCTCTCTCACACACACTCCCAGTCTCTTTCTCTCTTACATTCCCAGTTTCTCTCTCTCTCAGTCTCTCTCACTCCCAGTCTCTCTCTCTCTCTCTCACTCCCAGTCTCGCTCCCTCTCACACACTCCCAGTCTCTCTCTCTCTCTCACACACTCCCAGTCTCTCTTTCTCTCTCTCTCTCTCTCTCACTCCCAGTCTCTCTCTCTCTCACACACTCCCACTCTCTCTCTCTCTCTCTCACACACACACACCCACTCTCTCTCTCTCTCTCTCACACACTCCCACTCTCTCTCTCTCTCTCTCTCACACACTTCCACTCTCTCTCTCTCTCACACTCCCAGCCTCTCTCTCTCACACTCCCAGTCTCTCTCTCTCTCTCACACTCCCAGTCTCTCTCTCTCTCACACACACTCCCAGTCTCTCTCTCTCTCTCACACACACTCCCACTCTCTCTCTCTCTCTCTCTCACACACTCCCAGTCTCTCTCTCTCTCACACACTCCCACTCTCTCTCTCTCTCTCACACACTCTCGCTCTCTCTCTCTCACACGCCTACTCTGTCTCTCACAGACTCCCACTCTCTGCCTCTCACACTCCCACTCTCACTCTCTCTCTCTCACACTCCCACTCTCACACTCCCACTCTCTCTCTCTCTCTCACACTCCCACTCTCTCTCTCTCACAAACTCTCTCTCTCTCGCAGAGACTCTCTAAAACTCACTCAAACTCCCAGTCTCTCTCTCTCTCACTCCCAGTCTCTCTCTCTCTCTCACTCTCTCTCTCTCTCTGACTCCCAATCTCTCTCTCACACTCCCTGTCTCTCTCTCTCACACTCCCAGTCTCTCTCTCTCTCACACACTCCCAGTATCTCTCTCCCTTACATTCCCATTTTCTCTCTATCTATCTCTCACTCGCAGTCTCTCTCTCTCTCTCTCTCTCTCACACTCCCAGTCTCTCTCTCTCTCTCTCCCACCCCCACTCTCTCTCTCTCACACACACTCCCAGTCTCTCTCTCTCTCACTCCCAGCCTCTCTCTCTCTCTCTCACTCCCAGTCTCCCTCCCTCTCACACACTCCCAGTCTCTCTCTCTCTCACACACTCCCAGTCACTCTTTCTCTCTCTCTCTCTCTCTCACTCCCACTCTCTCTCTCTCACACACTCCCACTCTCTCTACCTCTCTCTCTCTCTCTCTCACACACACACTCCCACTCTCTCTCTCTCTCTCTCTCACACACACACTCCCACTCTCTCTGTCTCTCTCTCACACACTTCCACTCTCTCTCTCTCTCACACTCCCAGTCTCTCTCTCTCACACTCCCAGTCTCTCTCTCTCTCACACACTCCCAGTCTCTCTCTCTCTCTCACACACTCCCACTCTCTCTCTCTCGCTCTCTCACACACTCCCAGTCTCTCTCTCTCTCACACACTCCCACTCTCTCTCTCTCTCTCACACACTCTCACTCTCTCTCTCTCACACGCCTACTCTGTTCTCACAGACTCCCACTCTCTCCCTCTCACACTCCCACTCTCACTCTCTCTCTCTCACACTCCCACTCTCACACTCCCACTCTCTCTCTCTCTCACACTCCCACTCTCTCTCTCTCACAAACTCTCTCTCTCTCGCACACACTCTCTAAAACTCACTCAAACTCCCAGTCTCTCTCTCTCTCTCACTCCCAGTCTCTCTCTCTCTCTCTCTCTCTCTCTCTGACTCCCAATCTCTTTCTCTCTCTCTCTCACACTCCCAGTCTCTCTCTCTCTCACTCCCAGTCTCTCTCTCTCTCCCACCCCCACTCTCTCTCTCTCACACACACTCCCAGTCTCTCTCTCTCTCACTCCCAGCCTCTCTATCTCACACTCCCAGTCTCTCTCTCACACTCCCAGTCTCTCTCTCATACTCCCAGTCTCTCTCTCTCTCTCACACTCCCAGTCTCTCTCTCTCTCTCTCACACACTCTCTCTCTCTCACTCTCTCTCACACACACTCACAATCTCTCTCTCTCTCTCTCACACACTCCCACTCTCTCTCTCTCTCACACACTTCCACTCTCTCTCTCTCTCTCTCGCACTTCCAGTCTCTCTCTCTCTCTCTCTCACACTCCCAGTCTCTCTCTCTCTCTCACACTCCCAGTCTCTCTCTCTCTCTCACAAAATCCCAGTCTCTCTCTCTCTCACACACTCCCAGTCTCTCTCTCTCTCTCACACACACACTCCAAATCTCTCTCTCTCTCTCACACACACTCCCAGTCTCTCTCTCTCTCAAACTCTCCCGCTCTCTGTCTCTCTCTCACACCCACTCCCACTCTCTCTCTCTCTCTCTCACACACTCTCGCTCTTTCTCTCTCACACTCCCACTCTCTCTCTCACACACTCCCACTCTCTCTATCTCCCACTCCCACTCTCACTCTCTCTCTCACACTCCCACTCTCTATCTCAGTCTCTCACACTCCCACTCTCTCTCTCTCTCTCTCACACTCCCTCTCTCTCACACACGCTCTCTCTCACTCACAAACTCGCTCTCTCTCAAACTCCCAGTCTCTCTCTCTCTCTCTCTCTCTCACTCCCAGTCTCTCTCTCTCTCTCTCTCTCTCTCTCTCTCACACACTCCCACTCCCAGTCTCTCTTTTTCTCTCACACTCCCAGTCTCTCTCTCTCTCTCTCACACACTCCCAGTCTCTCTCTCTCTCTGACTCCCAATCTCTCTCTCTCTCTCACTCCCAGTCTCTCTCTCTCACTCCCAGTCTCTCTCTCTCTCACACACTCCCAGTCTCTTTTTTCTCTTATATTCCCAGTTTCTCTCTCTCTATCTCTCTCTCACTCCCAGTCTCTCTCTCTCTCTCTCACTCCCAGTCTCGCTCCCTCTCACACACTCCCAGTCACTCTCTCTCTCACGACACTCCCAGTCACTCTTTCTCTCTCTCTCTCTCACACACACACTCCCACTCTCTCTCTCTCTCACACACACACTCCCACACACTCCCATTCTCTCTCTCTCTCTCATACACTCCCACTCTCTCTCTCTCTCTCTCTCACACACACACTCCCCCTCTCTCTCTCTCTCTCACCATCCCTCTCTCTCTCTCACACTCACACTCTCTCTCTCTCTCTCACACACACTCCCTCTCTCTCTCTCTCTCACACTCCCAGTCTCTCTCTCTCTCTCACACTCCCAGTCACTCTCTCTCTCTGTCTCACACTCCCAGACTCTCTCTCTCTCTCTCTCACTCCCAGTCTCTGTCTCTCTCTCACTCCCAGTCTCTCTCTCTCTATCTCTCTCTCTCACACTCCCAGTCTCTCTCTTCCCACCAATCTCTCTCTTTCTCTTCTCCCCCCAATCTCTCTCTCTCTCTTCTCCCCCCAGTCTCTCTCTCTTTCTCTCTCCCCCAGCCTCTCTCTCTCTCTCTCATCCCGTCTCTCTTTCCTTCCCTCTCACCCCGTCTCTGTCTCCTTCCCCCTGTCTCTCCTTCCCCTCTCTCTCTCCTTCCCCCTCTCTTTCTCTCCTTCCCTCTCTCTCTTTCCCTCTCTCTCTCCTTCCCTCTCTCTCTCTCTCTCCTTCCCTCTCTCTCTCTCTCCTTCCCTCTCACTCTCTCTCCTTCCCACTCTCTCTCCTTCCATCTCTCTCTCTCTCTCCTTCTATCTCTCTCTCTCTCTCCTTCCCTCTCTCTCTCTCTCTCCTTCCCTCTCTCTCTCTCCTTCCCTCTCTCTCTCTCTCTCTCCTTCCCTCTCTCTCTCTCTCTCTCCCTCTCACTCTTTCCCTCTCTCTCTCTCTCCTTCACTCTCTCTCTTCCCCCCAGTCGCTCCCTCTCTCTCTTCCAACAAAAACATGCCCTCAAAAAAGCCTCGCCACCGCCGGGCACACTCTCTCACACTCCCAATCTCTCTCTCTCTCACACTCCCAATCTCTCTCTCTCTCACACTCCCAATCTCTCTCTCTCACACTCCCAATCTCTCTCTCTCTCTCACACTCCCAACCTCTCTCTCTCACACTCCCAATCTCTCTCTCTCTCACACTCCCAATCTCTCTCTCTCACACTCCTAATCTCTCTCTCTCTCACACTCCCAATCTCTCTCTCTCTCTCACTCCCAATCTCTCTCTCTCTCACACTCCCAATCTCTCTCTCTCACACCCCAATCTCTCTCTCTCACACTCCAAATCTCTCTCTCTCTCACTCTCCCAATCTCTCTCTCTCTCACTCCCAATCTCTCTCTCTCTCTCACTCCCAATCTCTCTCTCTCTCAGACTCCCAATCTCTCTCTCACACTCCCAATCTCTCTCTCTCTCAATCCCAGTCTCTCTCTCGCTCACACTTCCAGTCTCTCTCTCTCTCTCTCTCTCTCACACACACTCCCAGTCTCTCTCTCTCTTCCCCAATCTCTCTCTCTTTCTCTTCTCACCCCAATCTCTCTCTCTCTCTTCTCCCCGCAGTCTCTCTCACTCTCTTCCCCAGTCTCTCTCTCTCTCTCTCACCCCGTCTCTCTCTCCTTCCCTCCCTTTCTCTCTCCTTCACCTCTCTCTCTCTCCTTCCCCCTCTCTCTCTGCTTCCCCTCTCTCTCCTTCCCTCTCTCTCCTTCCCTCTCTCTCTTTCCCTCTCTCTCTCCTTCCCCCTCTCTCTCTCTCCTTCCCTCTCTCTCTCTCTCCTTCCCTCTCTCTCTCTCTCCTTCCCTCTCTCTCTCTCCTTCCCTCTCTCTCTCTCTCTCCTTCCATCTCTCTCTCTCTCTCCTTCCATCTCTCTCTCCTTCTCTCTCTGCCTCTCTCTCTCTCTCCTTCCCTCTCTCTCTCCTTCCCCCTCTCTCCCTCCTTCCCTCTCTCTCTCTCCTTCCCTCTCTCTCTCTCCTTCCCTCTCTCCTTCCATCTCTCTCTCTCCTTCCATCTCTCTCTCTCTCTCCTTCCATCTCTCTCTCTCTCCTTCCATCTCTCTCTCTCTCTCTCCTTCCCGCTCTCCTTCCCTCACTCTCCTTCCCTCTGTCTCTCCTTCCCTCTCTCTCTCCTTCCATCTCTCTCTCACTCTCTCTCCTTCTATATCTCTCTCTCTCTCTCTCCTTCCATCTCTCTCTCTTCTTCCCTCTCTCTCTCTCTCTCCTTCTCTCTCTCTCTCTCTCTCTCTCTCCTTCCCTCTCTCTCTTCCCCCCAGTTGCTCCCTCTCTCTCTTCCAACAACAACATGCCCTCAAAAAAGCCTCGGCACCGCCGGGCACCTCCAGCTAGTAGTTATATAAAAAGAAAAAGTGTGGCTAAATTAAATGTTGGTCCCTTAGATGATGAGACCGGGAAGTTGAAGATGGGAAATATGGAGATGGCAAAAACACTGAATGAGTATTTTGTATCAGTCTTTGCAGTAGAGGACACTAAGAATATCCCAACACTGGACAAACAGGGGGCTATCGGGAGTGGGGGGAGCTAAACGCGATTAAAATCACTGAGGAAGTGGTACTCGGTAAAATAATGGGACTCAAGGCGGATAAATCATCTGGACCTGATGGCTTACATCCTAGGGTCTTGAGGGAAGTGGCGGTAGGGATTGTGGATGCATTGGTAAAAAATTTCCAAAACTCCCTGGACTCAGCAAAGGTCCCGGCCGACTGGAAAACTGCTAATGTAACACCCTTATTTAAAAAGGGCAGTAGACAGAAGGCTGGAAGCTATAGACTGATTAGCCTAACATCTGTGGTAGGTAAAACGTTGGAGTCCATTATTAAGGAGACAGTAACAGGACATTTGGATAATCATAATTTAATAGGACAAAGTCAGCATGGTTTTATGAAGGGGAAGTCATGTTTGACAAATTTGCTGGAGTTCTTTGAGGAAGTAACATATAGGGTGGATAAAGGGGAACCAGTGGACGTAGTGTATTTAGGCTTCCAAAAGGCATTTGACAAGGTGCCACACAAAAGATTATTGCTTATGATAAAAAATCACGGGATTGGGGGTAATAGTCTGGCATGGATACAGGATTGGATATCTAACAGAAGGTAGAGAGTTGGGTTAAATGATTCATTCTCAGACTGGCAATCAGTAACTAGTGGTGTTCCGCAGGGGTCAGTGCTGGGTCCCCAACTCTTTTCAATCTATCTTAACGATTTGGAGGAGGGGACTGAGTGTAACATATCAAAGTTTGCAAATGATACTAACATGGGAGGGAAAGTAGTGAGTGAGGAGGATACCAAAAACCTGCAAGGGGACATAGACAGGCTAAGTAAATGGGCAGAGATTTGGCAGATGGAATACAATACTGGAAAGTGTGAGGTTATGCACTTTGGCTGGAAAAATCGTAGGGCATGTTATTATCTTAATGACAAGAAACTGGAAAGTACTGAAGTACAAAGGGATCTGGGGGTCCTGGTGCACGAAACTCAAAAAGTTAGTATGCAGGTGCAGCAAGTGATTAAGAAGGCCAATGGAATGTTGGATTTCATTGCTAGGGGGATAGAATATAAAAATAGGGAGGTATTGCTTCAGTTGTACAAGGTATTGGTGAGACTGCACTGGAATACTGCATGCAGTTTTGGTGTCCATACTTAAGAAAAGACATACTTGCTCTCGAGTTAGTACAAAGAAGGTACACTCGGTTAATCCCAGGAATGAGGGGATGGACATATGAGGAGGGGTTGAGTAGATTGGGAATCTACTCATTGGAGTTCAGAAGAATGAGAGGCGATCTTATTGAAACATATAAGATTGTGAAGGGGTTGGATCGGCTGGATGCGGGTAGGATGTTCCCGATGATGGGTGAAACTAGAACTAGGGGGCATAGTCTTAGAATAAGGGGCTGCTCTTTCAAAACTGAGATGAGGAGGAACTACTTCACTCAGAGGGTGGTAGTTCAATGGAATATGCTGCCCCATAAAGTTGTCGAAGCTACATCATTACATTAATTTAAAACAGAAATAGACAGTTTCCTAGAAGTAAAGGGAATTAAGGGTTACGGGGAGCGGGCAGGAATTTGGACATGAGTCTAGGTTCGGATCGGTCATGGCCCTGTGGGTAGCGGAGAGGACCCAGGGGCCGTGTAGCCTGATCCTGCTCCTATTTCATGTGTCTAATTCTGTTAGATTCAGGAGATAGTTCTGTGATAGTAGATTGGCGGTTAGGATCAGATCAGCCATGATCTTATTGAATGGCGGAGCAGGCTCGAGGGGCCGATTGGCCTACTCCTGCTCCTATTACTTATGTTCTTATGTTCAAATAGTATGTTGGCCTTCATAGCGAGAGGAGTCGAATACAGGAGCAAGCATGTCTTGCTGCAGTTGTACAGGGCCTTGGTGAGACCACACCTTAAGGATTTTGTGCAGTTTTGGTCGCCTTATCAGAGCAAGGATGTTCTTGCCATGGAGGAAGTGCAGCGAAGATTCACCAGACTGATACCTGGGATGGCACGAATGATGGCTGAAGAGAGATTCGGTCGATTAGGCTTATATTCGCTCGAGTTTAGAATAATGAGAGGGGATCTCTTTGAAACTTATAAATTACAAACAGGACTAGACAGACTAGTTGCAGGAAGGACGATCCCGATGACGGGGGAGTCCAGAGCCAGGGGTCACTATCTACGGATAAGCGGTCAGCCAATTAGGACAGAGATTAGGCGAAATGTCCTCACCCAGAGAGCGATGATCCTGTGGAACTCTCTACCACGGAAGGCAGTTGAGGCCAATTCATTAAATATATTCAGGAAGGAGTTAAAGATATTTCTTAAAGCTAAAGGGATCAAGGAATATGGGGATAAATCAGGAACCGGGTACTGAAGTTGGATGATCAGCCATGATCTCATTCAATGGCAGAATAGGCTCGAGGGGCCGAATAGCCTTCGCCTGCTCCTATCTTCTATGATTCTGTTTCTCGTACATCCTCTTTATCTGTTTTATCTCATCCATTAATCCGAAATCCTTCGGTAAAGGCCTCTTCTTGATAAACAGGGACGGATAGTAATCATTTAGTTCCTCAGCAATGCCTTCTAGCTCTACCAATAGATCGACATTTTGGCCAAATGGCCCTACCCCTCATATGACAGAGCTTGTTTTGTTAGGATGCCAATAGAAGCCTTTCATTTCCCTTTTTATGTTAGCCACCAATCTGCTCTCATACTGTCTCTTTCACGCTATTCTTATTTTTCACTTCACCACTTTGCTTTACTGCTTCATCCCAGCCTATAACTCGTTCATCATTCAGGGATCTCCCTATATCTCGGGGAATTGCTAACCGATGTGTAGAGAATGGATTTGGAATATATATACACATAATTCATATCCCATAATCTCGCAATATCATAAGTTCAGGCAAAATGAAACAAATGTTCTAGTGTTTGATGAATAAAACGACAATTCAGCCAGTTTTCTCGTGTATGGTAATGTAATGTTTTGCTGCTCGACTTCTGATTTGATCTCTTCGAGCAATAATCCAGAGAAGGTGAGCTAAAATCCCACCGTGCCAGCTTGAGAATTTGAATTCTGTTCCTGAAAAGTTCTGGAAATAAAAGCCTGGCCTCATTAAAATTAATCCTGAAGCTGTCGGGTTGTTTTACAAGCCAACTGGTTCACTGATGCCCCTTAGATTAGGAAACCGGCATCCCTTACCGGGTCTGGGGTTATATGTGACTCCAGTCCCAAACGAATCCGGCTGAGTCTTAACTGCCCCTCTCAAGTGGACTAACAAGCATGTCAGCTGTATCAGGACAACTAACAACGGGCATTAAATGCCGACCTTGCAAGTGACGGCCACATGACTCGAATGAATAAAAACAACCGAATGGATTAATATGTTAATTTCGTACTTGGTTTCATGAGAAAGTCAACAAGATAACACATTATCACTTGAAGATTATTTTAGGAGAATTGAATAATCAGTAATTATTGCAAATGTACTTTCCAATGTAAGAGTCATAGAGTCATAGAGTCATAGACTCATACGATTCAGAAGCAGGCCATTCGGCCCATCGAGTCTGCCCGGCTCTCTGTAGAGCAATGCAGTCAGTCCACCTCCCCCACTCTATCCCTGTAGCCCTGCAAGTTTATTTCCTTCAAGTGCCTATCCAGTCGCCCCTTGAAAACAATGCGTGTCTCCACTTCCACCACTTCCATCGGCATCACCACTCACTGCTTAAAAAAGTTTTTCCTCACGTCCCCCCTGTATCTCTTGGCCAATACCTTAAATCTGTTTCCCCTAGTTCTTGTACCATCAGCTAATGGGAATAGCCTTTCCGTGTCTAGCCTATTCAAACCCGCTCCAATGAATATAAATCCAGCTTCTCCAACCTGTCATTGTAGCTAAGGTCCCCCATCCCCGCAACAATTCTGGTAAAACTCATCTGCACCTTCTCAAGGGCCTTTAAATCATTCCTAAAGTGTGGTAACCAGAACTGGACACCATACTCCAGTCCTGGCCTAACCAGCGCTTTATAAATGTTCACCATATCTTAACTACTTTTGTACTCAATGTCACTAATTATAAAGCCCAAGATTATATATGCTTTGCTAACCGCTCCCTCAAGAGATCCTGTCACCTTCAGGGAAATATGCCCATTAACCCCCAGGTCCCTCTGTCCCTGCACACTATTTAAAATTGTGCCATTAAGTGTATATTGTCTCTCCCTGTACCTTCTGCCCAAATGCATCACCTCACACTTCTCTGTATTACATATCATCTGTTGCTTGTTTGCCCATTCTGCTAGCCTTTCTATATCATGCTGCGGTCGATTGGTATCATCCTCATTGGTTGCCACACCCTCACGATTGGTGCTGTCGCCAAATTTTGAAATTCTGCTCTGTCTTCCAATATCCAGAGCATTTATATATATATCAAAAAATCAGTGGCTCTAGCACTGACGCTTTGGGAACGCCACTGTCTATTATCTTCCAGTCTGAAATACAGCCATTTACCACATTTCGCTGTTTTCTGTCGTTAAGCCAATTCCTTATCCTAGCTGCCACTGACCCACCTATTCCATGAGCCTCTATCAAGTTTACCAGCCTTCTATGTGACACTTTGTCAACCGCCTTCCTAAAATCTATGTTGACAATATCCAGTGCATTCCCTTCATCAATCCTCTGTTACTTCAACGAAAAATTCAATTAGATTAGCCAAACAAGATCGGCCTTTAACAAATCCTCTTTGGCTCTCATTAATTAACTTCAGCCTCTCCAAGTGCCGTTGATTTTTACTTCTTATTATTGTTTCTAAAACTTTAACCACCACTGATTTTAAACTGACCTGTCCACAGATACTAGGTTTGTCCTTACCCCCTTTGTTGAAAAATATGTCACATTTACCACGATCCAATCCTCAGGCACTTCCCCCGCAAATAGGGAAGTCTGGAAAATTATGTCAATCCCTTCCGCTATCATGTCCCCCAATTTCCTTAGCAGCCTGGAATGCAACCCATCTGGGCCAGGCGACTTTTCCACTCTAAGCATATCCAGCATTTCTAGCACATCCTGTCTATCAAATTTCACCCCTTCCACTGCTTCTAACTTTTGTCAGCATCCACCTCCTTAGTAAACACCGATACAACGTTCTCATTCAGTATTGTAGCCTTGCCCTGCGTGCATACGCATATATCACCTTCTCCATCTCTAATAGGCCCCACCCCGACTCGTAGTACCCGTTTACTGTTTACATTCTGTTAGATGTGTCTATTTCTTCACTTCAATCGTTTAATCTTCCGATAAAATAACCATCAATATGGACAAAGGAAGCATCTCTCCACTTTTAGGACGAAGTGTAATATCCAGACTTAAATTACAGGTCAGCATTCCCGCATTCTTTTCTTCAAATATCAAATGTTCTCCTCGGAACTGAACTGAGGAAAACAGCTGCAGAGAAGATAAAATATTTGAACTGTTGCTTTGAGAAGCTAGTGAGAGAACAGGGCTAAACTCCACCCCCCGGCTAACCGGTTATATCAGACACACCCCGCAGTGTTACTCAAGTGTCCCATCAGAAAGGGTCGCAAGCTCTGAAGGAGAACGCAGAGTCCTAATCGGTGAGCGATACTCAAGGGTAAGCTAAGCCGACTTCATATTGTCCTTGCAATTCATTTTACTAAAGGGACATGTATTTTGTTGCAATCAGTGGGCGCAATTATAACCCTTCGCGATGGTGTGAAATGGGCGATGTGGAATTAGCCCCCATTACACGCCCGCAAGATGTTCCTTTCCATTGAGATCCATTGAAGGGAAAATTTGACGAGGGCATAAAACAGCTCATTCGATACCGGACGTGCCACATCAAAAATAGAATTGCCCCAACGTATATAGAATTGTGAGAACATTATCTGCATAAATATGACAGTATCTGCTCGGATTTCTAATATCTTCAGTCCGAAATTGAGGTCATGTCCTCAAATATAATCCAACCAATACAGACAATATCCCACGAACACACGAAATGTGTGGGCAGGAAAAGACCAGCTGCTCTGTCAAGCCTTCCCCACCCCACGCTGGTCGGACCATCACTGCACGTCCCCACCTCCCACCCCGGCAGCCATGTAGTCTCCTGGGAGAGGCAAAAAGCGAGAGTAAAAATCTCAGGGCCAATAAGAAAAACATAAGTTGGAAACCCATCTGCGCCCCCCTCCGGCGATCAATAACTGTCCATGAGGTCAGATGGAAAAATCCCATGTGAACTGATAAGAATTTCCTGCGCTAATAATTATGGATTGTAAGTCCGAGTTGTGGCTGTAATCTTCAAAGCCGCTTATAGAATCACAGAATAGTACAGCACAGAAGGAGGCCATTCGGGCCATCGAGTCTTTGCTGGAACCTGAATGTATGGATCAGGCGTCAAAAAACGAAAGTAGCTATCAGATTTCATACCTGTTATTTTCAATCAAAAAGTTATTTGTGTAATTTGCTCAATTGGAGGTGAAACACCGCCAGGGACCTGTTAGGCTGACTGGTCTGCTTTTGGTGTTGCAACTTCTATGCATTATATTTCTCTACCTGGTTATTGCAGCGATGTCCTCATTAACTGCAGAAATGCAATGTCTGCTTGAGGTAATGTTGCATTCTGAAATTAGAAGAGAGTGAAGATATTTGCACCGAAATCTGTGTCTGTTCGGCAAACACAAGGAACATGTCCCGTAAGATTATTATTAACAACTGAGTATTCAATTTGCATTTAACACAATGCAGAATTAAAATTATGTCGTGTTTCAGCCGAAATTAGCCAGGAATTTTTACATTGATGTAATTACGTTTCACTTTAGTTCAAAGATCAGTGTAACCTCATACATTAATAATATATTTTCTTTATTGCTATAAATATAGAAAACGGGTAGAAATTAAGTGGGATGAGTTGAGCTAGGCTTTATTGAAAGAATTGCCTAGGTGTGCTTAGAAATTTATTTTGTTTGGTAATTAAAGCGAAATTAATGATACAAAAAAATGCTTGCGATTTGAGGCCGAATATCAGGCAGAACAAAGCGCTTCATCACCGCAGGAAAAATGTTGTCATCGATTTGGCCCAAATCCATTGCCCCGATTAAATTTCATGACGGGGAAGAAAGTTTCCTTCTTGGGTTAGTTTTTAACTGAATTATTAAAATCCACAGCTTGTGAGTCGTGAAAACGAAGCACTCCTCAAGATTCAAATGAAAGAACCTTATGAACATGAAATTAATGAGTCATAATAATAGCTTCAATCGAAATGATCTGAATTCGTAGAAAATACTTAGAGATTCGGTGCCAGGATGGCTAAGATGTCACAAATTTCCATTGCCAGATTATAATATTATAACGAGTATTGTTTATTACTATTAAGTGAAATGTTGGCATTCTAATGCCTGTGGAACTGCCTTCTTATTCACTAAGGGTCGATTGTTCCGTAGATATTTGGGACAAGTCAACTTCACTGGGCATAGAAGGAAGCGTCATCAGTCCCAAAATTAACCCGCAATCCAGTACTAGGGAAGCCCTGGTGAGACCGGTAGGCTCCCAGACTCGTTGACCAACCAGAAGAGTAAACAGTCCAGGAATTCAGGCGGGAAAAGCGAAAGCTCTGGTGGTAAGATGAAAGCATTTATTTAATTCATTTATTCCTTCTCAAATAGATCACAATTTCAACATGCAATGCTTTAATTTCAAGACGCCTTGAGTCAAATGTGTTTGAGCCGCAAGTGTAGGGACATCATCAATTAGCTGATGGAGGATAGTTCCCATCAGTACTCGTACCGAAATAATAAACGTCTTCAGTGTGATTACATGTAGAATTTCATTGAGACTACCAACCGGGAAATATGTTCCTGAATATATTTATGAGCTATTCTTTTTAAATAAAGTTCTGGGGATATGGGCCTCGCTAGCAAGGCCAGCAGTTATTTCCCACACCATTTCCCCGTGAAAAAATCGCGGTGCACCTTCCTGTTGAACAGCTGCAATCCATGTGGGAACGGTGCTGCCGCAGAGCTGTTGGCCGAGGATCTCAAGGGTTTTGACCCAGCGATGATGAAGGAACGGCGGATATCTGTCCATGTCGGGTGGTGTGTGGCTTGGAGGGAGGTTTATGGTGTCCCCAAGCGCCTGCTGCTCTTGTCCTTCTGGGTTGTGGAGTTCCGGGGTTTGGGCAGTGCCGTTGATGAAGTCTTGGCGAGTTGCTGCAGTGCATCCTGTAGAAGGTGAACACTGCAGCCATGGTGCGCTGGTGGTGGAGGGAGTGAATGTAGTCCGGAGGCATATGTGTGTTGGAGAATTTCCTCTATTGCTATCATCGTAACAAAAAGTTATTAGTCGGACGATAATAACTCAGCTCATTATTTTTGCACGAATGTAGGTTTTAAATAATATCAGGCTTGATTACATTGGACATTAACAATATTAGACTGTATATGACTGCTCTGGAGTGTTATAGTAAATGACAAGAATCCATCTATATGATACAACCTGGTTCCCCGGACCGAAGTGATCACTTTCTGCATTAGGCTGCCTGCATGACTGCAGACTTCCAACCGACCCTGAGAGCGTACCAACCCGCAAGAGAAACACCCATCCCGGTGTTTCCCTGGCGAACATCCCCATTCCTCCAGGCCTACTGTGCGGCTGCGTGGTTCCTGACCAACCCGAGAATGTCTGCCTTTGGGAGAAACTGTTATACTATACTACAAGTTTGATCTGTGCCTACTGAATACATAGTTGCACGTTTTGTTGAGGCCACGTTTTTAGGTGTTTACCACGTTAATTAGGGATAGAAATTCGGCTCGGGCGGTGGCACAACATGGGCGGTCTTGGATAGGCAGCTGGTCTTCCCAGGGCATGATTTTCAGTTCCATTGCAGTCAAGTGGGCTGAATATCAGGCACTGCATTTAACTGCGCCTCTGAACCGATACCGCCCGTTTTGTGTCACCTCCAGAGACGAATTTCTCGTCCTTGTTTAGGACTGTGCCTCTGTTCTACAAGCTTTGTTTATACTTCAATAATTAGGTCAACTATTATATTTTACTGCGGTATTTGGTGTCTTGGCAACTAGTATCTTTCAGCCTTTTTCTCGACCTGGGCTTTTATGACTTTGTGTCCTTGCGTTTCCAAACTCTATGGCCTAGAAATTCAGTGGCGCCACATTTGGGGTGCCAAGCTCGCCTAGGTGCCAGAATTACCGCTGTGAACGGAGACACTTGCGCCATCCCGATATTCAGTTTCAGTGACCCAAACAGAAGCGGGCCGCTACTCGAGGTGCCCCGCGTCCCACTTGGGGCGCTGCAACTGAATATCGCAGTGCAACGTGCCACAGCACCACACGCTGCAGCACGGTGCACTGCGGTACTGCAGGCCTTCCTCCCCTTGTTAAAGGGGAGGGGCCTCCACCAGCGCGATCGAGGATCTCGAGTGCCGGCAAAAGAGCCCGGCACCGAGGAGAAGTGCCGGGCACTTGGGACACAGCCGGCACTGCCCGGGGGGGGGAATCAGGAGGCCGGGGACGGCGATGCGAGAAGGTGCTGGCAGGCAGCCAGCAAAAAAAATGGCCGCCCCGCACCACCCCTTTAATTAGCGCCACTACCGACGCAGGCAGGCCCCCCTGACCCGGTCGCAAATTGCGACTGGCGTTACAGCGGGGGGCATGACCAAATATCGCGATCGGGGTGGTAGCGGGGCACTGCGCACACCGATGACGTCATCGATGGTGGCGCAGCGCTACAGGCTAATGCCGCCATTAGCGCACCGCTAAATTTTGCAGGAGGCGTGGCCAGTGGTGCTAAACCCACTAAGTGCACTCTTTGGGCACTAACTGGTGGCGCAGCCCACCGAATTTCTGGGCCTTAATGTTTCATACATAGAGGCAGGATTCAAGTTCCCCTTTCTCCCACATCTGGTCAAACACTAAATATACTAATGAAAACATGCCAGGACACCTTTCAAATGATCTTAAAGCTTTCTAACAGTGTGCTAATCGAATCATCTCATTCAGCTTTCAACAAAGCTTTACTTGTCTCTTACATTGATTTCTCTCCCTCACCGCCTCTCTTTCTCACCCTTCTCGCTACTTCCCCCTCTCTCTAATTCCCACACATGCTGTTATATTTTTTATGATTTTATATATGTTAGCTTTCTTGGTCAATAATTGTTCTCTTTTAGGTTACTCCGATTTTGTTGGGACTATGTTTTACAGTATTCTGGACGCCTTTAATTCTGAGTCCGATATCGATGGCAGGAGAACACAGGACACATTGGTGTGGCAGACTGTCGGTGGCTTTCCGTGCAATGTCTGCAGTAGAAACTGTTATGAGGAATTTACATCTGGTTGCAATTGATTAGATGTGATGTGAGACGTTTTTTTTGCCATTGTATGCATGGAATTGTAGCGCCTTGCTTTAATAGTCTTCTGATTGTCGCTACTCTATCAGAGGCATCAACTATTATAAACCGAACAACATTCTCTTTAAAATGACGAACAACTGGATTGTTACATGAACGAACATTCTGAAGGTAAAAGCAGGAATAATAAATTCTGCACTCAGATTTATTACAATCGTTAAATATCGACGTGGTTATTCGTTTATCGCTATCGTATTCAACGTTTGTTTGTCTGAACAATCAGCCAGAAAAGTAAGCTTCAGAATTTAACACGTTTCACCAGATTCATAGCCCGCTTAAATTGATTGTAACTGTGAGGGCAAGTTGCATTAACTTAACTTGAATACCCTCGATTATAGAAGATTAAGGGGTCATCGAACTGAAGTGTTTAAGATGACTAAAGTATCAAACATGCTTGATAGAGAGAAACGATTTCCTCTGGTGGGGGCTTCCAGAATATAACCTTAAGATTAGTATTGGCCATTCAGGGGTGACAGCAGAAGGCACTTCTTCACACAATGTATATTGGAAATCCGGTGCTCTCTCCCTCCAATAGCTGTTGAGGGTAGGGATCAATTGACCAATTCAAAACTGAAGCTGATAGATGTACGTTACATGCATGAGGTTATTAAGGGTTTTGGAACCAAGGCAGGTAAATGAAGTCAAGTTACAGATCAGCCATGATCTAATGAAAAGGTAGAAGAGGCATGAGGTGCTGAATGATCTAGTCGTGATTCTATATTCCAATATTTATACGCATGCTGCATCAAGTATACCATTTCTGGGAGCCTGTGGTGTAATGTGGGAAAGACATCATCTACAGGCCTTGTAACTATCTCCACAATGACTCTCCATTTAAACAAAACAGTCCATTGCACGGAATACTGCTCTAATTTGACATTCTGATCGCTGAGCTGATTATGGACGTATTCACAAAGTAACCTTTAACTGGGATTGTTTATATATGTGGTAAGCCTTATACTTGGGTAGGTCTTGTGAATAAAATTGGAGAATTGCAGGGTGGTAACACAAGCGGTAGTGCATCGGTCGCCCATTGGACGTCCGGGCCGATATTCAGCTCTATTGATTTCAAAATCAATATTGTCCGTTTTACCCTCACTGGGAGTAAAGTTGAAATTTATTGGTAGTGAAAGGCGTCGGCCACCCGTTTTAAGATCTGCCCTAGTGCCTTTAAGCTACGAGACCCAGTTGCAATTCCAGACAATTGTTCTCAGTTCATTTTTACTACGCAAGAGTATTAAGTATCTTTGGAACAAAGAAGGGTAGATGGAGTTAAGCTAAATAGCAGAAGTAATCTAATTGAAGGGTGGAACTTTGAGGGTGCCGGTCAGTTCCTTCAGTAACCTCTAGATGTCACCGTCACTTGTTGGTTTCCCTTTGTTAATTGTTTCTAGTCTCTTGTGTTTATTACTTAACTGCCTTTTATCTGTTCATTGGTTTCACCTGGTTTTGTTGGTATTTAAGTTCTGTGGTTTCTTCCCTTTGTGCTCAGTCCTGACAAGGGAGTTAGTCTTGACAAGGTTCTCTGTCTTGCCTAGGTGCTCAGTCTCGACTAGCCTTTTGCTCTGTGTCAGCTTGCCTTGACAAGCTGGTTGCCATGGTTGTTGCTTGTATTTAAGCCTGTGGTTCTTCCTTTTGATCTCGGTCTTGACAAGTTGCTCAGTCTTGATTAGTTGCTCAGTTTGGACAAGCATGTTGCCCTGTGGTAGCTTGTCTTGAGCTCTGTATTGATAAGCCGATTACCCCTGTGGTAGCTTGTCTTGATTCTTATCTCGGCAAGCCGGTTGCCGATGTGGTAGCTTGTCTCGAGCTCAGTCTGGACAAGTGGGTTGCCTCATGGAAGCTTGTCGTGAGTTCCTATCATGACCAGCAGTTTGGTAGCTTTTCTTGAGCGCTTATGTTTGTTACTGTTTTCCTTGTGTGAATCTAGTAATGTGTGATTCTAGTAAAGTACTGTTAATTAAGACTGCATACCTGCTTCTCGCCTCGTCTGTCTGCACTTGGGTCCAGAACCAGCCTCGCCCGGACAGCACGGCCCCGTATCTACACAGCCCCGTGACTCGCAACCCTGACAGGAACAGTTTAGAGGAGCTGTATGGCCTATTCCTTTTCCTATGTGTTCTTAGTGACTGTCTAGAAGAGATTTCAGTTTTTGTTCTTTAGACTCTACCCCTGATCAGTGCAGTTTCCCACTAATCACACTACTCATATTGCTCTGCAAAATCCAAAATAGAAAGCCCTTTTCCTCTACAAATTAGATTGAAATAAAACCAAATTCTTCTCTTTCTCCTTTATGCCAATTACATTCCCTGCCATACTACTAAAATTTTATTTTCAGATAGAAACATTTTACTCTCATTTGATAGCTCTTTCAAAGAGACAGCACAGACTTCATGAACCTAATGACATTCTTTTGTGCTGTAAGTTACTGTGATTCAACTTTATTGCAATAAATGGGTTTTGTATGGACTTTGGAACTCACTAATGTCTTTAGATGGGTGCCATCAATTTGATTTTCCATCCAGACAACATATTAGCCTTGTGTATATATCACCAAACTCAGCTATTTTAGTAATCTTTTGTTTATTCTTCGAAGGTGGTGTTGTGCCTGGTGCTAAATGCAATCGGCGCCCTTCTTGGCATAGGCAATCTGGTCCTGTTTTGCATTTACTTCGAGATTAGCATCACACTCATGCTCTGCCCTTCCAGAATATTCTGTGATTCGGGGCCCATTACTTTGGCTGTAAGTACAGAATTGAAATATTAATCGCAGAATTATAGAATTTTACAGCAGAGCGGGAGGCCATTTGGCCCATTGTGCCAGTGCTTGCTCCTTTAAAGAGTTATGCAAGCAAATTCACTCCACTGCTCTTTCTCCATATATCTGCAACATTTTCCCAATTGAAGCACTTATCCAATTCCCTTTTGAGAGGTATTATTGAATCTGCTTCCACCACATGTTCAGGCAGTACACTGCATAACACAACAACGTGCTACATAATTTTTGTCCTCACATTGTCTCTGGTTAATTTGCAAATTTCCTTAAATCTCTGTCCTCTGGGTACCGCCGTGTTGCCACTGGAACCCGCTTCTCCTTATGTACTTTAGCAAAAGCCTTCATGATTTTGAACAATTCTACCAAATTTCCCCTTAACCTGCTCTGCAGCAAAGAGATCAACCCCAGTTTCTCTAGTCTAACCACTTTACTGAAGTTTTTCATCCCTGGTACCTTTCTATAACATCTCATTTGTAACCTCTCTCAGGCTTTGACATCCTTCCAAAAGTGTGGTGCCTTGAAAAGGCCACAGTATTCCAGCTGAAGCCTAAGCACTGTTTTATACTGAGTTAGAGTAACTTATTTAATATATGAATATTCAAATCAGCACTCTCTTTGGCCTTGTCACGGTTGGTTTCACAATTAAGTAAATTCCAGTAAGAAACAATCCATTCAGCTTTGAATCACTTTCCATTTCGCAGGTAAACACAGGTGCTATAAAACTAGTGGTCGGTGGATCAACTTCAGAGAGAAGCGGTGAGAATTCCCTTCTTGTTTTCCTTCTTATGAAGTGTAACCACAATGCAGTGACAATTCAGCGTTTCAATGGGATGAGAGGACATGCTGGGAAGACATGTATACAGGAAACCAGCTGGAAGTTAAAGTAGATATTTAGAGCGGAATCACAAATTCGTTTAAATTCTCCAAACAGCTAACAAAAATATTAATTACATAGATAGTGTGGATCCTGAATTATTTAAAGAATAAATAAGGGAAAACTGATTCCAATGGCAGAGAGTCGATAACCAGAGCACACAGATTGAAAATAATTGGCAAAAGAACACAGCAACTTGAATAATAAATTTCAAAGGGGAATTCGATAAATACTGGAACGGAAAAAAACTGGGCTATGGCGAAAGGGCCGGGGAGTGGTTCTAATTGGCTATCTCTTTCAAGGTACAAGTAAATGCACGAAGGGCCGAATGGCCTCCTTCTCTGTGGAATAAGTCTGTGATTTTATGAATTACTACTGTGGAGTTTAAAGCAATTTTCGGCCTGTTCGTACTTTCTATGTGCACAAGCTGTTATAACTGGCGGTGCTGTAGATCATGCGTTTTGTGTTTGCTCCCTCCGCAACCTGGAGTGCAGAGATGCTTCAATGTAATATTCTTCTAGACTTCCAACATTTTCCTATCCACAGTGCCAGCTGTAGATCAGTGGGTCGAACTCTCACCTCTGAGTCAGAAGGTTCTGGGTTCACAGTCCCGCTCCAGGAACTTGATCACCAAAATCTTGGCTGACATTCCAGTGCGGTGCTGAGGGAATGCTGCACTGTCGGAGTTGCCATCTTTTGGATGAGACGTTAAACCGAGGCCCCGTCTGGGATAAAGGGGTTTGGATTCAAGGAGCACTGATTCCAATGCTAGGGAAAGATGGATCTCTTCCCTTGGGACGTGCACTACTGAATGCACGAAGCATTTATAACAAGGGATCTACAAGACAGTAAAGCAGTCTAAGTATCAAAGAAAGAGGAAAGAAGAACATAGAAAAGATTAAATTTAGGTTCGACATAGCTGGACAGAGAGTAGAGAGAATTAGAGAACAAGAGTGTAAAAAGATGCCTAAAATAAAGTGAATGGAACTGCTATTAACAGTGGGTGAAACTGTCTGTACAGCTATGTACACGGTGTTTGTAATAAAACCGTAGAACAGGAGGCAATAATACGTTGCAAAGCGGCAGATATAGTAGATATTACTGAGACACAGCTACAGAAAAATCAGGTCTGGGAATTAATCATTACAGGTTAAAACATATTTAGAAAAGATAGAGATAGCTAAGGTGGGGTGGAGTGGCTGTACTTATTAAGGATATCATAAAATCAGCAATTAAAAAAGTATCGCAGCTGTCAGTAAGTCAGAAATAGAATCCATGTGGATAGAGATAAAAATGATCAATGGTCAATCATTTTAATAGGTATAGACTTCATACCACGTAATAATAGAAGGGAGGTGGAGGAAGGAGAGTGCCAAACCGATAGGGAAATGTGGATAAAAATAATAAAATAATAATTGTCCAGAAGAGGTACGTAAAAAGGTTAAGGGAATGGAGTTCCTACAATGTGTACTGTGCTCCTTTCTCACTCAATACATAAGAAGCCCGACAAGGGGGTTCGGTACTGGATCTAGCAATGGGGAATGAACCAGAGCAGATAAAAGAAGTAAAAATAGGGGATCTTCTAGCTAATACTGACAATAATATAGTACACTTTACGGTAATAATTGAGAAGGATATAAGTAAGAAGAAGAGGAAGTTAATATTTTGGAGAAAATTCGATATTGAGAGGCTGAGAATAGAATTTGAGAATATAAACTAACAACAATATTGGCAAACAATGATGTAGAGTCCATGAAAATTATATTACATTAAAAATCAAGAGCAAGATACACACTAATGGGACACCATGGAGGAATAACAAATAAGGGGTAAATTGAGGATAAGGAAAGAGGCATACTCTAATAGAGAGACAGCGGAGAGGAAGCATGACAAGGGGGAACACAAAGAGATTTGGCCCTAGTGTATATCTTTAACTGGTGGTATTGAATTAATTTAAATTAAAGGGTAAGTGTGTCAGGAGAGGCCAGCCCCATGTTATGCTCCTCTTGCTCTATGTGGGAATTCAGGGACGCTGCCTGTGTCCCTGATGACCATGTGTGCCAGAAATATATCCAGCTGCAACTACTAGTAGACCGCATTGCGACGCTGAAGCTGTGGATGCAAGAGTTTTGGAGCATTCACGATGCTGAGAGGTTCGTGAGTAACACGTTTAGTGAGTTGGTCACACCGCAGGTAAGGGCTGCACAGGCAGAAGGGAAATGGGTGACCATCAGGCGGAGCAGTAGAAGCAGGCAGGTAGTGCAGGGGTCCCCTGTGGACATCCCCCTCTCAAACAGGTATATCGATTTGGATACTGTTGAGGGGGATGACTTACCAGCGGAAGGCAGCAGCAGCCAACTTCCTGGCACGAGGGGTGCTTCTGCTGCTCAGGAAGGGAGGAAAAAGAGTGGGAGAGCAATAGCGGTAGGAGATTCTATCGTAAGGGGAACAGATAGGCGTTTCTGTGGCCGTAGATGTGACTGCAGGGTGGTTTGTTGCCTCCCTGGTGCCAGGCTCAAGGATGTCACTGAAAGGCTGCAGGGCATTCTTAAGGGGGAGGGTGAACAGTCAGAGGTCGTGGTTCACATTGGGACCAATGACATGGGTAGGAAGAGGGATGAGGTCCTGCAGCAAGAATTTAGAGAGCTAGGTACCAGACTAAAGAGCAGGACCTCAAAGGTTGTCATCTGGATTACTCCCGTGCCACGTGCTAGTGAGTATAGGAATAGAAGGATAGAGCAGATGAATGCGTGGCTAAAGAGTTGGTGCAGGAGGGAGGGCTTTAGTTTCCTGGATCACTGGGCCTGCTTCTGGGGAAGGTCGGACTTGTACAAGGCGGACGGGTTGCACCTGAACCAGAAAGGGACAAATATCCTTGCGGGGAGATTTGCTAGCACTGTTCGGGGGTGTTTAAACTAACTTGGCAGTGGGATGGGATACAGAGTGAAGCTATAATAGGGGGTGATGTACAGCCAAATATAGAGGAAAAAATATGTCAGACTGGAAGGCAGAGCAAATATGTAACGGCACAAGGGAGTAGGGCAAGGCTAAATGGCATTTATTTTAATGCAAGGAGTCTTACGAATAAGGTGGATGAAATGAAGTTGTTGATGAACACATGGGAGTATGATATTGTTGCTATCACGGAGACATGGTTGAGGGAGGGGCAAGACTGGCAGCTCAATATTCCGGGGTATAGAATCTTCAGGTGAGACAGAGGGCGGGGGGGGTTAAAATAGGAGGGGGTATCGCAATATTAATTAAGGAGACAATTATTGCTGTAAGGAGGGATGATATATTAACAGGTTCCTCTAATGAGGCCATATGGGTTGAATTTAAAAACAAAAAGGGGGCTTGCACTTTCCTGGAAGTGTACTATAGGCCCCCAAACAGCCAGGGGAGATACAGGAACTGATATGTAGGCAAATCTCAGAGAAGTGTGCAAATAATAGGGTAATTATAGTGGGGGATTTCAAATTTCCCAATATTAACTGGAATAGTCAGATTGTGAAAGTCTCAGAGGGTGCAGAATTCTTAAAGTGCATACAGGAGAGCTTTTTGAGTCAGCATGTAGAAAGTCCTGCAAGAGAGGGGGCGGTACTGGACCTAATTCTAGAGAATGTGGCTGGGCAAGTGGTAGAAGTGTTAGTAGGTGAGCACTTTGGTGACAGTGACCATAATTCGGTGAGATTTAGGTAGTCATGGAAAAGGACAAGGATGGACCGGAAATAAAGGTTCTAAATTGGGGGAAGGACGATTTTAATATGATAAGGCAGGTCTGGCCAATGTGGACTGGGATCAGCTACTTGAAGGAAAATCCACATCGGAGCAATGGGAGTCTTTCAGAAAGGAAATTGAGAGAGTACAATGGCAACATGTTCCCGTTATAGTCAAGGGTGGGACCAACAAGCCCAGTGAACCTTGGATGTCAAGGGATATACGAGAATGGATTAGGAAAAAAATGGGGGCTTTGGCAGATACAAAGGACTAAAGACAGAGGAAGCCCTAGAGGAGTATAAAAAGTGCAGGGGGATATTTTAAAAAAATTAGGAGAGCGAGGAGGGGCCATGAAATAACACTGGCAAGCAAAATAGAGGAAAGTCCTGAGGTGTTTTATAAGTATATTAAGGCAAGGGGATAACTAGGGATAGAGTCGGGCCCATTAGGGACCAAAGTGGCAAAATGTGTGTAGAGCCAGAGGATGTAGGTGGGGTTTTAAATGAATTTTTTGCATCTGTGTTCACTATGGAGAAGGACGATGTGGACATGGAAATCGGGCAGGGGTACTGTGATATACTTTAACATATTAGCATCGAGAGGGAGGAGGTACTCGCGGTTTTAGCGGGCTTAAAAGTGGATAAATCCCCAGGCCCGGACGAGATGTATCCCAGGCTACTATGTGAGGCAAAGGAAGAGATTGCAGGGGCTCTGACACAAATTTTCAGAACCTCTCTGGCCACAGGGGATGTGCCAGAGGACTGGAGAACAGCTAACGTAGTACCATTATTCAAGAAGGGTAGTAGGGATAAACCAGGGAATTAAAGGCCAGTGAGCCTAACATCAGTGGTAGGGAAATGATTGGAAAAAATTCTGAGGGACAGAATTGGTCTCTACTTGGAGAGGCAGGGATTAAGTAGGGATAGTCAGCATGGCTTTGTCAAGGGAAGATCATGTCTGACCAATTTGATTGTATTCTTCGAGGGTGTGACTCGGTGTGTGGATGAGGGTAGTGCACTGGAAGTGGTTTACATTGCTTTCAGTAAGGCTTTTGATAAAGTCCCGCATAGGAGACTGTTCAGGAAAGTACGATCCCATGGGATCCAGCATGCCTTGGCACGTTGGCTCCTAAAGTGGCTGAGTGGCAGGAGGCACAGGGTGATGGTCGAAGGTTGCTTTTGTGACTGGAAGCCTGTGTCCAGTGGGGTACCTCAGAGATCGGTGCTGGGTCCCTTGCTGTTTGTGATCTACATAAATGATTTGGATGAGAAAGTAAAAGGTATTATCAGTAAGTTCGCGGATGACACGAAAATTGGTGGGGTGGTAAATTGCGAGGAGGAAAGCCTCAGGCTACACGACGATATAAACGGGTTGGTCAGATGGGCGGAAAAGTGGCAAATGGAATTTAACCCTGAAAAGTGTGAGGTGATGCATTTTGGATGGACAAATAAGGCAAGGTAATGCACAATGAGTGGTAGGGCCCTAGGAAGTACAGAGGGTCAGAGGGACCTTGGTGTACATGTACATAGATCCCTGAAGGCAGCGGAACAGGTAGATAAGGTGGTTAAAAAGGCATATGGGATACTTGCCTTTATTAGCCGAGGCATAGAATATAAGAGCAGGGAGGTTATGATGGAGCTGTACAAAACGCTGGTAAGGCCACAGCTGGAGTACTGTGTGCAGTTCTGGTCGCCTCACTATAGGAAGGATGTGATTGCTTTGGAGAGGGTGCAGAGAAGACTCACCAGGATGTTACCTGGGATGGAGCGCCTCAGCTATGAAGAAAGGCTAAACAGGCTGGGGTTGTTTTCCTTGGAGCAAAGAAGGCTGAGGGGGACCAGATTGAGGTGTACAAAATGATGAGGGGCATAGATAGGGTAGATAAAGAGGAACTTTTCCCCTTAGTAGGGGGGTCAATAACAAGCGGGCATAGATTCAAGGTAAGGGGCAGGAGGTTTGGAGGGGATTTGAGGAGGTACTTTTTCACCCAGAGGGTGGTTGGAGTCTGGAACTCACTGCCTGAAAGGGTGGTAGAGGCAGGAACCCTCACAACATTCAAGAAGCATTTGGATGAGCACTTGAAATGCCATTGCATACAAGGCTATGGACCAAATGCTGGAAAATGTGATTAGATTAGACAGGGCTTGATGGACGGCGCAGACAGGATGGGCCGAAGGGCCTCTTTCTGTGCTGTATAACTCTATGACTCTTTGACTCTGTGCCTGCCCCTAACCCTGTCCCTACCCCTGTCCCTATCATTATCAATGTTCAATTAGCTGTCCCTATCCCTATCACTATCCCTGTCCCTATCCCTAACCATGTTCAAGTCGTTGTCCCTATCCCTGTCCCTATTCCATTCACTGTTCCTGCCCCTTCCCTGCCCCTGTCCCTCTCCCTATCGCTCTCACTGTCTCTATCCCTGTCCCTTTCCCTCTCCCTATTATTGTCCCTATCCCTACTCCTGTTGAAAACCCCATTTCTGACCCTCTCCCTATCCCTGTCCCTGTCAATTTCACTTTCCCAGTCACTATTCATCTCCCTTTCTATATCCCAATTCCTGTCCTTGTCGCTATCCATGTCCCTATCGCAGTCCCTATGTCTATCGCAGTCCCTATCCCAGAAGCTATCCCTTTCCCTATCCCTCTCCCTTTCCCTATCACTATCATTCACCCTGTCCCAATGCCTCTCCCTTTCACTAGACCTATCCCTGTCGCTATCCCTATCCCTGTTACTGTCGCTATCGCTAATCGTGGCACTGTCCCTATTTTATCCCTAGTTTGATTCCTGTCCCAATCCCTGTCCAACTTCTTATCCCTGTCCCACTCCCTGTCCCTGTTAGCCTCCATGTCCATTTACCTGTACCTTTCCCTGTCCCTATCCCTGTAGCTATCCCAGTCCATATCGCTCATCCTGTCCCTGTTCATCACACCATCGCTATCCCTCTCCCTATCCCAATCACTATCACTATCACTATCTCTCTCCCTGTCGCTGTTCCTCTATCTTTCACTATCTATGTGCCTGTCACTACCTCTGGCCCTCTTCCTGTCCCTATCCCTGAGCCTAACCCTTTCCCTTTCCCTCTCACTATCTCAGTAGCTGGCCCTCTCCCAACCTGTGTCCCTGCCCTTGTCCCTCTCCCTATCCCTATCCCTGACCCAGCCCCTGTCCCTCTCCCTGTCGCTCTCCCTATCCATGCCCCGTCCCTATCCCTGTAACTGTCCCTGTCACTTTCTCTGTCCCTCTCTCTATACATGTCCCTGTCCCTGTCACTTTCTCTGCCCATATCACGGTCCATATCACGCTCACTGTCCCTATCCCTATCCCTATCCCAGTCCTTGTTACTAACCATGTCCATATCCCTCTCGCTGACGCTGTCCCTATCCCCCAAACCTCGCCCTATCACTCTTGCTATCCCTGTCTCTTTCACTATCCCTGTCCACGTCCCTATCCCTGTCCATCTAACTATCCCTGTCTTTGTAACTGTCCCTATCCCTGTCCTTCTCGCTTTCCCTCTCCCTGTCCCTGTCCCTGTCTCTACCCATGTCTCTATCCCTATGCCTGTCGCTCTCCCTGCCACTACCCCTATTCCTGTACCTATCCCTGTCGCTATCTCTCTCCCCTACCCTATCCCTGTCCCTGTCCCTATCACTGTCCCTATTCCTGTCCCTCCCTCTATCACTGTCCCACACTAGGCCAGTCCACATCCCTATCCCTAACCCTATACCTGCACCTATCCCTGTCACTCACTCTCTCTCTCCCTATTGCTCTCCCTCTCCCTGTTCCTCTCCCTATCCCTGTCCCTATCACTCACCCTCTCCCTGTCCCTGTCTCTGTCTCTGTCCCTGTCCTGGTTCCTCTCTCTCACCCTCTCCCTCTCCCTTTCACTTTATCTCTCACAATCCCTGTCCTGTCCCTCTCCCTATCCCTGTCCCTATCAATCCCCCTACCCCACGGCCTCTCCATCTCCCTGTCCCTGTCACTTTCCCTGTCCATGTCACTCTCCATATCATTGTCCCTTTCCCTCTCCCTTTCCCATTCCCTGTCCCTCTCCCTATGCCTATTCCTGTCGCTATCGCTCTAACTGTCAGTGTCCCTCTCTTTATCCCTGGCCCTGTCCCTATCCGTGTCCCTGCAACTTTCCCTCATCCTATCCCTGTCGCTATCCCTGTCCCTGTCCTATTCTTCTACCTATCCATGTCCTGTAACTGAATCTCTCCCTATCCCTAAGGCTATCCGTTACCCTATCCATGTCCCCAACACTTCCCTGACCTTATTCCTTTCGAAATCCCTATTCTTTTGACTATCCCTATCCCCTTCCGTATTACTGTCTCTGTCCCAATCACAGTCCTTATTCCTGTCTCTCTCTCTATCACTGTCACTTGCCTATCCCAGTCCCTAACACAGTCCATATCCCTGTCTCAGTCCCTGTCACTATATCTCTCCCTCTCCCTGTCCCCCTCTCCCTCTCCCTCTCCCTCTCCCTATCTTTGTCCCTCTCCCTAGCCTTGCCCCGGTCCGTATCTGTGTCCATTTCCATATTCATGTGCCTGAACCTATCACTTTCCATTTACACATGCATATCGCTGTCCCTATCCCCGTCCCTGTCCCTGTCCATATCGGTATACCTGCCTCTGTCCCTGAACTTCTCCCTGTCCCTATCCCTGTCCCTATCCCACTCCCTATCCCACTCCCTGTTACAATCCCCCTCACAGTCCCTATCATTAACAGTATCCTTCTCCCTTTCCCTGTCCCTGTAACTGTCACGATCCCTGTCTCAATCCCTGTCACTATCCCTATCACTCTCCCTGTCCCTGTCCCCTTCCCTATCCCTATCCCTAACCCTATCTCTGTCCCTATCCCTGTCACTGTCCTTATCCCTCTCCCTATCCCTGTCCCTGTCGCTGTCCCTCTCACTGTCCCTGTCACTGCCACTGTCTCTCTCCCAATCCCTGTCCATCTCCCAATGCCTGTCCCTTTCGCTGTCCATATACCTCTCACTATCAGTATCCCTATCACTCCCCCAGTCCCAATCACTGCCACTCTCATTTTCCCTTTCGATATACCCGCCCCTGTCCCTATCCCCAACCCTGTCTATCCCTGTTGCAACCCTTTCCTCTTTCACTATCCCTGTCCATGTATTTCCCGCTCTCCCTCTCCCCCTCCCTCTCCCTGTACCTGTCCACATCCCTATCCCTGTCGCTCTCCCTGTGACTATCCCTATTCCTATACCTATGCCTGTCGCTCTCCCTCTCACCTTCCCTAGCCCTGTCCCTGTCCCTATCACAGTACCTATTCCTGCCCCTCAATCTATCACAGTCCCCACCCTAGGGCAGGCCACATCCCTGTCCCTATACCTGTCCCTGTCCCTGTCACTCTCACTCGCTGCATCGCTCTCCCTCTCCCTATTCCTCTCCATATCCCTCTCCCTATCACTCACTCTCTCTCTGTCCCTGTCCCTGTCTCTGTCTCTATCCCAGTCATTGGTCCTCTCCCACTCCCTGTCCCTCTCCCTCGCCTTACCTCTCACATTCCCTGTCCATGTCCCTCTCCCTATCCCTATCACTGTCCCTATCACTCTTCATATCCCACGGCCTCTCCCTCTCGCTGTCCCTGTCACTTTCCCTGTCCCTGTCCCTCTCCAATTCATTGTCACTTTCCCTGTCACTGTCTCATTCCCTGTCCCTCTCCCTATTCGTAATCCTGTCCCTATCGCTCTCCCTGTCGCTGTCCCTCTCTCTATCCCTGTCCCTGTCCCAATCACTCTTCCCAGCCTGGTCACTGTTGCTCTCCCTATCAATATCCCTGTCCCTGTCCCTAGCCATGTCCCTGTAACTGTCTCTCTGCATATCCCTGTCGCTATCCATTTCCCTATCCCTGTCCCTAACCCTTTCCCTGGCCTTATTTTTTTCCAAATCCCTATCCTTGTGACTATCCCTATCCCTTTTCCTATTACTGTCGCTGACCCCATCACTATCCCAGTCCTTATTCCTGTCTCTGTCGCTATCACTTTCCCTTCCCTATCCCAGTCCCTAACCCAGTCCCTATCCCTATCCCTGTCCCTATTACTAGCTCCCTCCCTCACCCTCTCCTCTTTTCTCTCTTTCTCCCTATGTTTGTCTATCTCCCTAGGATTGACCCGGTCTCTATCTCTGTCCATTTCATTATTCGTGTGCCTGACGCTATCCCTTTCCATTTCCACGTGCATATCTTTGTCCCGTTCCCCATCCCTCTTGCTGTCCCCATCAATATCCCTGCCTCTGTCCCTGTCCCTTACCATCTTCATCTCTGTATCCCTATTGCTATCATGGTCGCTTTCACTGTCCCTCACACCTTCCCGATCCCTGTCCCTGTCGCTATCCCAGTCGCTATTCCTGTCCCTGTCGCCGTCACTGTCTCTCTCCCTCTCCCTCTCCCACTCCCTGACTCTTTCCCTGTCCCTCCATATCGTTGGCCCTTTCCCTAACCATGTCCCTTTCCCTATTCCTGTCCTTTTCCCATCCGTGTCCCTTTCCATTTTTCCATCCATATCCCTGTCCCTATTCACGTCCCTGTCACTATCCCTGTATCTGTCCTGGTCCATGTCCCTGTCCCTCTCCCTTTCCCTGACCCTGTCCCTCTCCCTATCCCTCTCCCTATCCATCTCTCTATCCCTATACCAACCCTGATCCCTGTCCCTGTCCCTGTCTCTCTCCCTCTTCCTGTCCCTGTCCCTATCGCTATACATATCACTGTCCCTATCCCAGTCACTATCACCGACCCCGCCCTTCTCCCTATCCCTGTCTTTGCCCCTAACACTCCCCCTCTCCCTCTGCTTCTCCATCTCACTCTCCCTGTCCCGATCCCCCTCCTTATCCCTGTCCCTTTCCCTCTCCCTATCCCACTCCCTGTCACTCTTGCTATCCCTATCTCTGTTCTTATCACGCTCTCTGTCCCTGTCCCTATCCGTGTCCCTGTAACTTTCACTCTCCCTATCCCTGTCGCTATCCTTGACCCTGTCCTATCCCTCGACCTATGCCTGTCCTTATATGTTATCCCTCTCCCTATCCCTGTCCAGGGAGGAAAGGGGAGACGCAGAAAGAAACTGAGTTGAATTGAAGCACTCGAGTGTATTCAGTCACAGAGTAAACTGTGCCTGCAATGTTGTACTGATTCATCCACCACAAGGAAACATTTGCATATCTCTATTCGTGACTGAACCGCATTTCGACAATCAAGTTCCAAGTAGCATGAGAAGGAAGAGACTTTAAAGAAAGGCTTGCTGTGTCATTACAGGGGACTCAATAATGAATGCAAATGACCTGTACTGAATGTGTTATCATTTTAACCCACTGCACCCTTCAGATTCGACACTTGCGTCCTGCATTTTGGAATTATTTCAAATCCAGACCTTAGGAGGGGGTCGCCATGTATACTGGAGTTCACCTGTGATGCCTGCCTCAGGAGAAACACAGAGGCGTTAGTTGACATAGTGCCTCAGACATGACATTGTATTTCAACTCTGGGACCTCCTGCCAACCCACCTCCCCGAGAACACGGGTGTCAGAGTGTGTAAGAGACACTCCTTTCACCTTAAACACTTGCATTCATATTCAGGAAAATCATAGCTGGGCACCACAGCGCATGGCAGGCTGGACGGTTACCTCTGGGTACTGGGTTCCCATTCATTCCAGGTCCAACTGTGCGTCAGAGCTTGTTAGGCATTGCCCTTTGAGCTCATTGATCTGTGTTCAATCACAAGGTGCTCCATGGTATCTTTTCCGCTATGGTTCTAACTCACCATAATGAACGCAGATTTGACAGTGTATCAGTGCTGTGCCTTCAATAACCACAAAACCAGAAGTTATAGGCCTAGAAATTCAGTTGGGTGCGCCAGCCGTTAGCGCCTTAGGGGGAGTAGATCTCGAGCGCTAGGCGCTTATCGCCCTGGCTCAGCGCGATCTGCGCCTCTCCCCAACTTCAGGATACATTTAGCGCCGGCGCAAAGTCTTAGCGCGCGCCCTGCTGTGCGCGCAGACCATGACGTCACATAATAGTGCAACGCCCTTTGTGCGCCCCAAACCGGATCTTCACTCGCGCCGGCCCATTGTGCGCCGGGCGTCCTGAGTGACTGTGAAGTGGAACGGTACACAGGCCAGCCGGGCCAGGGGGAGCGCTAATTAAAGGGCACTTACCCAGCAGTATAAAGGCCAGCCATTTTGCAGCATTCACTCTTGTGCAACGGTTTTTTGGACAGAGACCAAGGAGGAGAGTTTACTGGTTTGGATCAACACTTGGACAGGTATTTTTGGCTCAGGCCAGAGCTTACCAATTATCTTAGCCTTCATTCAGAGCTCAGTGTTTGCCAGCATATAATGGGGGCTGCATTGGGTGGCAACGCTGAATTTCAGCCTTATGCCAGAAGGGCTTACAGACGCCATGAGAGAGTGGCAGCCCTGGCTAGACACAGAGGGGGTAACAGGCGTCGCCAACTGAGGCCTTACCCACGCAGGGTATACCACCAGCAGACCTCCTATCTGACCATGTCTGCTGCGATGTGTGTTAGGAGGCTATGATTCCGAAGGGAGGTGGTTGCAGACATCTGCCGGCTGCTTCAGAGAGATCTGCAGCCACTGCTGATGCGCAGGACGTCTCTGAGGGTGGCAGTGAAGGTGACGGTGGCTCTCAACTTCTATGCCTCCGGCTCCTTCCAATCCGCTACTGGGGACATCGCTTACATCTCCCAGTTCGCCGTGCATTGCTGCATCCACCAGGTGACCGAAGCCCTTTTCAGAAGGAGTCATCAATTCATCTCCTTCCCCATGACCCTGGACAAGCAGCAGCAGCGTTCAGTGGGGTTTGCAAGAATAGCGGGCTTCCCCATGGTGCAGGGCGCCATTGACTGCATGCATGTGGCTTTGCGGGCACCTCTTGAGCATGCCGAGGATTACTGCAACCGGAAGGGCTACCATTCCCTCAATGTACAGCTGGTGTGTGACCACAGGCAGCGCATCCTAGCTGTCAATGCCCGCTTTCCAGGCAGCAGCCACGATGCCTTTATCCTGCGACAGACAACTGTGGCTGACATGTTCCAGGCACAGCCTCCCCCAAGAGGATAGCTTATCGGGGACAAAGGCTGTACTTTGTGTACCTGGCTCATGACCCCGCTCCACGCGCCCACAACCCCTGCTGAAGAGGCATACAAAGAGAGCCATCAAGCGATGAGGAGCCTCATAGAACAAACACTCAGAGTGCTGAAGCAACGGTTCTGCTGTCTCGACCGCTCCGGGGGAGCCCTCCAGTATTCGCAGGATCGAGTCTCCCAATCCGTCGTCGTTTGCTGCATGCTGCACAACCTGGCTATCCGCAGGACACAGGCACTGCCACCTCACGTTGGACCACCACCTCAGGAGGAGGAGCAGGAGGAGCATGAGGACGACGAGGACGAGGAGTACCAGCCCAGGAGGGACGCACAAGGTCCAAGGGCCGCCCGTCGGCGGCTTATTGAACGTCACTTCTAGGCCCCCTGTCAGGGAATGGCTTGTGTCAATGATAGAACATGATTGCAGCTGCTCCGCAAGCCCTCAGCCGGTTAAGGCAACAAACACTTCAAAGATCAAACATGGACAAGGTGAATAAATAAAATGCTTTATTGAACAAACTCTGGGCCCTTCCCACATGAAAACCAAAAACTGAGGAAACCCCCAAAAAACACTCAAACACATTACTCGCTCCCACAACCTGGGGAGGATTAACAAAATAGGGCAACTAAAATGGCCATCCTTCTCGGCCTTCGTCCAACACAAACATCACATCATCGGCCTTCAAAAAACGAACATCCAACTCTCGGCCTCAAGAAACAAACACAAATGCCCACACATTCGACTATTTGGCCCGCTAGGGCGATGCCTTGGCCATCTTTGGGTGGCCCCTGCCCGCCCTGCTGCTCCACCTCAAAGTAAGGCCATTGCCTGCTGCAAGGCTGGGGGCAGGCTCCTGAGGGGCACATGTCGTGACGGCAGATGCCCTTGGGGTCGGCCTAGTCGAGGTCTGGGCGTCGAGCGGCCGGCTGTTGATCGCTGCAGCTGTGGCTGGCAAGCATCAGTCACTGCAGCAGCTCCTGGCAGCTCCACTGGGGGAGTGGCAGTGGCGGCTGGAGGAATGGCGGCAAGCTGGCGGATGGCAGGCGCTCGCTGGTTGCCTGAGACATTGGCATTCGCCCGGGCCAGCACTGCAGCATGCGCACCAATCTGCCGAGTGACAGACCGATGTGCTGCTGCAGCGCGCCGGGTGCCCTGGTGATGCCTGGCTGACACAGCGAGTGTGGCAGCAGTGAGTGCCAGTGTTGACCTGTTCACTGACCGCAGCAGAGCAGCCAGTGACTAGACTGCACCACTAATCACCTGGCCAGTCGCTGAAAGATCTGCCCGGTATTCCACCTGACTGGTGGCCTCTAAGGGCCCGAACTCGGCCACACTCCGAGAGAGGGAATCGATGGACTCAGGCAAACATGCCACTGCCGCCATGAGCTCCGTGTGCCGGCGCTCCGAGTCCGTGGACAAGTCTTCGAGGCGTTCCATCTCCTCGGCGAAGAGCATCTCCTGACTGGATGCCGGACTCTCCCTCTGGGGAGAAGGCCGCCGAGCTGGCCGACCCTTCCTGCGTTGCTGGAGGCCGCTGGGCCCAGCAATTGGACTCCCCTCCGATGCATCCCCCCTCTGGGGAGAAGGCCGCCAACTTCCAACCCCCTCCCGCCTTTCGGCAGCATGCAGGTCCCAGGAGCTCCCCTCCCCTTCGACACTTCCGCCACGCTGCCCTCCAGGGAAGACGTGTCCCCTACATTGGCCTGGGTGGCCGCGGCTGAGGGTTCCCCTGATGGGCCGCCTTCCTCTTGCTCCTCCTCCTGCTCCTCCTCGGAGGGTCTGTCACTGGCAAGTTGAGGGACCTCCTCTTGACCATCTGAAAGCAGGAAGGCACAAGAGTAGCTTTAGAGTGAGGAGAATCCGTCAGTGCGGGATGCATGAGTGGTGGCATTCAGCGCATTGGTCGGACAGTGGCAAAGGATGTTGATCTGATGCGCAAGTGGGACGAGAGAGGTGCAAAAGGTGATGTCCTTACCATTGCTTCCCAGAACAGGGTCAGCATCTCCACATGCAGCGGGCCCAATCACCCGGCCACCCATGAGGCGCTCCACGCAATGTTGAAGGTCGGTGAGTGGCTGGATGTGGGGTCGTCCTCCCCCGGTCGCAGTCCGGCTCTTGCGATTATTCGCCAGCTTGGCCTGCAAGAGAAAGGACGGCCTCTAAGTACAGTGTGTCGCCGTGATCTTGTGTGCACTGCTCCCATGGTGGAATAGCCTGGCCAGTGTGTCGCCATGATCTGGTGTGCACTGCCTCCCATGGTGGAATAGCCTGGCCAGTGTGTCACCATGATCTGGTGTGCACTGCCTCCCATGGTGGAATAGCCTGGCCAGTGTGTCGTCATGATCTGGTGTGCACTGCCTCCCATGGTAGAATAGCTTGGCCAGTGTGTTCAGTGCAGAATGTGCAATTGATGCTCATGCCTGTGCCATAGCTGCTGGATGAAGGCTGGCCATTAGTGCTTTCAGGTCCCTTTGCCCATAATGTGAGGTGCACATGCAAGGATGAGGAGGTCATTGGAAAGGGTACTCACCCTGACAATGCGTGTGAGGTCATTTAACTTTTTGCGGCATTGGGCACCGGTCCGGGGGACATCGCTGTTGGCTGACAGCTTGCTGGCGACATGCCTCCAGGCTCTCCTGTAGACGTGGACCGTCACCTTCTTGCCATTGTCCGGGTACAAAACATGGTGCCTCTTCTCCACAGCAGCAAGCAGCACACTCAGATCACGCTCTGAGAAGCGCTGCGCACGTTCACGGGCCTTCTCCATGTCTTCAGGCGCTATTTGGGTCCAGCAGCAGTGTTCAGGCCTAGCTGGAGGGCTCCACTATCCAGGGCATGGCAGCAGACACAGTCGACCCTTCCCACTTAAGAGCTGGCCGGCGCCAGGGTGTCTGCTGTCAGTCACGAGATGGCCGCACCTGCGCTGCGCCCGGCCTCGGCGCTTTTCGATCACCACCTCTGGCTTAGCGCCCAAAGAGAGGCGTCCAACAGCAGTTTTAGTGCTCGCCCGAACTAGTAGGGCGAAGCTAATGAATATCGGAGAAGTGGCCTAGATTTGGCGGCAGCCGCAAACTTTAGCGGATGCCCCACTTTAGCGCCCCAAAAGTGGCGTCAATGAATTTCTAGGCCATAGACTTTAACAAGTTGGCTTTTAATCACTAAGATCAGAGCTATCACTAAGATCAGAGCTAACAACTCAACACACTGACTGGCTCAGAGGAATGAGCCATACAGATTAGTCAGGAAAGAGGAAGTGAAACCATACACCCGTGTGGGGGAGGGTAATATACATGAGTGCAAAACGAATACAGGCAAGAACGAATACAGGCAAGAACAAACAGATTTCATTACATTCAGAATGTGTGCTTTTGTGGAATCTTACAGCACAGAAGGAGGCCATTCGGCCCATCGGCCCTGTACCGGCTCTTTGCAAGTGCTATCAAATTAATCGCACTCCCCAGCGATTCCCCATATGCCTGTAAACATCTCCACTTCAAGCGTTTATACAATTCACTTTTGAAAGTTAGTATTGAATCTGCTGCAACCCTCATTTTAGGCAGAGCACTCCAGATCATCATAACTCGCTGCATATTATTTTTCTCCTCATCTCACATCTGCTCCTTTTGCCAATCAACTTATATCTGTTTCCCCTGGTTAATGACTCTCCTGGCACTCGATACAATGTCTCCTTATTCACTCGATCAAAACCTTTCATGATTTTGAACAACTCTATTAAATTTCTCCTTAACCTTCTCTGCTCTAAGGGGAACAAGCCCTTTCCTACAACTGCTGTATACTGTTGGCAGCTGCTGCCAGGCTAGATTCATTTGAGATAACCATGTCTACATGCGGCCGAACACGTGGGCCTTAAAGGATGAGACTCCTGTAACTCCCTATCTTATAGCGCTGTGGAAGCACTTTCACCACACGGTCTGCCGTGGTTCAATTATAAAGCCCACCATCATCCTCTCAAGGGCAACTCGGTACTGGCAATAAAGGTGGCTTTGTCAGTGAGGTACACATCCCGTGAATGAATTAATAAGAACACTCTTGTCTTGTTTCACTTCTGAGGCATGGGTGCTGCATCAACCATTGTGTGAAGGTCGGTACTGCTGGGCTGGTTTTGGACCTAAATCACAGAGATGGGAAGACATAGGCGTTATTCCTTGTTACAACAGCCCCACAACCTGATGTAAATCCAGGTTCCAGAGGTAAAGTGGAGTTTCTAATGCACAGTGAAACCCCGCCCAATCTGTGCTATATTTAACCCCAGTCCCTCAATGATAGGACAGCAGGTTTCATACTTTGACCAGCATTCCCCACAGACTGCTTTACGTCCAGGATACGCAATGTCAATGGGCAGATAGTCACTGTCATTGTTCCGGTGCAGGGATCATTTACTGTTGCTCAGTTTGCACCGGAATGCCGAACCTACTCAATCTCTATCTTGCAAAGGGCTGGAAATGGGTCCAATCATGACCAATTTAGCAGATAGACGCCTGAGTCACAGGTGCATTCAGGTCACCAAGAAACATGTCAGGATATTTTAATAGCTGACCGTGGCACCCACCTGAAATGAACTCAGGACTCAAGATTGAAATTCGGCTTTTGTATCGAAATGATGACCCATTTGTTAAACTAATTCAGACGACTCGATAGGCGCACAATCTAAACTCCAGCTCTCGTTTCAGGCTCTCCTGCAAGCTAACAGGCTGGTGACGTTTGTCTCAACTCACCATAATATGGAGCGGAGCTCACTTTGAAGCAGATGAAGATGGTTGGGCCTAAAGCATTGCTCCGGGGAACGCCTGCAACGATGTCCAAGTGACTCTCTCTTGTCGGAGATGGTCGTTTTCTGGCTCTTGTGTGACGTGACTGTTGTCTGTGTCTGCCTTCATGCGGAAAATAAGCACATAGAAATAGCAGTAGGCCATTCAGCTGCTCGAGCATGCTCCAGCATTTAACTAGATCGTTGCTGATCTGCATTTTAACTCCAACTACCCACCCTGGTCCCATTACCATTAATACAATTGCCTAACAAATATTTATCAATCTCTGTTGCAAATGTTTAATTGGCCCCTAGCCTCAAGGCCAGCCTGCTGGCATCAGGTGTAACAGTCTGAAAACCTTGCACCTCTTGACACACGGAACCAAATCCATCCCAGTGAGAGGTCGCTGTCACAGAGCTTTTGGATCACTGTTGTTGTGCACAGACAGAGCCAAATGTGGATAAGAAAACCCGTTATCAGATTTCTATGTTAAACACACATTTACACATCCCTGGCTACCTTTCTTGCCAAAGAGATGCATAATCAATTCCCAATTAATTTGAGAAAAAGTGGGATTTGGTAAGTATATTCCAAGAATCAGCAAAATTCGAAAGGAACATAGAAACAGGAAAAGGCCATTCCAACCCTCGAGCATATTCCACCATTCAATTAAATCATGGCTGATCTGTACCTCAATATTTATCTGCTTTCGATTAAAAGCCCTTGATATGGGAGCAAATTATTTTGTCACTGAATATCAACCAATCTCCCGTTTGACATTGTTTCAGAATATATCCTTGGGGACAATGGATCTAATCTAACCTGAAGAGAGAACGAATCAGAGTGTGTTGTATTCAGTGCCATTCCTGTGGAACCTGGATTCAAAGCCAGCGTTGCAAGGGTAGGCTGTCGTGAGTTAGCCACTGTCCGTTCATCTATAAGAGGAAAATAAAATATAGCGCAGGAAGAGCTGGCAGTCACTGTGTATTCAACACGGTCCTGTTACATTTTGAATCTGCAATTAGGCAGGTCCAGGGGGCTCGCGTTTCACATTCTCAAAGATCCGTGGGAACAACATCATTGTCCGTAAACTTTGTCATCGTTTGACAGTGTATCTTTAAAAACTTGAGCCCTGGGTAACAATCCACACCAGGGAAACCAGCTGTTAGTATATTTTAGGCGCTGCCTGTTTGTTTATAGAGTGTGAGGTTAAAACTAACACTCAAGGCATTACTGGGTGCTGGAGTCTTAAATACTAGCCTTCTACATCTAATAGCTCAATTCCTGTCCTTGCACCTATGGGACATGTGACAATGTGCAGTCCAGGGGTCGTGGGTACTCCAAGTGTGGTACACACTGTCTTTTCATTTGCAGCACTTCACCTCACGTCTAGATCAGGGGTGTCACTGTGTGCCGGATATTGCCATTTTTCCTCTTGAGCCTCAATTCAACCAGTTCTGAAGGCACCAGATGTCAAAGTTCGTGCACCCTGGATTCAAAGCCAGCCCTGCACAGTTAAGTGTAGTAGAGACATTACAGCACTGAATAAGGCCATTCGGCCCATCGAGTCCGTGCCGGCTCTCTGTAGAGCCGTCCAGTCAGTCCCATTTCCCCACTCTATCCCCGTAGCCCTGCAAGTTTATATCCCTCAAGTGCCTATCCAGTCTCCCCTTGTCTCTGCTTCCACCACATCCGCCAGCAGCGAGTTCCAGGTCCTCACCACTCGCTGCATACAAAAGTTTTCCCTCACATCCCCCCGTATCTCTTGCCAAAAACATCAAATCTGTGTCCCCGTGGCCTTGTACCATCAACTCATGGGAACAGCAGCCTTTCCCTGTCTAGCCTATTCCAGCTCCTTTGCTCTAATCAAAACAAATCCAGCTTTTCCAACCTGCTCTTGTAGCTAAGATCACTGATCCGCAGAACCATTCTGGGAAATCTCATCTGCACGTTCTCAAGGGACTTCACATTCTTCCAAAAGTGTTTTGACCAGAGCTGGACGCAATGCACCAGTTGATTCCTAAACAGCGCTTTATTAAGTTTCAGTATAACTTCACTAGTTTTGTACTCACTACCTCTATTTATGAAGCCCAAGTTACCATTTGTTTTTTAACCACTCTCTCAGTATATTCTTCCAACTTCAGGGGCAACCAGGTCGAGTAGATTTCTCCCTCATGTTGATTTTCTCACCACATGCCACAGGGTCAATCTGGCCATTATATACTTCGGGACTCAGCCAGCTCAGTCAGTTGTGTTACCAGCCAGCCACTCTTGGTGATGGGAATTGATGTCCCCCAACCACAGTATATTCTGTGCCCGTGCTACCCTCAGTTCTTCTTCCAAGTGGTATTCGACATGGAGGAGTATTGATCCTTTGACTTGGGAAGGGCAGTAGGTGCTAATCAGCAGTAGGTTTCGTTGCCCATGTTTGATCTGATGCGTTCAGATTTCATATCACTGTGCTGCCATCTCTGGCGTGCCTGTTCTGCCGGTGGGCAGGACATACGAAGGGATGGTGATGGAGAATTCGGGACATTAGCTTTTAGGTTTGATTCTGTTATTATGACAATATCAGGCAGTTGTTTGACGCGACAGCTTTACTGAATTTTGCACAATTCCCCAGATGTTAGTGAGGAGAACGTTGCAGGATCAGTTGGGTTTGGTGTGCTTATATCGTGTCTGCAACTTATGCCTAGGTCGATGCCGGGTGGTAATTATGGAGTTATTCTTACTATAATTTATGTAGCTGTTTGATATAATGATTGCCTTGCTAAGCCATTTCATATTGCATTAGAGAATCAACGACATTGCTTTGGGTCTGGAGTCAAATATATGCCAGTGCAGGTAAGGACGGCTGGTTTCTTTCCATAAAGGACATTAGTGAGCCAGCTGGGTTTTTACAAAAATCCGATAGTTTCACGGTCATCATTAATGAAACGAGCTCTTTCGTGGACATTAGAATTGTGAAACAAAAGCAGTACATATCGGTCTGATAAATTACATGAGGTATTGGTGAGATGCATGTGGTCTTGTGTTGTAGCTTCACCTTTAGCTACCTAGCCTCAATCCACTTACTTGTGGAAGGTGGAAGATGAACAAAGTTTCAGCACACAAAAAGTGAGAAATAACAGGATAGCAGTATAGAGAGAAAAATACATTCAAGTTTAATTCAGGGTGATCCAGAATATCACTGAGGAAAAAAAACAATGATGCCGAACATGGCGGGTGCCCAGCAGATTCCTCGTGAAACACCGGTGAGTGTTGTTAGAAGTCTCCGTGTGAGAGGTTGCTGGACTGTGTTCTCTCACCAACGGTTCTTAGCGCAGATCAAGGACAGGGAGAATGGGGAGTCTGTGTGTGCCAGTCACTGCTCTCTGATATCTGGGATCTGGCTCCAAAATAAGTCTATGCACCTGACATTCCAGTTAGTTGCATTCCATCATTTTACCTATCGAACTTGGATTTCACGACTAGAATTTGCCAGGTATCATGTTTATTCTATTATCCAATTATCTCTGCCGAAAATAACTTGTGTGTGGATGTCAGATCAGGACAAGACCGACGGCACAGCAATGATTCCCGTAATGAAAGTGTGGCCGATATTAAAATCCTCATCTCACCCCTCAGGAGAGATGCCAGATGGAGCACAGTGCCCCAGGCAGAAGCATTAGGTTCAGGTGTGAGAGGGAGGAAAGGGAAAACTTAGCTGAATTGAAGCACTTGGATGTATTCAGTTACAGAGTCAGCTGTGACTGCGATGTTGTATCGATTCATCCATCACAAGGAAACATTTGCATATCTCCATTCGTGACTGAACCGCATTTCTGCAATCAAGTTCCAAGTAATATGAGAACAAAGAGGCTTTAAAGAAAGTCTTGATGTGTCGTTACAAGGGACTCAATAATTAATGCAAATGACCTGTACTCAATGTGTTATCATTTTAACCCACTGCGCCCTGCAGATTCGACACTTGTGTCCTGCATTGTGGAATTATTTAAAATCCAGACCTTCGGAGTGGGTAGCAATGTATACTGGAGTGCACCAGTGAAGCTTGCCTCAGAAGAAATACAGATGCATTAGTTGTCATAGTGCCTTAGACATTGTCTTTCAGCTCTGGGACCTCTGGTCAACCCTCCTCTCCGAGGACACGGGTGCCAGAGTGAGTCAGAGGCACTCCTTTTACCTTAAATACCTGCTTTCAAATTTAGGAAGATCATAACTGGACACCACAGTGCATGGAAGGCTGGACGGTTACCTGTGGGTACTTGGTTCTCATTTATTCCAGGTCCGACTCTGTGTGTCTCAGGGTGTTAGACATTGCCCTTTCAGCTCATTGGTCTTTGTTCAACCATAATGTGCTCCATGGCGTCTTTTCTGCTCTGGTTCAAACTCCATAATGATCCGAGGTGTGATAGTGGATCAGAATGTGTGCTTTTGTAGAATCTTAAAATCTGACAGCACAGAAGGAGGCCATTCGGCCCGACGTGCCTGGACTGGCTCTTTGCAAGTGATATCCAATAAATCACACACCCCAGCGCTTCCCCGTGTGCTTGTAAACATCTCCCCTTAATGGATATGTCCAATTTACTTTTGAAAGTCTGTGTTGAAACTGCCGCAACCCTCATTTTAGGCAGAGCACTCCAGATATTCATAACTCGCTGCATATAATTTTTCTCCTCATCTCGCCACTGCTCCTGTTGCCAATAAACTTATATCTGTGTCCCCTGGTTACTGACACTACTGGCACTCGATACAGTTTCACCTTGTTCACTCAATCAAAATCTTTCGTATTAAAACTCTAAGTAAAACAAGCCCCGTTTCTTCAACCACTCCAAATAATTGAAGTCCAGTATCCCGGGTACTATTGCAGGAGGGACGGATGGTGAAATGATAAAAGTGTACTATTGCAACTCACGGATCCGGGTTGTAATCCATGGCCAAGGAACCCTGCTGTCAAAGAGCGATAAACGGTGTTCACTTGCTGCCATGAGAGACGATTCAAACCAGTCCGAAGGGCGTGAGCCGATGACAGTATGTTACACGCTGCTCTCCTGCCTCTAGTCTCTTGAATTAATTTCAGCCGGGAAGGGGACACAGTGGGGTAGGAATCGGTATGTATTTTGCCGTTTTAATGACCAGCGGGGGGTAAAGCAAACAAATTTAGCAGTGGGAAGGCTTGTACTCAATGTGCGCAGGTGTTGGTCCCACTGCTAAATTCATGGGGCCGACTTTAGTCGCACCACAAAGATCCTTGTATATGTTCATGAGGGGCCTGTTTTTTGTCCCTTTCCTAAAACATATAATCACTTCTACATGCAGCCTAACCCTTGAGCCTTAAATGATGAGACTCCTGGAACTCCCTATCTAATATCGCTGTGGAAGCACCTTCACCACACGGACAGCTGCGGTTCAGGTATAAAGCCCACCATCAACTTTTCAAGAGCATATCGGTGTTGGCAATAAATGTGGCTGTGTCAGCGAGGCACACATCCCATGAATGAATTAATAAGAACACGCGTTTCTTGTTTCACTTCTGAGGCAATGGTGCTGTATCAAACATTGTGTGAAGGTCGAACTGCTGGGCTGGATTCGGACCTCAATCATACAAATCGGAAGTCAAAGGAGTCACTCCCTGTTACAGCAGCTCCACAATCTAATGTGAATCCAGTTTCCAGAGGTAAAGTGGAGTTTCTAATGCACTGTGACATTCGGCCCATCTTGAGCTACATTTAACCCCATTCCCTCAATGATACGACAGCTTGTAACAGCCTTCGACCAATAGTCCCCGCAGACTGCTTTTGGTCCAGGATGCTCAATGTCAATGTGCAGATTGTCACTGTCATTGTTCCGCTGCAGGGATCGTTTGCTGTTGATCATTTTGACCGGAAGGCCGACGTTATCCAATCTCTATATTGCAAAGGACAGAAAATGGGTCCAATCCTAACCAATTTAGCTGATTCACGCCTGAGTCACAGGTGTGTTCGGGTTGCCAAGAAACATGTCAGGGTGTTTTATTAGCTGACCCTGGCATCCGCCTGAATAAACTCAGGACTCATTATTGAAATTCGGATTTTGTATCGCAATGATGACCCATTGGTTAAACTAATTCAAACTACAGTAAACAATAATACTAATAGGTCTAAGTGCGTTAAAAAAACAAGCCTGAAGGCTTTGTGTCTTAATGCGAGGAGCATTTGTAAAAAGGTGGACGAATTGGCTGCACAAATAGAGGTAAACGAATATGATTTGGTTGGGATTACGGAAACGTGGCTCAAGGATGGCCAAGACTGGGAACTCAACATCCAGGGGTATTCGATATTCAGGAAAGATAGGCAAAAAGGAAAGGGAGGTGGGGTAGCATTACTGTTTAAAGAAAGGATTAATACAATTGTAATGAAGGATATTAGCTCTGATGATGTGGAATCTGTATGGGTAGAATTGAGAAATACTAAGGGGGAAAAAACATTAGTGGGAGTGGTATGTAGACCTCTCAACAGTAAGGCGGAGGTTGGGGGTGGCATTAAAAGGGAAATTAATGAAGCGTGCAATAAGGGCACAGCAGTCATGATGGGTGACTTTAATCTACATATAGATTGGGCCAACCAAATTAGTAACAATACCGTGGAGGAGGAATTCCTGAAGTGTTTACGGGATGGTTTCCTGGACCAATATGTCGAGGAACCAACCAGAGATCAGACCATCTTAGACTGGGTATTATGTAACGACAAAGGATTAATTAGCAATCTTGTTGTACGAGGCCCCTTGGGTCTGAGCGATCATAATGTGATCGAATTCTTCATTAAGATGGAGATTGAATTAGTTGACTCAGAGACTAGGGTCCTCAATTTAAATAAAGGAAACTACGATGCTCTGAGGAGTGAGTTGGGTAGGATTGATTGGGGAATGGCACTCAAAGAGTTGACGGTGGATAGGCAATGGCAAACATTCAAAGACCGAATGGATGAGCTACAGAATTTGTTCATCCCAGTTTGGCATAAAAATAAAACAAAAAAGGTGAATCGACCGTGGCTAACAAGGGAAATTAGGGATAGCATTAGATCCAAGGAGAAGACATATAAATTGGCCAGAAAAAGCAATAATCCTGAGGATTGGGAGCAGTTTAGGATTCAACAAAGGAGGACAAAGGGATTAATTAAGAAAGGGAAAATAGAATATGAGAGTAAGCTGGCGGGTAACATAAAAACTGACTGTTAAAGCTTTTATAGATATGTGAAGAGAAAAAGATTGGTGAAGTCAAGAGTAGGTTCCCTACAGTCAGAATCAGGGGAATTTATAATGGGAAACAAAGAAATGGCAGACCAACTAAATTCATATTTTGGTTCTGTCTTCACAAAGGAGGACACAAATAACTTCCCAGAGGTGCCGGGGAACATAAGTCCTGATGAAAGGGTGGAACTGAAAGAAATCAGTATTTGTAGGGAAATGGTGTTCGGAAAATTGATGGGACTGAAGGCCGATAAATCCCCAGGGCCTGATAATCTACATCCCAGGGTACTTAAGGAAGTGGCCCTGGAAATAGTAAATGCATTGCTGGTCATCTTCCAGAACTCGATAGACTCTGGAATAGTACCCATGGGTTGGAGGGTAGCTAATGTTACCCCACTATTCAAAAAAAGGTGGTCGAGAAAAAGCGGGGAATTATAGACCGGTAAGCCTGACATCGGTAGTGGGGAAAATGCTAGAATATATTATATAAGATGTAATAGCAGAGCGCTTGGTAAACAGTGACAGGATCGGACAAAGTCAACATGGATTTACAAAAGGTAAATCATGCTTGACTAATCTACTGGAATTTTTTGAGGATGTAACTGGTAAAATAGATAATGGAGAACCAGTGGATGTGGTGTATTTGGACTTTCAGAAGGCTTTCGATAAGGTCCCATATAAGAGATTAGCGTACAAAATTAAGGAACATGGGATTGGGGGCAAGGTATTGACTTGGATAGAGAACTGGTTGGCGGACAGAAAGCAAAGAGTTGGAAAAAATGGGTCATTTTCCGAGTGGCAGGCATTGACTAGTGGGGTACCACAAGGATCGGTCCTAGGACCCCAGCTGTTCACAATATATATTAATGATCTGGACGAGGGAATTGGATGTAATATCTCCAAATTTGCAGACGACACAAAGCTGGGTGGGAGGGTAAGCTGTGAGGAGAATGTCGTGAAACTCCAGTACGATTTGGACAGATTGGGTGATTGGGCAGAAGCATGGCAAATGCACTGTCATGTGGATAAATGTGAGGTTATCCACTTTGGTGGCAAAAACAGGAAGGCAGATTATTATTTGAATGGCAATAGATTGGAAGAAGGGGAAGTGCAAAGAGACCTGGGTGTTCTTGTGCACCAGTCGCTGAAGGTAAGCACGCAGGTGCAGCAGGCGGTTAAGAAGGCAAATGGTATGTTGGCCTTCGTAGCAAGAGTGTTCGAGTACAGGAACAAGGATGTCTTGCTACAGTTGTACAGGGCCTTGGTGAGACCGCACCTTGAGCATTGCGTGCAGTTTTGGTCGCCTTACCTGAGGAAGGACATTCTTGCCATGGAAGGAGTGCAGCGAAGATTCACCAGGTTGATACCTGGGATGGCAGGAATGACGTATGTGGAGAGATTGTGTCGATTGGGCTTATACTCACTGGAGTTTAGAAGATTGAGAGGGGATCTCATCGAAACTTATAAAATTCTGTCAGGCCTGGACAGACTAGATACAGGAAGGATATTTATGATGGCCGGGGAGTCCAGAACCAGGGGTCATAGTCTAAGGATAAGGGTAAGCCATTTTGGACTGAAATGAGGAGGAATTTCTTCACCCAGAGATTGGTGAACCTGTGGAATTCTCTGCCACAGAGGGCGGTGGTGGCCAGTTCATTAAATATATTCAAAAAAGAGTTGGATATATTTCTTAATGCTAAAGGGATCAAGGGATATGGGGAGAAGGCAGGGACAGGGTACTGAAATTGGATGATCAGCCATGATCTCATTGAATGGCAGAGCAGGCTCGAAGGGCCGAATGGCCTACTCCTGCTCCTATCTTCTATGTTTCTATGTTTCTATGTTACTCGGTATGTGCGCTACCTAAACTCCAGCTCTCGCTTCAGGCTCTCCTGCAAGCTAACAGTCAGGTGACGTTTGTCTCAACTTACCTTAATATGGAGGGAAGCTCATTGATGAGTCATCTGAAGATGGTTAGGCCTAGGACACTGCACCGAGGAACTCCTGCAGCGATGTCTAAGTGCCTCTCTCTTGTTCGAGATGGTCGTTTTCTGGCAGTTGTGCAGCGTGACTGTTGTCCAGGTCTGGCTACATGTGGAAAATAAGAAGATAGAAATAGCATTAGGCCATTCAGCTGCTCGACCCTGCTCAGCATTGAATTAGATCATGGCTGATCTGTACCGCAATATTTATCCACTTTTGATTCATATCTCTTGATATGGGAGCAAATTATTTTGGCACCAAATATCAGCCCATCTCCCGGGGAGCAGGTTTGACATGTTGTCAGAATATATCCTTGGGGAAAATGGATCTAATCCAACCTGAAGCGAGAACGAATCAGAGCGTGTTGTACTCAGTGCCCTTCCTATGGAACCTGGAATCAAAGCCAGCGTTGGAAGGGTAGGCTGTCGTGAGTTAGCCACTCTCATTTCATCTATAAGAGGATAATTAAATATAGCGCATGAGGAGCTGGCAGTCACTGTGTATTCAAAACTGTCCTGTTACATTTTGCAACAGCATCTAGGCAGTTCCAGGGGGCTCGACTTTCATATTCTCAAAGACCCATGGGAACAACATCATGGTCCGCAATGTTTGTCATCGTTTGACAGTGTATCTTTAAATCCTTGAGCCCTGGGTAGCAATCCACACCAGGGAGACCAGCTGTTAGTATAATTTTGACGCTGCCTTTTTGCTTCTAGAGTGTGAGGTTAAAACTAACACACATGGCATTACTGGGTGATGGAGTCTTAAATACTACTCTTCGACATCTAAGAGCTCAATTCCAGTCCTTTCAATTCTATGACTTGTGACAAAGTGCAGCGATGGGAGATGGGAACTCCGATTGTGTTACACACTGTCTTTTCATTTGCGGCATTTGGCCTCCAATCTAGACCAGGGGTGTTGCCGTGTGCTGGATATTGACAATTTGCCTCTGGCGCCTCAATTCAACCAGTTCTGAAGGCGCCAAGTGTCAAAATTCGTGCGCCCTTGATTCAAATCCAGCCCTGGACATTTATGTGTCATAGCGTCATTACGGCACAGAATAAGGCCATTCAGCCCATCGAGTCCATGCCGGATTTATTCCCGTATCCCTGCAAGTTTATATCCCTCAAGTGCCTATCCAGTCTCGCTTGGAAACATTGAGTGTGTCCGCTTCCGTTGGCAGTGAGTTCCAGGTCCTAACCACTTGCTGTGAAGAAAGTTTTTCCTCACATTCCCCTTGTATCTTTTGCCCAACAAGTTAAATCTTTTCCCATAGTCCTTTTGCCATCAACTAGTGGGAACAGCCTTACCACGTCTAGCCTATCCAAACCCGTCATAATCTTGTACATCTCTATCAAATCACCCTGCAACCTTCTTTGATCCAATGAAAACAAATCCAGCCTCTCCAACCTCTCCATTTAGCTAAGATTCCCCATCCCCAGAATCATTCTAGTAAATCTCCTCTGCACCGTCTCAATTGCCTTCACATCCTTCCTAAAGTGTGGTGACCAGAAGTGGGCGCACTATTCCAGTTGCGGCCTAACCAGCGCTTTATAAATGATCAGCATAACTTCTCTACTTTTGTACTCAATACCTCTATGTATGAAGCCCAAGATCACATATGCTTTGCTGACCACTCTCTCAATATGCCCCATCACTTTCTGGGAATTATACACATAAACTCCCAGGTCCCTCTGTCCCTGCAAACTTTCTAAATCTGTGCCAGTAAGTGTATATTGCCTCTTCTTGTTCCTTCAACCAAAATGCATCACCTCACACTTCTCTGTATTAAATTCCATCTGCCACTTGTCTGCACATTTTGCTAGCTGCACAGTATGTTGTCGTGTACCGGGCTGCCTGTCGATCTCTAAGCTCTGGGTTCAAATCTATTCCAGGGGACCCCGCTTTCCAAATATGTTTCAAAGCGTCTTTTATTTCAGGGGGTCACATCTGGAATCTGGGTTCAAAGCTAGCTCAGGCATTCCTTTCACATTTCAGAATCGCACTGGCTATCACAGTGTGTCCACCGTATCCTGTTTATGTTCGGACCTTTGTTCAATTAAGCCCAGCAGAGCCTGGCTGTGTCATTGTGAGGAGAGTCCAGTGTCACAGTCAGTGTAGTAGACTGTGCTGTTGCTTCCACGAGTTTTCAGCAAATGCACGCCGGGGGAGCAGGTGTTCTAGTTTATCAAACATGTCATTTCACCCCTCGAACCGGGGCACAAAGAGCGGATCAATCTGCCATGTTTCTCTGTATAAGTTTGAGTTATTGGTGCTGCAGACTGGCCTTGTCTGTGTTTTGCTACTTCCCAAGTTCTGCTCGCAGGGCATGTACATCATGGACAAATAGGTTGCCAACAATAAATGTCTGAACACGCTTCCTTGGGTGAGATATCAGCTGATACACAAGAAATGTAACAGATGGCCCTGAAAGGGTCATTATTTTGAGGAACGGAGGAGGGATGAATGGGACCCACTGGGGAAATAGAGCTGAATGGAAGGTTGGAGTTAATTTGACCCAGAGAACAATATGAAATGAGCTCCTATTATCGGAAAACCCACGGATGCAATTACACATATTTGAACACTTTTCATGTGAAATCACTTTACAAAAACAATTTCAAATTATATTGAGAGTAGAGCATTTGAACAGACTTCTCCATCACTGTACAGGAAAGCGTGTCAATCCAGTTTCCGGCGTTCAAATTCGTTGAAATTGCAACTTCATAAAACAGGGTATAGTATGTTATAGAACTCAGGTAAAATTTATTCTGTTAATGACTTCAGAAGCATACTGATCTTTAATTAATTATCTCATTCCCGAGTGAGTCACTGTGTAGTAATTCCTGGAAATGTACTGATAGTGTTAGGGTGAAGACTATCAGCAGCAAATCATGAATATTTTGCATCAGATCCGTGCCTTTATATAGAGATGGAATGTAATTGTGTCCCAGCCTGCACTTACGCTGTGTTAAGGTAAGTGATATTGTGCTTCATTGCTCGACGTCTTCACCTGTGAATGTTATTGCTGAAGTCACTAGTGCTCTTAATGAATACGTTGCGTCTGTTTTCACAAAAGAGAGGGGCCAAGCAGACATTGCTATCAGGAAGGAGAGCGTGAAATGTTAGATGAACTATACATAGTGAGAGAGGAAGTAGTAAGGGTTTTACCACCTTTAAAAGTGGTTAAATCACCAGATCGGGATGAAATGTATCCCAGGCTGTTAAGCGAAGCAAAAGAGAAAATAGCAGAGGCTCTGACCATCATTTTCCAATCCTCTCTGGCTTCAGGTGTGGTGCCGGAGGACGGGAGGAAAGCTAAAGTGGTAGCCTGGTTTTAAAACTGAGAAAATGATAGATGGGGTAATTACAGGCCAGTCAGCCTAACCTCGGTGGTGGGAAAAGTATAGGAAAGAATTCTGAAGGACAGAACAAATCTTAATTTAGAAAGTCACGGATGAATCAAGGATAGTCAGCACGGATCTGTTAAGCGAAGGTCGTGTCTGACAAAATCGATTGAATTCATTGAGGCAGTAACACGGAGGGTGGGTGAGGGTAGTGCGTTTGATGTATTATATATGGACTTTAGCAATGGTTTTGATAAGATTCCACATGGCAGACTGGTCACGAAGTTAAAAGCCCATGGGATCCACGGCAAAGTGTCAAGTTGGATTCAAAACTGATTTGGAGGCAGAAAATGGAGAGTAAAAATTGATGGGTGTTTTACGACTGGAAGGCTGTTTCCATTGGGGTTCCGCAGGGCTCAGTACTAGGACCCTTTCTTTTTGTGGTAGCTATCAATGATCTAGACTTGAATATAGGGGTTATGATTAAGAACTTTGCAGATGATACTAAAATCGGCTGTGTGGTTGATACTGAAGAATGAAGCTGTAGACTGCAGGAAGATATCAATAAATTGGTCAGGTGGGCAGAACCGTGGCAAATGGAATTCAATCCGGAGAAGAGTGAGGTAATGCATTTGGGGAGGGCTAACAAGGGAAGGAAGATACACTAAATGCTAGGACACTGTGTAGCGTAGAGGGAAAAAGGGACCTTGGAGTGTATGCCCACAGATCCCTGAAGGTAGCAGGCCAGGTAGATAAGTTGGTCAAGAAGGCATACGAAATGTTTGCCTTTATTAGCCATGGCATAGAATGAAAGATCAGGGGGGTTATGCCTCAAATGTGCGAAACACTAGTTAGGCCTCAGCTAGAGTACTGCGTGCAGTTCTGGTCACCACATTACAGGAAAGACGGGATTGCACTAGAGAGGGTACAGAGGAGATTTACAAGGATGTTGCCGGGAGTAGAGAATCTTAGCTATGAGGAAAGACTGGATAGGCTGGGTTTGTTTTCCTTGGAACAGAGAAGGCTGAGGGCAGACCATATTCAGGGGTAGACATTTAGTCTGGGCCTAGATATAGTGGATAGAAAGAACCCAGTTCCCTTAGCAGAGGGGTAAAAACCAGGGGGCACAGATTTAAAGTAACTTGTGGAATGTTCAGAGGGGATTTGAGTGGAAATCTCTTCACCCAGAGGGTTCGGGGGTTTGGAAATCACTGCCTGAAAGGGTGATAGAGGGAGAAAGCCAAACCACATTTAAAAAGTACTTGCAAGGCTACGGGCCAAGAGCTGGGAAGTGGGATTAGGCTGGATAGCTCTTTGTTGGCCAGCACGGACACGATGGGCTGAAATGGCCTCCTTCTGTGCTTAAGCTTTTTATGATTATATTCTTCATCTATATGTGTGTGTGTTGTATAGAGCAGTACCTTCTGGCTAAAATGACCAGTGCAGTATGCATAACGATCTCCACCCGAATATCCTTCTAATGCAAACTGTGATGTAATATTTATTCCCACAATAGTGCATTAAAGCTACATTGCTTGCATGCGGTATATTGTTCTGTTTTCCTCAAGTATGCAGTTTAATTTTGGCACATTAGACTGTTCGATAGATCTATAAATTAGCGTCAATAAACTTCTTTACCCAGAGTGTGGTTAGAATGTAGAAAGTGCTACCCGAGGGAATAGTTGAAGCGAACAGGAGAGATATATTTAAGAGATGTTTTTGAGATACATGCTGGAGAAAAGATCATAAGAACATAAGAAATAGGAGCAGGAATCGGCCATTTGGTCCTTCGAGTCTGATCTGCAATTCAATAAGAGCACGGCTGATCTTGTACCTCAACTCCACTTTCCTTCATTAGCACCATATCTCTTGTTTCCCTTAATATCCAAAAATCTATCGATCTCTGTCTTGAATGTAGTCAATGACTGAGCCTCCACAGCCCTCTGTGGTAGAGAACTCAAAAGATTCACCACCCTCTGAGTGAAGAAATTCCTCCTCATCTCAGTCCTAAATGGCCGACCCCATATTCAGAGACTGTGAAATCTCGTTCTGGACTCCCCAGCCAGGGGGAAACATCCTCCCTGCTTCTACCCTGTAAAGTCCTGTCAGACTTTCGTATGTTCCAAAGAGATCACATCTCATTCTTCTAAACTCTAGAGAATAAAGAGCTAGTCTACTTAATTTATCCTGATAGGATGGTCCCACCTATCCCAGGAATCAGTCAGGTGAATCTTCGTTGCACTCCCTCTATGGCAAGTATATCCTTCCTTAGAAAAGGATAACAGAACTGTACACAATACTCCAGGTGTGGTCTCACCAGGGCCCTACATAATTGCAGTGAGACGTCTTTACTCTTTACTCAAATCCTCTTGTAATAAACTCCAACATACAATTTGCTTTCCTAATTGTTTGCTGTACCTGCATGTTACCTTTCAGTGATTCGTGTGCAAGGCCACCCATGTCCCTCTGAACAGCAAAATTTCCCAATCTTTCACCATTTCAAAAATAATCTGCTTTTGTATTTTTCCTACCAAAGTGGATAACTTCACATTTCTGCACGTTATATTCCATTTGTCATATTGTTGCCCACTCTCTTAGCCTGTCTATGTCCACTTGAAACCTCTCTGCATCCTCCTCACAACTTACATTCCCACGCAGCTTACTATCATCAGCAAACTCGGATATATTACATTTAGTCCACTCATCAAAGTCTTTGATATAGATTATCAATAGCTGAGGGCCAAGCACTAATCCTTGTGGTACCCCACTAGTTTACAGCCTGCCAACCCTAAAATGATCTGTTTATTCCCACCCTCTGTTTTCTGTCCTTTAACCAATCCTCAATCCATGCTAGTCTATTACCCCCAAGCCCTAATTATGTAGTAACCTCTTCTGTGGCACCATAACGAATGCTTTCTGAACATCCAAATGCACTACTTGCACTGGTTTACCCTCATCTATCCTCTTAATTACAACCTCAGAATTCTCTATCACATTCATTAAACATAATTTCCCTTTCATAATTCACTGTTGACTCTGACCAATTCTTTTATTATTTTCTAAGAACCCTGTTACCAGGTCCTTAATAATAGTTTCACGCATTTTCCCTACTACTGATGTCAGGCTAATTGATCTGTAATTCTCCGTTTTCTCTCTCATTCCTTTCTTAAATAGTGGGGTTACATTTGCTACCTTTCAACCTGTGGAAACTGCTGTAGAATCTATGGAGTTTTGGAAGATGGCAACCAATGCAGCAATTATCTCAATAGACATATATTTTAAAATCCTAAGATGTATGCCATCATATCCAGGGAATTTACTGGCATTCACTTCCGTTAATTTCTCCACTAATTTTTTTATACTAATAATATCTTTTACTTCCTCATTCTCGCTAGAGCCTTGGTTCTCCAATATTTCCAGGAGTTTTTTGCATCCTTTGCCATGAAGACAGCCACAAAATATTAGATTAATTTATTTGCCTTTTCATTATACCCCATTATACTTTGTCCTGTGTCAGCCTGTAAGGGACCCACTTATACGTACGCTAATCCTTGCCTTTTCACATACCTATACAAGCATTTACAGTCTGTGTTTGTGTCTGTCGCAAGTTTACTAATTTTGCAGATGGAGTATAAAGCATCTGGCTGACTTCGTACATGAAACACAAAAAGTTAACATGCAGGTACAGCAAGTATTTAGGAAGGCAAATGGGATGTTGGAATTATTGCAATGGGGGTTGGAGTATTAAAGTAGGGAAGTCGTGCTACGACTGTACAGGGTGTTGGTGAGAGCTCACCTGGAGTACTGCGTACAGTTTTGGTCTGATTATTTAAGGAGGGATATACTTGCATTGGGGGCAGTTCAGAGAAGGTTCACTAGTTTGATTCCTGAGATGAAAGGTTTCTCTTATGAGGAAAGGTTGAGCAAATTGGGCCGATACTCATTGGTGCTCAGAAGAATGAGAGGTGATCTTATTGCAACATACAAGCTAACTTAAGAAAATAAGAACATAAGAAGTTAGAGCAGGAGCCTAGTGGGAGGATAGAAGATTGGGAAGCACTTAAAAGCCTGCAAGGAATAACTAAAAGATTAATTGAGAAAGGGAAGATAGATTATGAAAGTAAGCTAGCAAGAAATATAAAAACAGATAGCAAGAGTTTCTACAGTTATATAAAAAGGAATAGGTTGGCTAAAGTGAATGTTGGTCCCTTAGAGGACGAGACCGGGAAATTAGTGGTGGGGAACATGGAGATGGCAGAAACGCTGAACAAATATTTTGTATCAGTCTTTACAGTAGAGGACACTAATAATATCCCAACACTGGACAAACAGGGGGCTATAGGGGGGAGGAGCTAAACAGGATTAAAATCACTAAGGAGATGGTGCTCGGTAAGATAAGGGGACTTAAGGCGGATAAATCCCCTGGACCTGATGGCTTACACCCTAGGGTCTTGAGAGAAGTAGCGGTAGAGTTTGCAGATGCATTGGTGGTAATTTTCCAAAAATCCCTGGATTCAGACAGATTCAATATATTTATTTCCATTCTTGGTTCTGACTTTACAATTGTATTCCATACCCGTCTGTCACAGTTCAGTGGATCTCTCAGTGAGAAACAGAGTGATTCTCTATTGCCTCCTGCTGTACTTCAGGATAAACAATCACAGCTGATTGTAACTGAAGTACTGAGGATAAAAATCCTTTGATATCTTTGTGTCTAATATTCTCTGCACAAGTTGGAAACCAACAGTTGAAAAAGTACAAGGATAAAGCTCTTCCATTTGTGTTCAGATAATTTACAAAAGCTTTTGGTGGCACTTTGCCTGTGGGATCAGTCATCTAATACTGATGCTGATAAATGCTTTTAGTGGGACATTACCTGGTGATGGATAGCTATTTACTTTAATTCAGCGTCCATTATTTGCAATGTTACGCGGCCAATATCCATTTCAATGAGATACAATTGATTTATTTCAACAAAAATGCAGAAAACTAAATTTTCAAAACACTTGTGAAAACACAGTTATCTTTATAAGTTATTATTTTAGCATTGTCCTATTGCACCCGTGCATTTTACATACAATTGCCTGTAGTTATTGACAACGTTGCAGTTTCTGTATTTTGCTGTTGCATTCATTTTCAGTTCTAGATATAATGGATATTCTAACCAGGAGCAGGAGTACAAGCGGGATTTCCCCCCTCCCTAACACAGGGGCACAGAAGTTAATATCCCCGGTCCAAATGCTGACTGATCCCGGGCACGAAGGAATCCTGAGAAGTTCTGTTCCGTTGTGTCTCTGATAACTCGGAGGGTGCTTTTTTCTGCTTACTAAATATAGATCGATCATTTCATCACTCATTGATCATACATCGTTTACATTAATGATATATTTATTCCCATTTCATTTATTGCTTCCACAATTTATATCGATTATTCTTACAATGAACCCTGTACTCAGCTCCACATGTAAAAGAATTAGAATATATCATTGAATTTCGCCAATGAATTGCATATTTGACCCCGAATTCCATCAATTTGCAATTTTTTCCCCAGCCTGATGTATAATTTCCCTTTTATTTTCCTTCCTCACAGTGAACTTAGTTACCATTGTGATCCTGTCCCGCGGAAAGTGCGGTCTCTCCAAATGTGTCACTCGCTACCTGGTGGCCATGGCAACGTCGGATCTACTGCTCGTTATCCTCGACCTGATATTGAGGCACATTCCGATTATTTATTGGAGACAGTTTGATTTTGTGCGGTTCATCCCCGTGTGTAATATCCATGCCGTCCTGCTTTATGCAGCCACAGACTGTTCTGTCTGGTTCACCGTCACTTTCACCTTTGATCGATTAGTGGCCATTTGTTGCCAGAAGCTGAAAACTAAATATTGCACCGAGAAAACGGCAGCTGTGGTTCTAGGAACAGTGGCTGTGCTGAGCGGTTTAAAGAACATTTTCTGGTATTTTATGTTCACAGGTCAATATTACCTTGCGAATATCCCCTTGTTTTGTATTGCAACATCTGATGTTATGGATTCACGGGTCTGGGGAATAATCGAGTTCCTTCATTATATTCTCACCCCGTGTGTCCCATTTGTTTTGATTCTGCTATTCAATGCTGTCACCGTCAGACACATTGTAGTGTCCAGCAGAGCCCGCAGGAGACTCCGGGGTCCCAGCAGTGGGGACAATCCAAGAGACCCAGAGATGGAGAGCCGCAGGAAATCCGTAATTTTACTATTTGTTATCTCGGGCAATTTCATCCTTTTATGGACAATGTTTATGGTGTATTTTTTATGGTACCGGATGAGGTATTTGGGGTATGGCACTGTATATATACCATATTATGTAAGGGAAGTGGGATTCGGGCTGCAGATGCTGAGTTGCTGCACAAACACTGGCATCTATGCCATGACCCAGACTAAGTTCAGAGAGCAGTTGAAGAATATGGGGAAATATCCCTTCACTCTGATTGTAAAATTCATTAAAATATGAGAAGAAATGGTGACTTTGCAGCCTGAGAGCTCCCTGGGTCAGATATTGTGGTGAGCCACTCGCCCCCGGAACGCCACGGGGCCGGTAATTGGGGATATTCACATGTTCACTCAAAATCTGCCTACACTGTGCTCCCTGGGGTTGATTTTGTGTTGAGCCACGATCACGCAGGCCACCGTCCCATGGGGCCGGTGATCAGAGACATTCACACACTCACTCACACACTGTCTACACGGAGCTCCATGGGCCTGATAGTGTGTTGAGCCGCTCTCCCCTGGGCCACGGGACCAGCGGTCGAGGACATTCACACACTCACTCACACACTTTCCACATTGGGCTCACTGGGGATGATATTGTAGTGAGCCGCTCTTACCCAGGCTGCCCTCCCTTGGGGCTGGTGATCGGGGACTTTGAAACAAAGAAGATAGGAGCAGGAGTAGGCCTGTCGGCCCATCGAGCCTGCTCCACCATTCAATGCGATCAAGGCTGATCATCCAAATTCAGTACCCTGTCCCTGCTTTCTCCCCTTACCCTTTGATCCCTTTAGACTTAAGAAATATATCCAACACCTTCTTGAATATATTTAATGAAATGGCCTCCACCGCCTTCTGTGGTAGAGGTTCACCACTCTCTGGGTGAAGAAATTCCTCCTCATTTCTGTCCTAAATGGCCTACCCTTTATCCTTAGACTGTGTCCCCTGGTTCTGGACTCCCCGGCTATCGGGAACATCCTTCCTGCATCTAGTCTGTCCATTCCTGGTAGAATTTTATAAGTTTCAATGAGATCACCTCTCCTTCTTCTAAACTCCAGCGAGTACAAGTCCAATCGACCCAATCTCTCCTCATACGTCATTCCTGCCATCCCAGGTATCAACCTGGTGAATCTTCGCTGAATTACTTCCATGGCAAGAACAACCTTCCTCAGATAAGTCGACCAAGACTGCACACAATACTCAAGATGTGGTCTCACCAAGGCCCTGTACAAGCACAGCAAGACATCCTTGTTCCTGTACTCAAAACCTCTCGCTACGAAGGCCAACATACCATTGGCCTTCTTAACCGCCTGTTGCACCTGCATGCTTACCTTCAGCGACTGGTGCACAAGGACACCCAGGTCTCGCTGCACTTCCACTTCTCCCAATGTATTGCCATATAGATAATAATCTGCCTTCTTGTTTTTGCCACCAAAGTGTACAAGGCATTGGTGAGACCACACCTGGAATACTTCATACAGTTGTCGTGTCCATACTTAAGAAAATACATACTTTCGCTCGAGGCAGTACAAAGTAGGTTCAATCGGTTAATCCCGGGGATGAGGGGTTTGACATATGAGGAGAGGTTGAGTAGATTGAGACTCTACTCATTGGAGTTCAGAAGAATGAGAGGAGATCTTATTGAAACATATAAGATTGTTAAGGGGCTTGATCGGGTGGATGCGGTGAGGATGTTCCCATTGATGGATGAAACTAGAACTAGGGGGCATAATCTTAGAATAAGGGGCTGCTCATTCAAAACTGAGATGAGGAGAAACTTCTTCAGTCAGAGGGTGGTAGGTCTGTGTAATTTGCTGCCCCAGAGAGCTGTGAAAGCTACATCATTAAATAAATTTTAAACAGAAATAGACAGTTTCCTTGAAGTAAAGGGAATTATGGGTTACGGGGAGCAGGCAGGAAATCGGACATGAATCTAGGTTCGGGTCGGTCATGGCCCTGTGAGTGGCGGAGCAGGCCCAGGGGCCGTTTAGCCTGGTCCTGCTCCTACTTCTTGTGTTCTAATTCTTGTTAGATTACAGGAGGTGGTTTTTTCACAGGGATTAGTGGAGACCTCAGGAACAGGCTGCTAGCTAGGAGTCCTTCAAGTGTAAATTGGGCCTGTTCCTGGCTGGGGTGGAGATCACCTATTACAGAAGGTAAGTACTGCAGGAAATACAGGGACAGAGTTATCTCCTGGATGAGTTTCAATAGCCTAGATGGGTCGGAGAGGAATTTCCCAGATTTTTTCTCCCCAATTGGCCATTGGGTTTATTACCTGGTTTTTCGCCTCTCCCGGGGGATCAAATGGGTTTGGGTGGGATGGAGAGTGAAAGTAGATTAGAGGTTAGGATCAGACTGATAGAACGGATTCTTTTACCCTCAGTCTGGTTCAATAATCACTGAGTCGAATGCAACTGGAGAGTTCAAACAATTTATTATCCACGGACTTTAAGGTAACAGTGAACCCAGTCCTTCACACCGTACAATATCCACTTCCGCGGATTGAAGATATTTTCGTCTCGCTATCTGGAGGGAAACGGTTCACTTAGATTGATCTGGCCCAGGCGTATCTGCAAATGGAGGTAGAAGAAGCATAAATAAAATACCTCACAATCAACACCCATAAAGGTCTCCACCCATACAACCGGCTGGTATTCGGGGTAGCATCAGCTCCGGCTATTTGGCAAAGGGCAATGGAACAAGTCCTGCAAGGGATCCCAGGGACCCAGTGTTATTTGTACGACATCCTGGTCATGGGCGAAAATGATAGTGATCACCTCGCCAACCTGGAGCAGGTGCTCACTAGATTGAAGGAATATGGGGTCCGAGCTAACCGCCCCAAATGCGAGTTTTTTAAAAAACAGATCTCGTATTGTGGCCACGTTATCGATAAAGAGGGGTTACATAAGTCCCCAGAAAAGATTGAGGCAGTAGTCAAGGCTCCAGCACCGGAAAACATGTCACAACTGAGGTCGTTCCTCGGGCTGGTAAACTACTACCATAAGTTCTTGCCAAATTTGTCTACAATGCTACACCCACTGAACACCCTACTGCAAACTGGAGTGCCATGGAAGTGGAGTGACGAATGTAAACGAGCTTTCCAGAAGAGCAAAACACTAATCACATCGAAAGAGGTATTGGCCCATTTCAACCCAGCACTACATATTCGGTTGGCGTGTGATGCGTCACCCTATGGCATTGGAGCGGTGCTGTCACACAAATTCTCGGACGGCTCAGAGAGGCCAATAGCCTTTGCGTCACGATCACTAAACTCAGCTGAGCGTAACTATGCCCAGACTGACAGGGAGGCCCTCAGCCTAGTGTGGGGAGTGAAATAGTTCAATCACTATCTGCACGGGCAGAAATTCACCTTGCTGACTGACCACCAGCCTCTTGTCTTCATTTTTAATCCAAAGAAGGGCGTTGCGGTGATGACTGTTCAACGACTACAAAAATGGTCACTCTTTCTAGGGGCGCACCACTATGCGATTGAATATAAGGGCACGAAACAGCATGGAAATGCTGATGGGCTATCAAGCCAGCCACTGCCTACTGCGGAGCAAGCACCAGCAGTGGATCCTGTCAAAATATTTCATTGGACTACAGTTGAATACCTACCGGTAACTAATGCTCGTATAGAAAAGGAGACCCGAAATGATCCGACACTGTCTCGGGTGTATGATTTGACGGTGAAGGGATGGCCAGCACATGGCGACTCACTGTTGCCAGCATTCTCGACAAGAAGAGAACAGCTGTCAGTGTGCCGGGGGACCTTGATGTGTGGATCCCGAGTGGTAATTCCACCCAAGTTAAGGGGTAGAGTGCTCAATGAGCTTCATGGGGGTCATCTGGGAGGGGTAAAAATGAAAAGCCTTGCTAGGGCTTACGTGTGGTGGCCGGGAATCGATCAGCATATCGAGGACCTGACAAAGAGCTGCTCAGGATGCCAGAAGATCGAAAATGCACCACCACATGCCCCTCTACACCCATGGGAGTGGCCCTCATCTCCATGGCAACGGGTGCATCTTGATTTTGCTGGTCCATTCGTGGACTCATTGTTTTTAATAGACGTGGATGCGCACTCCAAATGGCCTGAGGTGATCAAAATGTCGTCCACCACCACGGAGAAAACTATTGCAGTCCCACGGACCATATTTGCTTGGAACGGCTTGCCAGGGCAGCTTGCTCTCATAACGGACCATAGTTTGTGTCCGAAGAATTTCGAAGATTTATAAAAAGGAATGGGGAAAGGCATTACACATCCGCCCCGTATCATCCAGCCGCAAATGGATTGGCTGAGAGGTTCGTACAAACCTTTAAGAAGGCAATAAAGGCCATGTACAATGACAACATTCCGCTGCAGCATAAGGTGGACAATTTCCTGTTCACCTACTGGAATGCGACACATGCAGTCACCCACCAGGCCCCGGCCATGATGTTCTTTAAACGAAGGTTAACATCTCGCCTGGATTTGCTCAGACCAAACGTACGAAGAGATGTTGAGAGTAAGCAATTCCAGCACATCCATGAGAAGCCAACAAGGAGCTTCAATGTAGGGCAACCAGACTTGACCCGCGACGACCGAACAGAAAAATGGCAGCCAGGAACGATATGCACATGGCAGGCCCACTAATGTACACAGTGGACGTTGGGGAGAACATCGTGAAATGCCATGCTGACCAGATCCTAGAGTCACAGGAACAAGCCAACCCCATGCCTCGCCCATACGTACCTGGTGAGGAACCCGACGTACAGGTCGCATCAACCCCAGAAACAGTAGCATCGGAAGCTGATGACCCAACTGACAACAGGGTGCCAGAATCGCCTCCGTACCAAGAGCGAGACACTCGTGAAAGGCGCTATCCAGAAAGGATCAGGAAGTCTCCCCAAAGACTGAATATACAAATGGACTATTTTCAGCAAACGTTGTATGATAAAAGTGTTAATTGTAATTAGTTTGATATTTAATTGATAAATGAGTGTTATGGTACTGTTAATCTAAAAGATGAGGAATTGTAATGTATGTCCGCTTAAGGGGGGAACTATTATTTCCAGCTCATGTATACTGTAGTTCCGGCAGTGACCACACCTGTATATAGCACGGCGTAATAATCTGTACAATTAAGTTCCAGAGTGAGCCACATTGAGTAAACACCTGTTGTACCATTCTCCTGCAGTCTTGTGTCTTACTACTGATGGACACAACATGATCCACCTCAGCGGCTGAATCTAGTCAAGGTTTTAGGCATGAGCCAGCATTGATCCACCTCATAGGCTGAATCTAGTCAAGGTGTTAGACCTGAGCCAGCATTGATCCACTTCAGAGGCTGTATCTAGTCCAGGTGTTGTGCCTGAGCCAGCATTGATCCACATCAGAGGCTGAATCTGGTCAAGGTGTTGGGCCTGAGCCAGCAATGATCCACCTCAGAGGCTGAATCTAGTCAAGGTGTTAGGCCTGAGCCAGCATTGTTCCACCTCAGAGGCTGAATCTAGTGAGGGTGTTAGGCCTGAGCCAGCATTGATCCACCTCAGAGGCTGAATCTAGGCAAGGTGTTGGGTCTGAGCCAGCATTGATACACCTCAGAGGCTGAATCTAGGCAAGGTGTTGGGCCTGAGCCAGCATTGATACACCTCAGAGGCTGAATCTAGTCAAGGTGTCGGGCCTGAGCCAGCATTGATCCACCTCAAAGGCTGAATCTAGTCAAGGTGTTCGGTCTGAGCCAGCATTGATCCACCTCAGATACTGAAACTGGTCAAGGTGTTGGGCCTGAGCCAGCAATGATCCACCTCACTGGCTGAATCTAGTCAAGGGGTTAGGCCTGAGCCAGCATTAATTTTCACCTCAGATGCTGAATCTAGTCAAGGTGTTCGGCCTGAGCCAGATTTGATGCACCTCAGAGGCTGAACATATTCAAGGTGTTGGGCCCGAGCCAGCATTGATCCGCCTCAGAGGCTGAATCTAGTCAAGGAGTTAGGCCTGAGAAAGCATTGATCCACCTCAGAGGCTGAATCTAGTCAAGGTGTTGGGCCTGAGCCAGCATTGACCCACCTCAGTGCCTGAACTCAGTCAAACTGTTAGGCCTGACCCAGCATTGAAACACCTCAGAGGCTCAATCTAGTTAAGGTGTTTGGTCTGAGCCAGCATAGATCCACCTCAGAGGCTGAATCAGTCAAGGTGTTAGACATGAGCCAGCATTTATCCACCTCAGAGGCTGAATCTAGGCAATGTGTTAGGCCTAAGCCTGCATTGATCCACATTCAAGGATGAATCTAGTCAAGGTGTTATGTCTGAGCCAGCATTGATCCAGCTCAGGGGCTGAATCTAGTCAAGGAGATGGGCCTGATCCAACATTGATCCTCCTCAGAGGCTGAATCTAGTCAAGGTGTTAGGCCTGATCCAGCATTGATCCACCTCAGAGGCTGAATCTAGTCAAGGTGTTAGGCCTGAGCCAACATTGATCCACCTCAGAGATGAATCTAGTCAAGGTGTTAGACCAGATCCAGCATTGATCCACCTCAGAGGCTGAATCTAGTCAAGTTGTTAGGCCTGAGCCTGCATTGATCCACATTCAAGGATGAATCTGGTGATGGTGGTAGATATGAGCCAGCATTGATCCAACTCAGAGGCTTAATCTAGTCAAGGAGTTGGGCCTGAGCCAGTTTTGATCCACCTCAGAGGCTGAACATAGTCAAAGTGTTGGGCCCCATCCATCATTGATCCAGCGCAGAGGCTGAATCAATCAAGGTGTTAGGGCTGATCCAACATTGATCCACCTCAGATGCTAATCTATTCAAGGTGTTGGGCCTGAGTGAGCATTGATCCATCGCAGAGGCTAATCTTAATCAAGCTGTTAGGCCTGAGCCAGCATTGAGACAACTCAGAGGCTGAATCTAGTCAAGGTGTTAGGTCGGAGCCAGCATTGATACACCTCAGAGGTTGAATCTAGTCAAGGTGTTGGGCCTGAGCCAGCATTGATACACTTCAGAGGCTGATTCTAGCCAAGGTGTTAGGCCTGAGCGAGCATTGATCCACCTCAGAGGCTGATGCTAGTCCAGGTGATAGGCATGAGCCAACATTGATACACTTCAGAGGCTGAATCTTTTCAAGGTGTTAGGCCTGAGCCATCATTGATCCACCTCAGAAGCTGAATCTAGTCAAGGTCTAAGGCCTGAGCAAGCATTGATACACATCAGAGGCTGAATCTAGTCACGGTGTTGGGCCTGAGCCAGCATTGATCGACCTCAGAGGCTGAATCCAGTCAAGCTGTTAGGCCTGAGCCAGCATTGATCCACCTCAGATGCTGAATCTAGTCACGGTGTTAGGCCTGATCCAGCATTATCCTCCTCAGAGGCTGAATCTAGTCAAGGTGTTAGACATGAGACAGCATTTATCCACTTCAGAGGCTGAATCTAGTCAAGTTTTTAGGCCTGAGCCAGTTTTGATCCACCTCAGATGCTGAACATAGCCATGGTATTGGGCGCGCGCCAGCATTGATCCACCTCAGAGGCTGAATCTAGTCAAGGTGTTAGGCCTGAGCCAGCATTGATCCACCACAGAGGCTGAATCTAGACAAGGTGTTAGGCCAGCGCAAGCATTGATCCACCTCAGAGGCTGAATCTAGTCAAGGTGTTGGGCCCGAGCCAGCCTTGATCCACGTCAGAGGCTGAATCTAGTCAAGGTGTTAGGCCTGAACCAGCACTGATCAACCTCAGAGGCTGTATCTAGTCAAGGTGTTAGTCATGAGCCAGCATTTATCCACCTCAGAGGCTGAATCTAGTCAAGTTGTTAGGCCTGAGCCTGCATTGATCCACATTCCTGGATGAATCTGGACAAGGTGTTGGGCCTGAGCCAGCATTGGTCCAACTCAGAGGCTGAATCTAGTCAAGGTGTTGGGCCTGAGCCAGCATTGATCCACATCAGAGTCTGAATCTAGGCAAGGTGTTAGGCCTGAGACAGCATTGATCTACTTCAGAGGCTGAATCAATTCAAGGTGTTGGGCCTGAGCCAGAATTGATCCACCTCAGAGGCTGAATCTAGTCAAGGTGTTAGGCCTGAGCCAGCACTGATCCACCTCAGAGGCTGAATTTATTCAAGATGTTAGGCCTGAGACAGCATTGATCCACCTCAGAGATTGAATCTAGTCAAGATGTTTGGCCTGATAAAGCATTGATGCATCTCAGAGGGTGAATCTTGTCAATGTGTTGGCCCTGAGCCAACTTTGATCCGCCTCAGAGGTTGAATCTAGTCAAGGTGTTAGGCCCGAGCCAGCATTGATCCACCTCAGAGGCTGAATCTAGTCAAGGTGATGAGCCTGATCCAGCATTGATCAACCTCAGAGGCTGAAACTAGTCAAGGTGTTAGGCCTGAGCCGGCATTGATCCACCTCAGAGGCTGAATGTAGTCAAGGCCTTAGGCCTGAGCCAGCATTGATCCACCTCAGAGGCTGAAACTAGGCAAGGTTTTGGGCCTGATCCAGCACTGATCCTCCTCAGAGGCTGAATCGTTTCAAGTTGTTGGGCCTGAGACAGCATTGGTCCAAATCCGAGGCTGAAACTTGTAAAGCTGTTACGTCTGAGTTGCATTGATCCACCTCAGAGGCAGAATCTTGTCAAGGAGTTAGGCCTGAGCCAGCATTGATCCACCTCAGAGGCTGAATCTAGTCAAGGTGTTGGGCCTGAGCCAGCATTGATCCAACTCAGTGGCTGAATCTAGCCAAGGTGTTAGACCTGAGCCAGCATTGATCCACCTCCAAGGCTGAATCTAGGCAAGGTGTTGGGCCTGAACCAGCATTGTTCCACCTCAGATGCAGAATCTAGACAAGGTGTTAGTCCTGATCCAGCATTGATCCACCTCAGAGGCTGAATAGTATCAATGTGTTCGACCTGAGCCAGCATTGATCCACCTCAGCGGCTGAATCTAGACAAGGTGTTAGGCCTGAGCCAGCATTGATCTAGCTCAGAGGCTGAATCTAGTCAAGGTGTTAGGCCTGAGCCAGCATTGTTCCAACTCAGAGGCTGAATCTAGGCAAGGTGTTGGGCCTGAGCCAGCATTGATCCACCTCAGAGGCTGAATCTAGTCAAGGTGTTAGGCCTGAGCCAGCATTGATCCACCTCAGAGTCTGAATCTAGTCAAGGTGTTAGTACTGATCCAACATTGATCCACCTCAGAGGCTGAATCTATTCAAGAAGTTGGGCCTGATCCAGCATTGATCCACCTCAGAGGCTGAATCTAGTCAAGGTGTTAGGCCTGATCCAGCATTGATCCAACACAGAGGCTGAATCTAGGCAAGGTGTTAGGCCTCATCCAGCATTGATCCCCCTCAGAGGCTGAATCTAGTCAAGGTGTTAGGCCTGAGCCAGCATTGATCCGCTTCAGAGTCTGAATCTAGTCAAAGTGTAAGGCCTGAGCCAGCATTGATCCACCTCAGAGGCTGAATCTAGTCAAGGTGTTAGGCCTGAGCCAGCATTGATCCACCTCAGAGGCTGAATCAAGTCAAGATGTTGGGCCTGAGCCAGCATTGATCCACCTCAGAGACTGAATCTAGCCAAGGTGTAAGGCCTGAGCCAGCATTGATCCACCTCAGAGGCTGAATCTAGCCAAGGTGTAAGGCCTGAACCAGCATTGATCCACATCAGAGGATGAATCTAGTAAAGGTGTTAGGCCCGAGCCAGCATTGATCCACCTCAGAGGCTGAATCTAGTCAAGGTGTTGGGCCTGAGCCAGCATTGATCCACCTCAGAGGCTGAATCTAGCCAAGGTGTAAGGCCTGAACCAGCATTGATCCACATCAGAGGATGAATCTTGTCAAGGTGTTGGGCCTGAGCCAGCATTGATCCACCTCAGAGGCTGAATCTAGGCAAGATATTAGGCCTGATCCAGCATTGATCCATCTCAGAGGCTGAATCTTGTCAAGGTGTTGGGCCTGAGCCAGCATTGACCCACCTCAGAGGCTGAATCTAGGCAAGGTGTTGGGCCTGAGCCTGCATTGATCCACCTCATAGGCTGAATAGTGTCAAGGTGTTAGGCCTTAGCCAGCATTTATCCACAGCAGAGGCAGAATCTAGTCACGGTGTTAGGCCTGATCCAGCATTGATCCACCTCAGATGCTGAATAGTGTCAATGTGTTAGACCTGAGCCAGCATTGATCCACCTCCGAGGCTAAATCTTGTCAAGGTGTTGGGCCTGAGCCAGCATTGATCCTCCTCAGAGGCTGAATCTAGTCAAGGTGTTGGGCCTGAGCCAGCATTAATCCATCTCAGAGGCTTAACATAGTCAAGGTGTTAGGTCTGAGTCGGCATTGATCCACCTCAGAGGCTGAATCTCGTCAAGGTGTTGGGCCTGATGCAGCATTGATCCACCTCAGAGGCTGAATCTAGTCAATGTGTTAGGCATGAGCCAGCATTGATCCACCTCAGAGGCTGAATCTAGTCAAGGTGTTGGGCCTGAGCCAGCATTGACACACCTCAGAGGCTTAACATCGTCGAGGTGTTAGGCCTGAGCCAGCATTGATCCACCTCTGAGGTTTAACTTAGTCAAGGTGTTAGACGTGAGCCAGCATTGATCCACCTCAGAGGCTGAATCTCGTCAAGGTGTTAGCCCTCAGCCAACATTGATACACCTCAGAGGCTGAATCTAGTCAAGGTGTTAGGCCTGAGCCAGCTTTGATCCATCTCAGAGGCTGAATCTAGGCAAGGTGTTATTCCTGATCCAGCATTGATCCACCTCAGAGGCTGAATCTAGTCAAGAAGTTGGGCCTGAGCAAGCTTTGATCCACCTCAGAGGCTGAATCTAGTCAAGGATTTAGGCCTGAGCCAGCATTGATCCACCTCAGAGGCTGAATCTAGTCAAGGTGTTGGGCCTGAGCCTGCATTGATCCACCTCAGAGGCTGAACTTAGTCAAGGTGTTAGGCCTGAGCCAGCATTGATCCAACACAGAGGCTGAATCTAATCAAGGTGTTAGGCCTGTGCCAGCATTGATCCACCTCAGAGGCAGAATCTAATCAATGTGTTAGACCTGATACAGCATTGATCCACCTCAGAGGCTGAATCTATTCAAGGTGTTGGTCCTGAGCCAGCATAGATCCACCTCAGAGGCTGAATCTAGTCAAGGTGTTGGGCCTGTGCCAGCATTGATCCACCTCAGAGGCTGAATCTTGTCAAGGTGGTGTGGCTCAGCCAGCATTGATCCAACTCAGAGGCTGAATCTATTCAAGGTGTTGGTCCTGAGCCAGCATTGATCCACCTCAGAGGTTGAATCTTGTTAAGGTGTTGTGGCTCAGCCAGCATTGATCCAACTCAGAGGCTTAACATAGTCAAGTTGTTAGGACTGAGCCAGCATTGACCCACCTCAGAGGCTGAATCTAGTCAAGGAGTGATACGCTTATCAATTACTCCATAAAAGGCGACGAATTAGGAAAGTAATGAAAAGGTTTTTATTAACTAAAGAACAGAGGATGCCTCTCGTGGACGACTGGTTCCAAGAGGGAAGTGGGCTGCCGGGCAGCCACCTTTATACCAGGTCATGTAGGCGGAGCCAGCTGAGGCATGCATTGGTACACAGTGAGTAGCAAGAGGTAACAATGTGCAATAACGATAACAGTAGTGAACAACAGTGAACAACAATGAAAACAATAACAGTGGTTTACCACATTCACCCCTTGTTTAAAATTGAGTCCGGTGGGCTGAAGTGTACTAAAAGTTCGTGTAGGTAAGTCTATCAGGAGGCCTTGTATGCCGTCCTGATCGTCGCAGCAGCGGCGACGGTGCTGCAGTATCCAACGTCGAATCTGGTGTCTGAGTGGTCGACGAAGGGTCCTGTGGCTCCGGCATGCCGTCTACAGGGGTTGGGTTGGGAGAAGTGGTGGATGATAATGGTGGTGATTCAGGGGCGCCCGAGGGTTCGAGGTCTCGTATGGGGACTTTGTCCTCCCACCCGTCTGGGTATGCCACGTAGGCATACTGGGGTTTGGCATGTAGGAGGTTCACCCTCTCGACCAGGGGGTCCGTTTTATGGGTCTTCACGTGCCTCCGCAGTAGGACGGGCCCAGGAGAAGTCAGCCATGTCGGTAGCGAGGTTCCCGATGTGGACTTCCTGGGGAAAACAAACATTTGCTCATGAGGGGTGGCATTAGTGGCAGTACAAAGCAGTGACCGGATGGAGTGAAGCGCCGCAGGGAGGGCCTCCTGCCAGCGAGAGGTCGGAAGGCCCTTAGACTTTAAGGCTAAGAGGACGGCCTTTCAAACCGTCGCGTTCTCTCTTTCCACCTGGCAGTTCCCCCGGGGGTTATAGCTGGTGGTCCTGCTCATAGCAATACCTCTCGCGAGCAGGTACTGACGAAGTTTGTCGCTCATGAAAGACGAGCCCCGGTCGCTATGTATATAGCTAGAGAACCCGAACAAGGCGAAGAGGTCATTCAGACATTTGATGACCGTGGTACTGGTCATGTCTGGGCAAGGGATGGCAAACGGGAAAGGGGAGTGCTCATCAACAATGTTGAGGAAGTACACGTTGCGGTCAGAGGAAGGGAGGGGCCCCTTAAAGTCAATGCTCAAGCGCTCGAAGGGGCGAGTGGCCTTGATCAGGCGTGCTCTGTCTGGCCTATAAAAATGCGGTTTGCATTCGGCACAGATTTGGCAGTTCCTGGTCATAGTCCTGACCTCTTCGATGGAGTAGGGCAGTTTGCGGGACTTAATGAAGTGGCAGAATCTGGTGACCCCGAGGTGGCAGAGGTCATTGTGGAGGGTCCGCAGTCTATCAACTTGCGCGTTGGGGTATGTACATCGTGATAGAGCAACTGGGGGCTAATTGAGTTTCCCGGGCCGGTACAAGATATCGTAATTGTAGGTGGAGAGTTCAATTCTCCACCTCAGGATCTTGTCGTTCTTGATGTTGCCCCTCTGCTTATTATTGAACATAAAAGCAACTGAAGGCTGGTCAGTGAGAAGGGTAAATCGTTTTCCGGCCAGGAAATGCCTCCAGTGTCGCACCGCTTCCACAATAGCCTGGGCCTCCTTTTCGACAGAGGAGTGTCGAATCTCGGGGCCCTGGAGTGTCATTGAGAAAAAGGCCATGGGTCTCCCCGTCTGGTTGAGGGTTGCAGCTAGGGCGAAGTCGGATGCATCGCTCTCCACTTGGAAATGGATGGACTCATTCACTGCGTGCATTGTGGCCTTCGCAATATCACTCTTGATAAGAGTGAAGGCAGCACCCGCCTCCGATGTCAGGGGGAAGGAGGTGGACTTGATGAGGGGTCTGGCTTTGTCCGCATAGTTGGGCACCCACTGAGCATAGTAAGAGAAAAACACCAGGCATCTCTTCAGTGCTTTTAGGCAGTGGGGGAGGGGGAGCTCCATAAGGCGACGCATTCTGTCGGGGTCGGGCCCGATGACTCCGTTCTCCACTACGCAGCCGAGGATGGCAAGGCGTGTGGTGCGAAACATACATTTCTCTTTATTGTATGTTAGATTCAGCCGCTGGGCCGTACGGAGGAATTTCGCTAGATTAACGTCATGGTCCTGCTGGTCGTGGCCGCGGATGGTGACATTATCCAGATAGGGAAAGGTAGCCTGCAGCGCGTTCTGGTCAACCATCTGGTCCATCTCCCTTTGGAAGACCGAAACCCCATTGATGACGCCGAAGGGGACCCTAAGAAAGTGTTAGAGGCGGCCGTTTGCCTCGAAGGCAGTATACTGGCAGTCCTCATGGCGGATAGGGAGTTGGTGGTATGCTGACTTAAGATCAATGGTGGAGAATACCCTGTATTGCGCGATCTGGTTGACCATATCAGATATGCGGGGAAGGGGGTATGCGTCCAGCTGGGTGTATCAGTTTATGGTTTGGCTGTCGTCGATGACCAGGCGGCGTTTATTGGCGGTCTTAACAACTACAACCTGGGCTCGGCAGGGGCTGGTGCTCCCTTCGATAATCCCCTCCTTCAGGAGTCGCTCCACCTCAGCGCTAATAAAAGCTCTGTCCCCGGCGCTGTACCGCCTGCTCTTGGTAGCGATGGGTTTACAGTCACGGGTGAGGTTAGCGAACAAGGGAGGGGGGTGTCTTTGAGTGTGGAATGGCTGCAAGTGGTGCACGGCAGGCGATTTAAAAGCTGTTGGTTGCAGACTGTAAGTGAGGGAAGGGGTCCACCGTATGCCAATGTGACACTATTGAGGTGGCACTGAAAATCCAACCCGAGCAGAACGGCAGCGCAAAGACGGGGCAGGACAAGAAGTTTATAAATTTTATATTCTGTGCCCCTAACCGAAAGGGTCACCACACATTAGCCGCCGACATCCGTTGAATGGGACTTGGACGCCATAGAAATCTGATGGCGCGTTGGCAGGACCGTGAGGGAGTGGCTACGCACCGTGTCGGGGTGAATAAAATTCTCCGTGCTCCCGCTGTCGAACAGGCAAGTAGTGGCGCAGCCGTTTACCGTAATGTCCATCATGGACCTGGACAGATGATGAGGGAGAGCTTGATCCAGCGTAACGGAGGCCAGTGTATGGCTGAGTGAGCTGATATGGTCGTCTGACGAGACGGTGGTCGAGTCCGGAGACAAATTGGCGGTTGAATGCAGCGGGCAAAATGGCGGCGGCCATGATTCCGATCCCCACGCGGCCGGAGGTGCACAAAATGGTGGATAAGATTGCTGCCCCCACGGTTCACACGCGGTGCTGCTGGCGTTCGCAGGTTTCCCTCTGCAGGCGTTGGCGTAATGGCCTTTCTTCCCACATCCAGAGCAGGTAGCGGTCTTCGCCGGGCAGCGTGCTCTAGGGTGTTTTAACTGGCCAGAGAAACAGCATTTTTGGGCCTGGTTACGGGACATCGTTGCAGTAGTTGGTACCGGGGGCGGCAGTCCAAGTTGATTTTGGGACATCGCTGCAGTAGTTGGTACCGGGGGCGGCGGTCCCATGTCCCAAGGTCGCGATGTCCATGGCGCGGCCCCGTTACGTGAGTATGATTCGAGGTTTCGGTGGGCCACATCTAGTGAGAGCGCGAGGGCTACGGCCATCTTCAGGTCGATCTCCTTGCTTTCGAGCAGTCTCTGCCGGGAGTAGTCGGACTGGAGGCCCTTAACGAAGGCATCACAGGTAAGTCCCTCCACGTGCGCCGCAGCCGTTACCGCCTTACAGTCGCAGTCCCTGCAGAGCGTCTGTAACGCCCGTAAAAATGCCTCTAACGATTCCCCCGGTTGCTGCCTGCGGGATCCCAGGAGGTGTCTGGGTAGTAGTAGCGTCCCAGATGAGTGTATATACTTGAGGGCTCACCTGGGCGGTCAGGACTTTTAATTTGTTCTCCTCCAATGTCGCGGCGGAGGCTTCTAGGAAGGATTCAAAGCAGCTCAGCCAGTGTTCGAATTTGGTAGCTGAACCCACGCTTGAGGGTCGAGGTCCAGGCATGCTGGTCTGATGGCTCACAGCAACGCCTGCTGTTGTTGCTGTTGTTGCTGCTCAATTCCGGACATTTTAATTTTAGTTAATAAAATTGATACGCTTCTCAATTACTCCATAAAAGGCGATGAATTAGGAAAGTAATGAAAAGGTTTTAATTAACTAAAGAACAGAGCATGCCTATCGTGGACGACTGGTTCAAAGAAGGAAGTGGGTTGCCGGGCAGCCACCTTTATACCAGGTCATGTAGGCGGAGCCAGCTGAGGCATGCATTGGTAAACAGTGAGTAGCAAGAGGTAACAATGTGCAATAACGATAAAAGTAGTGAACAAAAGTGAACAACAATGAAAACAATAACAGTGGTTTACCACAAGGTGTTGGGCCTGAGCCAGCATGGATCCACCTCAGAGACTGAATCTAGTCAATGTGTTGGGCCTGAGCCAGCACTGATCCACCTCAGAGGGTGAATCTAGCCAAGGTGTTGGGCCTGAGCCAGCATTGCTCCACCTCAGAGGCTGAATCTTGTAAAGGTGTTGTGCCTGAGCCAGCATTGATCCACCTCAGAGGCTGAATCTTGTAAAGGTGTTGGGCCTGAGCCAGCATTGATCCACCTCAGAGGCTGAATCTAGTCAAGGTGTTAGGCCTGAGCCAGCATTGGTCCACCTCAGAGGCTGAATCTAGTCAAGTTGTTCGGACTGAGCCAGCATTGATCCACCTCAGAGGCTGAATCTAGTCAAGGTGTTGGGCCTAAGCCGACATTCATCAACCTCAGAGGCTGAATCTGGTCAAGGTGTTAGGCCTGAGCAAGCATTGATCCACCTCAGAGGCTGAATCTAGTCAAGGTGTTGGGCCTGAGAAAGCATTGATACACCTTAGAGGCTGAATCTAGTCAAGGTGTTGGGCCTGAGCCAGCATTGATCCACCTCAGAGGCTGAATCTGGTCAAGGTGTTAGGCCTGAGCAAGCATTGATCCACCTCAGAGGCTGAATCTGGTCTAGGTGTTAGGCCTGAGCCAGCATTGATCCACCTCAGAGGCTGAATCTAGTCAAGGTGTTGGGCCTGAGAAAGCATTGATACACTTCAGAGGCTGAATCTAGACAAGGTTTTGGGCCTGAGTCAGCATTGATCCACCTCAGAGGCTTAACATAGTTGATGGGCCTTAAATAACCACAAACTAGAAGTTATAGACTTAAACAAGTTGGCTTTTAATCACTAAGATCAGAGCTAACATCTCAACATGCCGACTGGTTCACAGGAATGAGTCATACAGATCCTGGGATCTTTATGTAAGAGAAGTCAGGTGCGGAGACAAGAGCCAAGACCTGGAAACTGCCAGGTTGGAAAGAGGAAGTGAAACTATACACAGTGGGGGAGGGTAATATACATGAGTGCAAAACGAATACAGGATCAAGACAAACAGATTTCATTACAATTACCGCTTCTATAGATTTAGTCCATCGGGGTGATGTTTCTTAAAAGTTGGTATAAGTGAGTCTGTCAGGAGGTTTTGCAGTTCTCAGTGATCGGCGCAAAGCCGGTTGGGGTGCATCTAGGGGAGTGGATTCTGGTTCCTCCACTGTCCGGGCCTCCGCAGTGTCTTCCAGGTTATCTGCAGTGCCCCCAGGTTAAAGTTGGGTATTGATGCCTCTGGGCGTCCTGTCTCTTTGTAGTGTAGGTCTTCATCGGGTAGTCTCCCATCATTCTCTCCGCTCCCCAAGGGAGAGAGGTCTTTTATGGAAACAGTGTCCTCTCGCCCGTCAGAGTATTCGATATAGGCGTACTGAGGGTTTGCATGGAGGAGCTGTACCTTTTCCAAAAGGGGGTCCATTTTATGGCCTCTCACGTGCTTCCACAATAGTACTGTCCCCAGAGACGTCAGCCACGTGGGTACAGATATGCCCGAGGTGGATTTCCGGGGGAAAACGAACATCTTTGCGTGAGGGTTAGAGTTAGTGGCAGTACATAACAGAGACCTTATGGAGTGGAGCACGTCTGGGAGGACTTCCTGCCAGCGGGAGGTCGGAAGGCCTTTTGACTTTAAGGCTAATGTGACACCCTTCCAAACAGTAGCATTCTCCCTTTCCACTTGCCCCTTACCCCGGGGTTGTAGCTAATGGTTCTGCTAGTGGCTATCCCCTTCGAGAGCAAGAACTGGCGCAGCTCGTCACTCATGAATGACGTCCCCCTATCGCTGTATGTGTAGTTCAGCATGCCAAACATGCAGAATAGATTACAGAGGCAGTTGATGACCGTGGCACTGGTCATGTCTGGGCAGGGAATGGTGAAGGGGAAGCGGGAATATTCATCAATGATATTGAGGAAGTATACGTTACTGTCGGCAGAGGGAAGGGGTCCCTTGAAGTCCAGAGTTAGGAGCTCGAATGGCCGTGTGGCTTTGATAAGGTGTGCACGGTCAGGCCTGTAGGAATGAGGCTTGCATTCCACACAGATGCGGCAGGCTCTGGTCATTGACCTGACCTCCTCGATGGAGTGGGGCAGATTGCGGGACTTTATAAAATGGTATAGTCGGGTCCCCCTGGGTGACAGAGGTCATTGTGGAGACCCTGTAATTTGTCCGTATGAATGCTGGCACACATTCCCCGCGATAGGGCGTCTGGGGGTTCATTAAGGGCTCCCGGCCTGTACATAATATCATAGTCGAACGTGGATAGTTCGATCCTCCACCTGAGTATTTTGTCATTCTTGATTTTCCCCCTTTGTTTGTTATTAAACATGAAAGCCACCGACCGCTGGTCGGTGAGCAGGGTGAAACGTTTGCCGGCTAGGTAGTGTCTCCAGTGCCGCACTGCCTCCACTATAGCCTGTGCCTCCTTCTCGACAGAAGAGTGCCTGATTTCAGGTCCCTGAAGGTTTTGGGAGAAGAAGGCCACAGGTCTCTCAGCCGGATTGAGGGTCGCAGCTAAGGCAAAGTCTGACGCATCACTTTCGACTTGAAAGGGAATGCATTCGTCCACTGCACACACTGCAGCCCTTTCAACGTCCTGTTTAATACTGGTGAAAGCCTCCCGAGCTTCAGCTGATAGTGGGAAGGACGTCGATTTAATGAGGGGTCGGGCCTTATTAGAGTAATTGGGCACCCATTGGGCATAATACGAAAAAAGTCCCAGGCACCTTTTTAATGCTTTGGGATTGTGTGGCAGGGGCAGTTCCTTTAGGGGGTGTAATCGGTCAGGGTCCGGTCCAATTGCCCCATCTTCCACCGCACAGCCGAGGATACAGAGACGGGTTGTGTTAAAGAAACATTTGTCTTCGTTGTTGGTTAGATTCAGCTTTAGGGCAGTTTTTAAAAATCTCGCAAGATTTAGATCGTGGTCTTGCTGGTTGTGCCCGCAGATAGTGACATTGTCCAGATAGGGGTAGGTAGCTTGTAGTTTATTCTCGTCAACCATGCGGTCCATCTCACGTTGGAAGACCGAGACCCCATTTGTTACCCCGAAGGGCACTCAGAGAAAATGGTAGAGGTGCCCGTTCGCCTCGAAGGCGGTGTATGGGCGGTCCTCCGCTCTAATGGGGAGCTGGTGATACGCGGATTTGAGGTCGATAGTCGAGAAGACTCGGTATTGTGCAATCTGGTTGACCATTTCTGATATGCGAGGTAAAGGGTAGGCATCTAGCTGGGTATTAATATTAACAGCCTGGCTGTAGTCAATTACCATCCGTTTATTTTCGCTATTTTTAACTATGACTACTTGGGCAGGCCACGGGCTGGTACTGCATTCAATAATGCCTTCCCGCAGGAGTCTGTCCACTTCCGCCTTGATACAGTGTCTGTCTTCCAGACTGTACCGTCTACTTTTGGTCGCTATGGGCCTACAGTTCGGAGCAAGATTAGCGAATAAAGAGGGCGGGCTGATTTTAAGGTTGATATGCCACAGACTGTGAGTGGCGGCTGGGACCCGCCATATGCTAGCGTGACACTTTTGTGGTGGCACTGGAAGTCCAGCACCAAGATTACATTAACACAGAGTTTTGGCATCACGAGGAGTTTAAAATTCTTGTAGTCCGTGCCTTTTACAGTCAGTGTTACCACACGGTAGCCCAAAATGCCCGAAGTGTGGGGATTAGCAGCCATAGCAATTCTGCTCTGTGTAGGGGTTACCGTTAATGAGTGCTGCCGTACCAGGGTAGGGTGGATAAAACTCTCGGTACTCCCACAGTCAATTAAACATTTTGTTAAATTCCCGTTTACCTGTATGTCCATCATGGATTTTGTCAACGGGTGTGGCCTGGATTGATCCACTGTGATCGAAGCCACTGTTGGGCCCTGGGCGGCCGTTGAGTCAGGAAAAGATGGCGGATCCCAAGATGGCGGCCCGCACGGCACGCCCGAGGCGGTGACGGAGTTGGAAATCGGATTCCCCCTGCAGATTTTGCTAAAATGCAACTTTTTCTCACATTTGAAGCATGTAGCGTACTTAGCTGGGCATCGTTGTCTGGAGTGCTTGGCCTGGCCGCAGAAGTAGCATTTCGGGCCTCGAGACATTGCCGCTGTAGTAGGACTCCTGGGTGAACTTCGGTGTGGGGACTCCAGCGGCGTAGAGCTGGTCTGAGAACTGGAAGGGGAAGATGGCTGATTCCAAGATGGCGGCCCCCTCGGCACGCACGAGGTTGTAAGGGCCGCATGGCCAGAAGAATAAGAGTCAGAGTTTTTTTGGGCCACGTCCAGCGATCGCGCAGTGGCCACTGCCTTTTTTAAGTCCAGGACCTCCTTCTCCAGCAGCTCCACTTATATAAGAGTTACTGGCCTCCTGCTCTCCTGACTGCACCAGCTGTGAAAGAAAAAGCCCGCGAAAGGTGAGCTTTTAAACTCACCAGTTACTGGCCTCCTGCTCTCCCGACTGCCCCAGCAGTTACTGGCCTCCTGCTCTCCCGACTGCACCAGCTCTCTCCTGGAACCTGGATTGGTCGGTGCCTCTGACTGCTCCCTCTCAAGCCTTTAAGCTCTCCCGCCTCGGGCTGCTCCCGCGCAGGTCCGCTGCTTCTCCGGTCTCGGGGCTGTGGGCCTCTCTGCTCTGCTGTTGATTTGGTCCCGCCTCTGCTGAACACGCCGGTTTTAAGTGCCGCCGGTCGCGCTGCTGCTCTCCCACAGCTCCAAGCTGTCTCTCTCTCTCTTTCACTCCCAGTCTCTCTCTCTCTCACACACTCCCAGTCTCTTTCTCTCTTACATTCCCAGTTTCTCTCTCTCTATCACTCTCTCACTCCCAGTCTCTCTCTCTCTCTCTCACTCCCAGTCTCGCTCCCTCTCACACACTCCCAGTCTCTCTCTCTCTCACACACTCCCAGTCACTCTTTCTCTCTCTCTCTCTCTCTCACTCCCAGTCTCTCTCTCTCACACACTCCCACTCTCTCTCTCTCTCTCACACACACACTCCCACTCTCTCTCTCTCTCTCTCTCTCACACACTCCCACTCTCTCTCTCCCTCTCTCTCACACACTTCCACTCTCTCTCTCTCTCACACTCCCAGTCTCTCTCTCTCACACTCCCAGTCTCTCTCTCTCTCACAAACTCCCAGTATCTCTCTTCCTTACATTCCCAGTTTCTCTCTATCTATCTCTCACTCGCAGTCTCTCTCTCTCTCTCTCTCTCTCACACTCCCAGTCTCTCTCTCTCTCTCTCCCACCCCCACTATCTCTCTCTCACACACACTCCCAGTCTCTCTCTCTCTCACTCCCAGCCTCTCTCTCTCTCTCTCACTCCCAGTCTCCCTCCCTCTCACACACTCCCAGTCTCTCTCTCTCTCACACACTCCCAGTCACTCTTTCTCTCTCTCTCTCTCTCACTCCCAGTCTCTCCCTCTCTCACACACTCCCACTTTCTCTACCTCTCTCTCTCTCTCTCTCACACACACACTCCCACTCTCTCTCTCTCTCTCACACACTTCCACTCTCTCTCTCTCACATACACCCAGTCTCTCTCTCTCACACTCCCAGTCTCTCTCTCTCACACTTCCAGTCTCTCTCTCTCTCACAAACTCCCAGTATCTCTCTCTCTCACACGCACTCCCAGTCTCTTTCTGTCTTACATTCCCAGTTTCTCTCTCTCTATCTCTCTCTCACTCCCAGTCTCTCTCTCTCTCTCTCACACTCCCAGTCTCTCTCTCTCTCTTACACTCCCACTCTCTCTCTCTCTATCTCACACTCTCTCTCTCTCACACACTCCCAGTCTCTTTCTCTCTTACATTCCCAGTTTCTCTCTCTCTATCTCTCTCTCACTCCCAGTCTCTCTCTCACACTCTCACTCCCAGTCTCTCTCTCTCTCTCTCACACTCCCTCTCTCTTCACACACACACTCTCTCTCTCAAACACCCAGTCTCCCTCTCTCTCTCTCTCTCTCTCTCTCTCACACTCCCACTCCCAGTCTCTCTCTCTCTCTCACACTCCCAGTCTCTCTCTCAGTCTCTCACACTCCCACTCTCTCTCTCTCTCACACACTCTCTCTCTTCACACACACACTCTCTCTCTCAAACTCCCAGTCTCTCTCTCTCTCTCTCACTCCCAGTCTCCCTCTCTCTCACACATTCCAATCTCTTTCTCTCTTACATTCCCAGTTTCTCTCTCTCTATCTCTCTCTCACTCCCAGTCTCTCTCTCTCTCTCACTCCCAGTCTCGCTCCCTCTCACACACTCCCAGTCTCTCTCTCTCTCACACACTCTCAGTCACTCTTTCTCTCTCTCTCTCTCTCTCTCTCACTCCCAGTCTCTCTCTCTCTCACACACTCCCACTCTCTCTCTCTCTCTCTCTCACACACACACTCCCACTCTCTCTCTCTCTCTCTCTCACACACTCCCACTCTCTCTCTCTCTCTCTCTCACACACTTCCACTCTCTCTCTCTCTCACACTCCCAGTCTCTCTCTCTCACACTCCCAGTCTCTCTCTCTCACAAACTCCCAGTCTCCCTCTCTCTCACACACACTCCCAGTCTCTCTCTCTCTCTCTCACACACTCCCACTCTCTCTCTCTCTCACACACTCCCAGTATCTCTCTCTCTCACACACTCCCACTCTCTCTCTCTCTCTCTCTCACACACACACTCCCACTCTCTCTCTCTCTCTCTCTCACACTTTTCTCTCTCTCTCTCACACACGCTCTCTCTCTCTCACACACTCGCTCTCTCTCAAACTCCCAGTCTCTCTCTCTCTCTCTCACTGCCGCCTCCTGTCCTGGAACCTTTTCCACCTAGGTTAGGCTCCTGAAATAAAATAAATTGAACCTACCTTTTCAACTTCCCCTAACCCCTAAAAGGTTAGAGGAGGTGGAAGGGTGGGAGACACTACACTGTAGTGTTTCGGGTTTAGCAACAGCTCCACTTATATAAGAGTTACTGGCCTCCTGCTCTCCTGACTGCACCAGCTGTGAAAGAAAAAGCCCGCGAAAGGTGAGCTTTTAAACTCACCAGTTACTGGCCTCCTGCTCTCCCGACTGCCCCAGCAGTTACTGGCCTCCTGCTCTCCCGACTGCACTAGCTCTCTCCTGGAACCTGGATTGGTCGGTGCCTCTGACTGCTCCCTCTCAAGCCTTTAAGCTCTCCCGCCTCGGGCTGCTCCCGCGCAGGTCCGCTGCTTCTCCGGTCTCGGGGCTGTGGGCCTCTCTGCTCTGCTGTTGATTTGGTCCCGCCTCTGCTGAACCCGCCGGTTTCAAGTGCCGCCGGTCGCGCTGCTGCTCTCCCACAGGTCCAAGCTGTCTCTCTCTCTCTCTCTCTCACACACTCCCACTCTCTCTCTCTCACACTCCCAGTCTCTCTCTCTCACACTCCCAGTCTCTCTCTCTCTCACAAACTCCCAGTCTCTCTCTCTCTCACACACACTCCCAGTCTTTCTCTCTCTCTCACATTCCCAGTCTCTCTCTCTCTCTCACATTCCCAGACTCTCTCTCTCTCTGACTCCCAATCTCTCTCTCTCTCTCTTTCACTCCCAGTCTCTCTCTCTCTCTCTCCCACCCCCACTCTCTCTCTCTCACACACACTCCCACTCTCAATACAATACAATACAATACAAATCGCTTTATTGGCATGATAAGGTACATCTTATGTTGCCAAAGCATCAAAATACATTTATGGTTGAACACATAAACGCGGTTCCATTCATACACTGTATAAACAGGTATATCCCTGAGTTTATAAATATATTTTCGCCTTGTTTATATATACTCTTGTCTTAGTTTACTGGTTGTCCCTCTGTTCATGGCAAGCTGTAACATAGTGTGCCGCCAGTGTTACACAGCTTCTCTCCTCCCCCAGTAGGAATGGGAGTTTTTGGTTGTCAGTCAGATTTCTGAATTCAGGGCATATTTGTGAGAATTTTTGATAGAAATTCTCTCTGATGCCCTCATATTTTCCACAGGCTGTGAGGAAGTGCATCTCTGTCTCAACTACTCCCTGACTGCAGTGAGAGCATATCCTGTCTTCTCTTGGCAGCCTGGTCTGCCTGTGTCTGCCTTTTTCGATCGCTAGGCTATGTTCGCTAAGTCTGTACCTTGTCAAGGTTGTTCTCAGTTTGTTATCCTTTACCATGGTCAGGTAATCAGCTATGTTGTATTGTCTGTTTAGGGCCAAGTAGCAATTGAGTTTGCTTTGGGTTTTTGTTGTTTCTGCCCAATATGACAGATATTTTTCCTTTTGCTTAGCGACGATTGTGTTGGGTCGAATTCTTTTTGTTACCCTGTCACTGTCCTGGGGCTGGTTATTGTTAGTATTGTTATGAGTTACTTTATTGAGTCCCAGGACTAGTTGACTGAGGGTATTCTTCTTTATGGTCAGCTCTTGGCATTTCAGGGCGTCGTAGTGATAGCATTGGAGGTTGCTCATTTGTAGGTGATTCCAAAATTTGGTGGCTCTTTTTTGGATAGTGATTATTAATGGGTATTGGCCTAGTTCCGCCCTGCATGCGTTGTTTACTGTTTTCCTTTGAGTCCGGAGGATACTTTTACAGAATTCCGCATGTAGGATCTCAATTGGGTGTTTGTCCCATTTTGCAAAATCTTGTTGTGTTAGTGGTCCCCAGACCTCACTGCCATAGAGTGCAATTGGTTCAATTACTGATTTGAAAATTTTGAGCCAAATGCTAATTGGGATTTCTATTTGGATTGATTTTTTGATGGCATAGAAAGCCCTTCTTGCTTTCTCTTTCAGTTCATTCACAGCCAGTTTGAAGTTTCCCGTAGAACTGATTTTTAAGCCCAAGTATGTGTATTGAGTGGTTTGTTCAATTTTGGTTCTTCCAACTGTGAAATTTATTGTGGGTCCATGTTGTTTGGATCTTTGCTGGAACACAAGGACTTTGGTTTTTTGGGGATTGTCTCTCTCTCTCTCACTCCCAGTCTCGCTCCCTCTCACACACTCCCAGTCTCTCTCTCTCTCACACACTCCCACTCTCTCTCTCTCTCTCTCTCACACACACACTCCCACTCTCTCTCTCTCTCTCTCTCACACACTCCCACTCTCTCTCTCTCTCTCTCACACACTTCCACTCTCTCTCTCTCACACTCCCAGTCTCTCTCTCTCACACTCCCAGTCTCTCTCTCTCTCACAAACTCCCAGTCTCTCTCTCTCTCACACACACTCCCAGTCTCTCTCTCTCTCTCTCACACACTCCCACTCTCTCTCTCTCTCTCTCACACACTCCCAGTCTCTCTCTCTCTCACACACTCCCACTCTCTCTCTCTCTCTCACACACTCTCACTCTCTCTCTCTCACACGCCTACTCTGTCTCTCACAGACTCCCACTCTCTGCCTCTCACACTCCCACTCTCACTCTCTCTCTCTCACACTCCCACTCTCACACTCCCACTCTCTCTCTCTCTCACACTCCCACTCTCTCTCTCTCACACACACTCCCAGTCTCTCTCTCTCTCACTCCCAGTCTCTCTATCTCACACTCCCAGTCTCTCTCTCTCACACACTCCCAGTCACTCTTTCTCTCTCTCTCTCTCTCACTCCCAGTCTCTCTCTCTCTCACACACTCCCACTCTCTCTACCTCTCTCTCTCTCTCTCTCACACACACACTCCCACTCTCTCTCTCTCTCTCTCTCACACACTCCCACTCTCTCTCTCTCTCTCTCACACACTTCCACTCTCTCTGTCTCTCACACTCCCAGTCTCTCTCTCTCACACTCCCAGTCTCTCTCTCTCTCACACACTCCCAGTCTCTCTCTCTCTCACACACACTCCCAGTCTCTTTCTCTCTTACATTCCCAGTTTCTCTCTCTCTCAGTCTCTCTCACTCCCAGTCTCTCTCTCTCTCTCTCACTCCCAGTCTCGCTCCCTCTCACACACTCCCAGTCTCTCTCTCTCTCACACACTCCCAGTCTCTCTTTCTCTCTCTCTCTCTCTCTCACTCCCAGTCTCTCTCTCTCTCACACACTCCCACTCTCTCTCTCTCTCTCTCTCACACACACACTCCCACTCTCTCTCTCTCTCTCTCACACACTCCCACTCTCTCTCTCTCTCTCTCTCACACACTTCCACTCTCTCTCTCTCTCACACTCCCAGTCTCTCTCACTCACACTCCCAGTCTCTCTCTCTCTCTCACACTCCCAGTCTCTCTCTCTCTCACACACACTCCCAGTCTCTCTCTCTCTCTCACACACACTCCCACTCTCTCTCTCTCTCTCTCACACACACTCCCACTCTCTCTCTCTCTCACACACTCCCACTCTCTCTCTCTCTCTCACACGCCTACTCTGTCTCTCACAGATTCCCACTTTCTGCCTCTCACACTCCCACTCTCACTCTCTCTCTCTCACACTCCCACTCTCACACTCCCACTCTCTCTCTCTCTCTCACACTCCCACTCTCTCTCTCTCACAAACTCTCTCTCTCTCGCACACACTCTCTAAAACTCACTCAAACTCCCAGTCTCTCTCTCTCTCACTCCCAGTCTCTCTCTCTCTCTCACTCTCTCTCTCTCTCTGACTCCCAATCTCTCTCTCTCACACTCCCTGTCTCTCTCTCTCTCACTCCCAGTCTCTCTCTCTCTCACACACTCCCAGTATCTCTCTCCCTTACATTCCCAGTTTCTCTCTATCTATCTCTCACTCGCAGTCTCTCTCTCTCTCTCTCTCTCTCACACTCCCAGTCTCTCTCTCTCTCTCTCCCACCCCCACTCTCTCTCTCTCACACACACTCCCAGTCTCTCTCTCTCTCACTCCCAGCCTCTCTCTCTCTCTCTCACTCCCAGTCTCCCTCCCTCTCACACACTCCCAGTCTCTCTCTCTCTCACACACTCCCAGTCACTCTTTCTCTCTCTCTCTCTCTCTCACTCCCAGTCTCTCTCTCTCTCACACACTCCCACTCTCTCTACCTCTCTCTCTCTCTCTCTCACACACACACTCCCACTCTCTCTCTCTCTCTCTCTCACACACACACTCCCACTCTCTCGCTCTCTCTCTCACACACTTCCACTCTCTCTCTCTCTCACACTCCCAGTCTCTCTCTCTCACACTCCCAGTCTCTCTCTCTCTCACACACTCCCAGTCTCTCTCTCTCTCTCACACACTCCCACTCTCTCTCTCTCGCTCTCTCACACACTCCCAGTCTCTCTCTCTCTCACACACTCCCACTCTCTCTCTCTCTCTCACACACTCTCACTCTCTCTCTCTCACACGCCTACTCTGTTCTCACACACTCCCACTCTCTCCCTCTCACACTCCCACTCTCACTCTCTCTCTCTCTCACACTCCCACTCTCACACTCCCACTCTCTCTCTCTCTCACACTCCCACTCTCTCTCTCTCACAAACTCTCTCTCTCTCGCACACACTCTCTAAAACTCACTCAAACTCCCAGTCTCTCTCTCTCTCTCACTCCCAGTCTCTCTCTCTCTCTGACTCCCAATCTCTTTCTCTCTCTCTCTCACTCTCCCAGTCTCTCTCTCTCTCACTCCCAGTCTCTCTCTCTCTCACAGACTCCCAGTATCTCTCTCCCTTACATTCCCAGTTTCTCTCTATCTATCTCTCACTCGCAGTCTCTCTCTCTCTCTCTCTCACACTCCCAGTCTCTCTCTCTCTCTCTCCCACCCCCACTCTCTCTCTCTCACACACACTCCCAGTCTCTCTCTCTCAGTTCAAATGCTTTATTGGCATGAAAGTTTACAGAGAACTCCCAGCCTCTCTATCTCACACTCCCAGTCTCTCTCTCACACTCCCAGTCTCTCTCTCATACTCCCAGTCTCTCTCTCTCTCTCACACTCCCAGTCTCTCTCTCTCTCTCTCACACACTCTCTCTCTCTCACTCTCTCTCACACACACTCACAATCTCTCTCTCTCTCTCTCACACACTCCCACTCCAGTTCCAGTTCAGTTCAAATGCTTTATTGGCATGAAAGTTTACAGAGAACCATCTCTCTCTCTCTCACACACTTCCACTCTCTCTCTCTCTCGCACTTCCAGTCTCTCTCTCTCTCTCACACTCCCAGTCTCTCTCTCTCTCTCACACTCCCAGTCTCTCTCTCTCTCACACAAAATCCCAGTCTCTCTCTCTCTCACACACTCCCAGTCTCTCTCTCTCTCTCACACACACACTCCAAATCTCTCTCTCTCTCACACACACACTCCCACTCTCTCTCTCTCTCTCTCTCACACACTCCCACTCTCTCTCTCTCTCACACACTTCCACTCTCTCTCTCTCTCACACTCCCAGTCTCTCTCTCTCTCACATACTGCCAGTCTCTCTCTCTCTCTCACAAACTCCCAGTCTCTCTCTCTCTCACACACACTCCCAGTCTCTCTCTCTCTCACAAACTCCCAGTCTCTCTCTCTCTCACACACACTCCCAGTCTCTCTCTCTCTCTCTCACACACTCCCACTCTCTCTCTCTCTCTCTCACACACTCCCAGTCTCTCTCTCTCACACACTCCCACTCTCTCTCTCTCTCTCACACACTCTCACTCTCTCTCTCTCACACGCCTACTCTGTCTCTCACAGACTCCCACTCTCTGCCTCTCACACTCCCACTCTCACTCTCTCTCTCTCACACTCCCACTCGCTCTCTCTCTCTCTCACACTCCCACTCTCTCTCTGTCACAAACTCTCTCTCTCTCGCACACACTCTCTAAAACTCACTCAAACTCCCAGTCTCTCTCTCTCTCTCACTCCCTGTCACTCTCTCTCTCCCTATTGCTCTCCCTCTCCCTGTTCCTCTCCCTATCCCTGTCCCTATCACTCACCCTCTCCCTGTCCCTGTCTCTGTCTCTGTCCATGTCCTAGTTCCTCTCTCTCACCCTCTCCCTCTCCCTCTGCCTTTCACTTTATCTCTCACAATCCCTGTCCTGTCCCTCTCCCTATCCCTGTCCCTATCACTCTCCCTACCCCACGGCCTCTCCATCTCCCTGTCCCTGTCACTTTCCCTGTCCATGTCACTCTCTCTCTCTCTCACACACTTCCACTCTATCTCTCTCTCGCACTTCCAGTCTCTCTCTCTCTCTCACACTCCCAGTCTCTCTCTCTCTCTCACACTCCCAGTCTCTCTCTCTCTCTCACAAAATCCCAGTCTCTCTCTCTCTCACACACTCCCAGTCTCTCTCTCACTCTCACACACACACTCCAACTCTCTCTCTCTCTCTCACACACACTCCCAGTCTCTCTCTCTCTCACACTCTCCCGCTCTCTGTCTCTCTCTCACACACACTCCCACTCTCTCTCTCTCTCACACACTCTCGCTCTTTCTCTCTCACACTCCCACTCTCTCTCTCACACACTCCCACTCTCTCTATCTCCCACTCCCACTCTCACTCTCTCTCTCACACTCCCACTCTCTCTCTCTCTCTCACACTCCCAGTCTCTCTCTCTCTCTCACATTCCCAGACGCTCTCTCTCTCTGACTCCCAATCTCTCTCTCTCTCTCTTTCACTCCCAGTCTCTCTCTCTCTCTCTCACTGCCGCCTCCTGTCCTGGAACCTTTTCCACCTAGGTTAGGCTCCTGAAATGAAATAAATTGAACCTACCTTTTCAACTTCCCCTAACCCCTAAAAGGTTAGAGGAGGTGGAAGGGTGGGAGACACTACACTGTAGTGTTTCGGGTTTAGCAACAGCTCAACTTATATAAGAGTTACTGGCCTCCTGCTCTCCTGACTGCACCAGCTGTGAGAGAAAAAGCCCGCGAAAGCTGAGCTTTTAAACTCACCAGTTACTGGCCTCCTGCTCTCCCGACTGCCCCAGCAGTTACTGGCCTCCTGCTCTCCCGACTGCACTAGCTCTCTCCCGGAACCTGGATTGGTCGGTGCCTCTGACTGCTCCCTCTCAAGCCTTTAAGCTCTCCCGCCTCGGGCTGCTCCCGCGCAGTTCCGCTGCTTCTCCGGTCTCGGGGCTGTGGGCCTCTCTGCTCTGCTGTTGATTTGGTCCCGCCTCTGCTGAACCCGCCGGTTTTAAGTGCCGCCGGTCGCGCTGCTGCTCTCCCACAGGTCCAAGCTGTCTCTCTCTCTCTCTCTCTCACACTCCCACTCTCTCTCTCTCTCACACACTCTCTCTCTTCACACACACACTCTCTCTCTCTCAAACTCCCAGTCTCTCTCTCTCTCTCTCTCACTCCCAGTCTCCCTTTCTCTCTCTCTCTCTCTCTCTCACACTCCCACTCCCAGTCTCTCTCTCTCTCTCTCACACTCCCACTCTCTCTCTCCCTCACACACTCTCTCTCTTCACACACACACTCTCTCTCTCAAACTCCCAGTCTCTCTCTCTCTCCCTCTCACTCCCAGTCTCCCTTTCTCTCTCTCTCTCTCTCTCTCACACTCCCACTCCCAGTCTCTCTCTCTCTCTCTCACTCCCAGTCTCTCTCTCTCTCTCACATTCCCAGACTCTCTCTCTCTCTGACTCCCAATCTCTCTCTCTCTCTCTTTCAATCCCAGTCTCTCTCTCTCTCACACACTCCCAGTCTCTTTCTCTCTTACATTCCCAGTTTCTCTCTCTCTATCTCTCTCTCACTCCCAGTCTCTCTCTCTCTCTCTCACTCCCAGTCTCCCTTTCTCTCTCTCTCTCTCTCTCTCACACTCCCACTCCCAGTCTCTCTCTCTCTCTCACACTCCCACTCTCTCTCTCCCTCACACACTCTCTCTCTTCACACACACACTCTCTCTCTCTCAAACTCCCAGTCTCTCTCTCTCTCTCTCTCACTCCCAGTCTCCCTTTCTCTCTCTCTCTCTCTCTCTCACACTCCCACTCCCAGTCTCTCTCTCTCTCTCACACTCCCTGTCTCTCTCTCTCTCTCACATTCCCAGACTCTCTCTCTCTCTGACTCCAAATTCTCTCTCTCTCTCTTTCAATCCCAGTCTCTCTCTCTCTCACACACTCCCAGTCTCTTTCTCTCTTACATTCCCAGTTTCTCTCTCTCTATCTCTCTCTCACTCCCAGTCTCTCTCTCTCTCTCTCACTCCCAGTCTCGCTCCCTCTCACACACTCCCAGTGTCTCTCTCTCTCACACACTCCCAGTCACTCTTTCTCTCTCTCTCTCTCTCTCTCACTCCCAGTCTCTCTCTCTCTCACACACTCCCACTCTCTCTCTCTCTCTCTCTCACACACACACTCCCACTCTCTCTCTCTCTCTCTCTCACACACTCCCACTCTCTCTCTCTCTCTCTCTCACACACTTCCACTCTCTCTCTCTCTCACACTCCCACTCTCGCTCTCTCACACTCCCAGTCTCTCTCTCTCTCACAAACTCCCAGTCTCTCTCTCTCTCACACACACTCCCAGTCTCTCTCTCTCTCTCTCACACACTCCCACTCTCTCTCTCTCTCACACACTCCCAGTCTCTCTCTCTCTCACACACTCCCACTCTCTCTCTCTCTCACACACTCTCACTCTCTCTCTCTCACATGCCTACTCTGTCTCTCACAGACTCCCACTCTCTGCCTCTCACACTCCCACTCTCACTCTCTCTTTCTCACACTCCCACTCTCACACTCCCACTCTCTCTCTCTCTCACACTCCCACTCTCTCTCTCTCACATCTCTCTCTCTCTCGCACACTCTCTCTAAAACTCACTCAAACTCCCAGTCTCTCTCTCTCTCACTCCCAGTCTCTCTCTCTCTCTCACTCTCTCTCTCTCTCTGACTCCCAATCTCTCTCTCTCTCTCTCTCACACTCCCAGTCTCTCTCTCTCTCACTCCCAGTCTCTCTCTCTCTCACACACTCCCAGTATCTCTCTCCCTTACATTCCCAGTTTCTCTCTATCTATCTCTCACTCGCAGTCTCTCTCTCTCTCTCTCTCTCACACTCCCAGTCTCTCTCTCTCTCTCTCCCACCCCCACTCTCTCTCTCTCACACACACTCCCAGTCTCTCTCTCTCTCACTCCCAGCCTCTCTCTCTCTCTCTCACTCCCAGTCTCGCTCCCTCTCACACACTCCCAGTCTCTCTCTCTCTCTCACACACTCCCAGTCACTCTTTCTCTCTCTCTCTCTCTCACTCCCAGTCTCTCTCTCTCTCACACACTCCCACTCTCTCTACCTCTCTCTCTCTCTCTCTCACACACACACACTCCCACTCTCTCTCTCTCTCTCTCACACACTCCCACTCTCTCTCTCTCTCTCTCTCACACACTTCCACTCTCTCTCTCTCACACTCCCAGTCTCTCTCTCTCACTCCCAGTCTCTCTCTCTCTCACAAACTCCCAGTCTCTCTCTCTCTCTCTCACACTCCCAGTCTCTCTCTCTCTCTCTCTCACATTCCCAGACTCTCTCTCTCTCTGACTCCCAATCTCTCTCTCTCTCTCTCACACTCCCAGTCTCTTTCTCTCTTACATTCCCAGTTTCTCTCTCTCTATCTCTCTCTCACTCCCAGTCTCTCTCTCTCTCTCTCACTCCCAGTCTCGCTCCCTCTCACACACTCCCAGTCTCTCTCTCTCTCACACACTCCCAGTCACTCTTTCTCTCTCTCTCTCTCTCTCACTCCCAGTCTCTCTCTCTCTCACACACTCCCACTCTCTCTCTGTCTCTCTCTCACACACACACTCCCACTCTCTCTCTCTCTCTCTCTCACACACTCCCACTCTCTCTCTCTCTCTCTCTCACACACTTCCACTCTCTCTCTCTCTCACACTCCCACTCTCTCTCTCTCACACTCCCAGTCTCTCTCTCTCTCACAAACTCCCAGTCTCTCTCTCTCTCACACACACTCCCAGTCTCTCTCGCTACTGCCAATCTGACATCATTTTTTCTCTCTCTGTCTGACAATCCGACAGCATTTTTTCTCTCTCTGTCTGCCAATCCGACAGCATCTTTTCTCTGTCTGCCAATCCGAGAGTATCTTTTCTCTCTCTGTCTACCAATCCGACAGCATCTTTTCCCTCCCTGTCTGCCAATCCGTCAGCATCTTTTCTCACTCTGTCTGCCAACCCGACAGCATCTTTTCTCTCTCTGTCTGCCAATCCGACATCATCTTTTCTCTCACTGTCTGCCAATCCGACTGTATCTTTTCTCCCCCTGTCTGCCAATCCGACAGCATCATTTCTCTCGCTCTCTGCCAATCCGACAGCATCTTTTCTCACTCTGTCTGCCAATCCGACAGCATCTTTTCTCTCTCTTTCTGACTATCCGACAGCATCTTTTCTCTCCCTGTTTGCCAATCCAACAGCATCTTTTCTCTCTGTCTGCCAATCCGACAGTACCTTTTCTCTCTCTGTCTGACATTCCGACAGCATCGTTTCTCTCTCTGTCTGCCAACCCGACAGCATTTTTCTCTCTCGGTCTGCCAATCCGACAGCATCTTTTCTCTCTCTCTCTGCCAATCCGACAGCATCATTTCTCTCTCTATCTGCCTATCCGAAAGCATCTTTTCTATCTCTGTCTGCCAATCCGGCAGCATCTTTTATTTTACTTTCTGCCAATCTGACAGCATCTTTTCTCTCTGTCTGCCAACCCGACAGCATTTTTCTCTCTCTGTCTGCCAATCCGACAGCATCTTTTCTACCTCTGTCTGACAATCCGACAGCATCTTTTCTCTCTGTCTGCCAATCCGACAGCATCTTTTCTCTCACTCTCTGCCAATCCGGCAGCATCTTTTCTCCCTCTGTCTGACAATCCGACAGCATCTTTGCTCTCTCTACTGCCAATCCGACAGCATCTTTTCTCTGTCTGCCAATCCGACAGCATCTTTTCTCTCTGTCTGCCAATCCGACAGCATCTTTTCTCTCTCTGTCTGCCAATCCGACAGCATCTTTTCTCTCTGTCTGCCAATCCAACAGTATCTTTTCACTCTCTGTCTGCCAATCCGAAAGCTTAATTTCCCTCCCTGTCTGCTAATCCGACAGCATCTTTTCCCTCTGTCTGTCAATCCGACAGCATCTTTTATTTTCCTTTCTGCCAATCCGACAGCATCTTTTCCCTCCCTGTCTGCCAATCCGACAGCATCTTTTCTCTCTCTGTCTGCAAATCCGACAGCATCTTTTCTCTCTGTCTGCCAATCCGACAGCATCTTTTCTCTCCCTGTCTGCCAATACGACAGCACCTTTTCTCTCTCTGTCTGCCAATTCGACAGCATCTTTTCTCTCTCTGTCTGCCAATCCGACAACATTTTTCTCGCCCTGTCTGCCAATCCAACAGCATCTTTTCTCTGTCTGCCAATCCGACAGCATTTTTCTCTCTCTGTCTGCCAATCCGACTGCATCTTTTCTCTCTGTCTGCCAATCCGACAGCATCGTTTTCTCTCTATCTGCCAAACCGACAGCATCTTTTCTATCTCTGTCTGCCAATCCGACAGCATCTTTTCTCTGTCTGCCGATCCAACATCATCTTTTCCCTCTGTCTGCCAATCCGACAGCATCTTTTCTCTCTCCGCCTGCTATTCCGACAGCATCTTTTCTCTCTCTGTCTGCCAATCCGACAGCATCTTTTCTCTGTCTGCCAATTCGACAGCATCTTTTCTCACTCTGTCTGCCAATCCGACAGCAACTTTTCTCTCTCTGTCTGACAATCCGACAGCATCTTTTCTCTCTCCGTCTGCCATACAGACAGCATCTTTTCTCTCTCTGTCTGCCAATCCACAGCATCTTTTCTCTCTCTGTCTGCAAATCCGACAGCATCTTTTCTCTCTCTGTCTGCCAATCGGACAGCATCTTTTCTCACTCTGTCTGCCAATCCAGCAGCATCTTTTCTCTCTCTGTCTGCCAATCCGACAGCATCATTTCTCTCTCTCTCTGACAATCCGACAGCATCTTTTCTCTCGCTACTGCCAATCCGACAGCATTTTTTCTCTCTCTGTCTGCCAATCCGACAGCATCTTTTCTCTGTCTGCCAAACCGAGAGTATCTTTTCTCTCTCTGTCTACCAATCCGACAGAATCTTTTCCCTCGCTGTCTGCCAATCCGTCAGCATCTTTTCTCACTCTGTCTGCCAATCCGACAGCATCTTTTCTCTCTCTGTCTGCCAATCCGACATCATCTTTTCCCTCCCTGTCTGCCAATCCGTCAGCATCTTTTCTCACTCTGTCTGCCAATCCGACAGCATCTTTTCTCTCTCTGTCTGCCAATCCGACAGCATTTTTTCCCTCCCTGTCTGCCAATCCAACAGCATCTTTTCTCTCTGTCTGCCAATCCGACAGTACCTTTTCTCTCTCTGTCTGACATTCCGACAGCATCGTTTCTCTCTCTGTCTGCCAACCCGACAGCATTTTTCTCTCTCGGTCTGCCAATCCGACAGCATCTTTTCTCTCTCTGTCTGCCAATCCGACAGCATCATTTCTCTCTCTATCTGCCTATCCGACAGCATCTTTTCTATCTCTGTCTGCCAATCCGGCAGCATCTTTTATTTTACTTTCTGCCAATCCGACAGCATCTTATCTCGCCCTGTCTGCCAATTCGACAGCATCTTTTCTCTCTGTCTGCCAATCCAACAGTATCTTTTCACTCTCTGTCTGCCAATCCGAAAGCTTCATTTCCCTCCCTGTCTGCTAATCCGACAGCATCTTTTCCCTCTGTCTGTCAATCCGACAGCATCTTTTATTTTCCTTTCTGCCAATCCGACAGCATCTTTTCCCTCCCTGTCTGCCAATCCGACAGCATCTTTTCTCTCTCTGTCTGCCAATCCGACAGCATCTTTTCTCTCTGTCTGCCAATCTGACAGCATCCTTTCTCTCCCTGTCTGCCAATACGACAGCACCTTTTCTCTCTCTGTCTGCCAATTCGACAGCATCTTTTCTCTCTCTGTATGCCAATCCGACAACATTTTTCTCGCCCTGTCTGCCAATCCAACAGCATCTTTTCTCTGTCTGCCAATCCGACAGCATTTTTCTCTCTCTGTCTGCCAATCCGACTGCATCTTTTCTCTCTGTCTGCCAATCCGACAGCATCGTTTCTCTCTCTATCTGCCAATCCGACAGCATCTTTTCTATCTCTGTCTGCCAATCCGACAGCATCTTTTCTCTGTCTGCCAATCCAACATCATCTTTTCCCTCTGTCTGCCAATCCGACAGCATCTTTTCTCTCTCCGCCTGCCAATCCGACAGCATCTTTTCTCTCTCTGTCTGCCAATCCGACAGCATCTTTTCTCTGTCTGCCAATTCGACAGCATCTTTTCTCACTCTGTCTGCCAATCCGACAGCAACTTTTCTCTCTCTGTCTGACAATCCGACAGCATCTTTTCTCTCTCTGTCTGCCATACAGACAGCATCTTTTCTCTCTCTGTCTGCCAATCCACAGCATCTTTTCTCTCTGTCTGCTAATCCGACAGCATCTTTTCTCTCTCTGTCTGCCAATCGGACAGCATCTTTTCTCACTCTGTCTGCCAATCCGACAGCATCTTTTCTCTCTCTGTCTGCCAATCCGACAGCATCTTTTCTCTCTCTGTCTGCCAATCCGACATCATCTTTTCTCTCTCTGTCTGCCAATCCGACAGCATTTTTCTCTGTCTGCCAATCCGACATCATCTTTTCTCTGTCTGCCAATCCGACAGCATCTTCTCTCTCTCTGTCTGCCAATCCGACATCATCTTTTCTCTCTCTGACTGCTTATCAGACAGCATCTTTTCTCTCTTTGTCTGCCAATCCGACAGCAACTTTTCTCTGTCTGCCAATCCGACAGCATCATTTCTCTCTCTGTCTGCCAATCCGACAGCATCTTCTCTCTCTGTCTGCAAATCCGACAGCATCTTTTCTCTCTCTGTCTACCAATCCGACTGCATCTTTTCTCTCTCTGTCTACCAATTCGACAGCATCTTCTCTCTCTCTGTCTGCCAATCCGACATCATCTTTTCTCTCTCTGACTGCCTATCCGACAGCATCTTTTCTCTCTCTGTCTGCCAATCCGACAGCATCTTCTCTCTCTGTCTGCAAATCCGACAGCATCTTTTCTCTCTCTGTCTACCAATCCGACTGCATCTTTTCTCTCTCTGTATGCCAATCCGACAGCATCATTTCTCTCTCTATCTGCCAATCCGACAGCATCTTCTCTACCTCTGTCTGCCAATCCGACCGCATCTTTTCTCTCTCTGTCTGACAATCCGACAGCATCTTTTCTCTCCCTGTCTGCCAATCCGACAGCATCTTTTCTCTCTGTCTGCCAATCCGACAGCATCTTCTCTCTCTGTCTGCCAATCCGACAGCAACTTTACTCTCTCTGTCTGCCAATCCGACAGCATCTTTTCTCTCTCTGTCTGCCTATCCGACAGCATCTTTTCTCTCTCTGTCGGCCAATCCGAAAGCATCTTTCTCTCTCTGTCTGCCAATCCGACAGCATCTTTTCTCTCTCTCTGCCAATCCGACAGCATCTTTTCTCTCTCTGTCTGCCTATCCGACAGCATCTTTTCTCTCTCTGTCTGCCAATCCGACATCATCTTTTCTCTCACTGTCTGCCAATCCGACAGTATCTTTTCTCCCCCTGTCTGCCAATCCGACAGCATCTTTTCTCACTCTGTCTGCCAATCCGACAGCATCTTTTCTCTCTCTGTCTGCCAATCCGACAGCCTCATTTCTCTCTGTCTGCCAATCCGACAGCATCTTTTCTCTCTCTGTCTGTCAATCCGACAGCATCTTTTCTCTCTCTCTCTGACAATCCGACAGCATCTTTTCTCTCTCTACTGCCAATCCGAAAGCATAATTTCTCTCTGTCTGCCAATCCGACAGCATCTTTTCTCTCTCTGTCTGCCAATCCGACAGCATCTTTTCTCACTGTCTGCCAATCCGACAGCATCTTTTCTCTCTCTGTCTGCCAATCCGACAGCATCATTTCTCTCTCCCTCTGACAATCCGACAGCATCTTTTCTCTCTCTACTGCCAATCCGACATCATCTTTTCTCTCTCTGTCTGCCAATCCGACAGCATCTTTTCTCTCTGTCTGCCAATCCGACAGCATATTTTCTCACTCTGTCTGCCAATCCGACAGTGTCTTTTCCCTCTCTGTCTGTGAATCCGACAGCATCTTTTCTCTCTCTGTCTGCCAATCCGACAGCATCTTTTCTCTCTCTGTCTGCCAATCCGACAGCATCTTTTCTCTCTGTCTGCCAATCCGACAGCATCTTTTCTCTCACTCTCTGCCAATCCGACAGCATCTTTTCTCACTCTGTCTGACAATCCGACAGCGTCTTTTCCCTCTCTGTCTGTGAATCCGACAGCATCTTTTCTCTCTCTGTCTGCCAATCCGACAGCATTTTTCTCGCCCTGTCTGCCAATCCGACAGCATCTTTTCTCTGTCTGCCAATCCGACAGCATTTTTCTCTCTGTCTGCCAATCCGACTGCATCTTTTCTCTCTGTCTGCCAATCCGACAGCATCATTTCTCTCTCTATCTGCCAATCCGACAGCATCTTTTCTATCTCTGTCTGCCAATCCGACAGCATCTTTTCTCTGTCTGCCAATCCAACATCATCTTTTCCCTCTGTCTGCCAATCCGACAGCATCTTTTCTCTCTCCGCCTGCCAATCCGACAGCATCTTTTCTCTCTCTGTCTGCCAATCCGACAGCATCTTTTCTCTGTCTGCCAATTCGACAGCATCTTTTCTCACTCTGTCTGCCAATCCGACAGCAACTTTTCTCTCTCTGTCTGACAATCCGACAGCATCTTTTCTCTCTCTGTCTGCCATACCGACAGCATCTTTTCTCTCTCTGTCTGCAAATCCGACAGCATCTTTTCTCTCTCTGTCTGCCAATCCGACATCATCTTTTCTCTCTCTGTCTGCCAATCCGATAGCATTTTTCTCTGTCTGCCAATCCGACAGCATCTTTTCTCTCTGTCTGCCAATCCGACAGCATCTTCTCTCTCTCTGTCTGCCAATCCGACATCATCTTTTCTCTCTCTGACTGCCTATCCGACAGCATCTTTTCTCTCTCTGTCTGCCAATCCGACAGCAACTTTTCTCTCTGTCTGCCAATCCGACAGCATCTTTTCTCCCTCTGTCTGCCAATCCGACAGCATCTTTTCTCTCTCTGTCTGCCAATCTGACAGCATTTTTTCTCTCTCTGTCTGCCAATCCGACAGCTTCATTTCTCTCTCTGTCTGCCAATCCGACAGCATCTTATCTCTCTGTCTGCCAATCCGACAGTATCTTTTCTCTGTCTGCCAATCCAACAGTATCTTTTCTCTCTTTGTCTGCCAATCCGAAAGCATCTTTTCCCTCCCTGTCTTCCAATCCGACAGCATCTTTTCTCTCTGTCTGCCAATCCGACAGCATCTTTCCCCTCTCTGTCTGTCAATCCGACAGCATCTTTTATTTTCCTTTCTGCCAATCCGAAAGCATCTTTTCTCTCCCTGTCCGCCAATCAGACAGCATCTTTTCTCTCCATCTGCCAAACCGAGAGCACCTTTTCTCTCTCTGTCTGCCAATCCGACAGCATCTTTTCTCACCCTGTCTGCCAATCCGACAGCATCTTTTCCCTCCCTGTCTGCCAATCCGACAGCATCTTTTCTCTCTGTCTGCCAATCCGACAGCATCTTTTCTCTCTCTGTCTGCCAATTCGACAGCATCTTTTCTCTCTGTCTGCCAATCCGACAGCATTTTTCTCACCCTGTCTGCCAATCCGACAGCATCTTTTCTCTCTCTGTCTGCCAATCTGACAGCATTTTTCTCCCTCTGTCTGCCAATCCGACTGCATCTTTTCTCTCTCTGTATGCCAATCCGACAGCATAATTTCTCTCTCTATCTGCCAATCCGACAGCATCTTTTCTACCTCTGTCTGCCAATCCGACCGCATCTTTTCTCTCTCTGTCTGACAATCCGACAGCATCTTTTCTCTCCCTGTCTGCCAATCCGACAGCATCTTTTCTCTCTGTCTGCCAATCCGACAGCATCTTCTCTCTCTGTCTGCCAATCCGACAGCAGCTTTACTCTCTCTGTCTGCCAATCCGACAGCATCTTTTCTCTCTCTGTCTGCCTATCCGACAGCATCTTTTCTCTCTCTGTCGGCCAATCCGAAAGCATCTTTTCTCTCTCTGTCTGCCAATCCGACAACATCTTTACTCCCTCTGTCTGCCAATCCGACAGCATCTTTTCTCTCTCTGTCTGCCTATCCGACAGCATCTTTTCTCTCTCTGTCTGCCAATCCGACATCATCTTTTCTCTCACTGTCTGCCAATCCGACAGTATCTTTTCTCCCCCCGTCTGCCAATCCGACAGCATCTTTTCTCTCGCTGTCTGCCAATCCGACAGCATCTTTTCTCACTCCGTCTGCCAATCCGACAGCATCTTTTCTCTCTCTGTCTGCCAATCCGACAGCCTCATTTCTCTCTGTCTGCCAATCCGACAGCATCTTTTCTCTCTCTGTCTGTCAATCCGACAGCATCTTTTCTCTCTCTCTCTGACAATCCGACAGCATCTTTTCTCTCTCTACTGCCAATCCGAAAGCATCATTTCTCTCTGTCTGCCAATCCGACAGCATCTTTTCTCTCTCTGTCTGCCAATCTGACAGCATATTTTCTCACTCTGTCTGCCAATCCGACAGCATCTTTTCTCTCTCTGTCTGCCAATCCGACAGCATCATTTCTCTCTCCCTCTGACAATCCGACAGCATCTTTTCTCTCTCTACTGCCAATCCGACATCATCTTTTCTCTCTCTGTCTGCCAATCCGACAGCATCCTTTCTCTCTGTCTGCCAATCCGACAGCATATTTTCTCACTCTGCCTGCCAATCCGACAGCGTCTTTTCCCTCTCTTTCTGTGAATCCGACAGCATCTTTTCTCTCTCTTTCTGCCAATCCGACAGCATCTTTTCTCTCTCTGTCTGCCAATCCGACAGCATCTTTTCTCTCTGTATGCCAATCCAACAGCATCTTTTCTCTCACTCTCTGCCAATCCGACAGCATCTTTTCTCACTCCGTCTGCCAATCCGACAGCATCTTTAATCTCTGACTACCAATCCGGCAGCATTTTTTCTCTCTCTGTCTGACAATCCGATAGTACCTTATCTCTCTCTGTCTGCCAATTCGACAGCATCTTTTCTCTGTCTGCCAATCCGACAGCATTTTTCTCGCCCTGTCTGCCAATCCGACAGCATCTTTTCTCTGTCTGCCAATCCGACAGCATTTTTCTCTCTCTGTCTGCCAATCCGACTGCATCTTTTCTCTCTGTCTGCCAATCCGACAGCATCATTTCTCTCTCTATCTGCCAATCCGACAGTATCTTTTCTATCTCTGTCTGCCAATCCGACAGCATCTTTTCTCTGTCTGCCAATCCAACATCATCTTTTCACTCTGTCTGCCAATCCGACAGCATCTTTTCTCTCTCCGCCTGCCAAACCGACAGCATCTTTTCTCTCTCTGTCTGCCAATCCGACAGCATCTTTTCTCTGTCTGCCAATTCGACAGCATCTTTTCTCACTCTGTCTGCCAATCCGACAGCAACTTTTCTCTCTCTGTCTGACAATCCGACAGCATCTTTTCTCTCTCTGTCTGCCATACCGACAGCATCTTTTCTCTCTCTGTCTGCCAATCCACAGCATCTTTTCTCTCTCTGTCTGCAAATCCGACAGCATCTTTTCTCTCTCTGTCTGCCAATCGGACAGCATCTTTTCTCACTCTGTCTACCAATCCGACTGCATCTTTTCTCTCTCTGTCTTCCAATTCGACAGCATCTTTTCTCACCCTGTCTGCCAATCCGACAGCATCTTTTCTCCCTCTGTCTGCCAATCCGACAGCATCTTTTCTCTCTCTGTCTGCCAATCCGACAGCATCTTTTCTCTCTGTCTGCCAATCCGACAGTATCTTTTCTCTCTTTGTCTGCCAATCCGAAAGCATCTTTTACCTCCCTGTCTTCCAATCCGACAGCATCTTTTCTCTCTGTCTGCCAATCCGACAGCATCTTTTCCCTCTCTGCCTGTCAATCCGACAGCATCTTTTCTCTCCCTGTCTGCCAATCCGACAGCATCTTTTTTCTCTGTCTGCCAATCCGACAGCATCTTCTCTCTCTGTCTGCCAATCCGACAGCAGCTTTACTCTCTCTGTCTGCCAATCCGACAGCATCTTTTCTCTCTCTGTCTGCCTATCCGACAGCACCTTTTCTCTCTCTGTCGGCCAAGCTGAAAGCATCTTTTCTCTCTCTGTCTGCCAATCCGACAGCATCTTTTCTCTCTCTGTCTGCCAATCCGACAGCATCTTTTCTCTCTCTGTCTGCCTATCCGACAGCATCTTTTCTCTCTCTGTCTGCCAATCCGACAATATCTTTTCTCTCACTGTCTGCCAATCCGACAGCATCTTTTCTCTCGCTGTCTGCCAATCCGACAGCATCTTTTCTCACTCTGTCTGCCAATCCGACAGCATCTTTTCTCTCTCTGTCTGCCAATCCGATAGCCTCATTTCTCTGTCTGCCAATCCGACAGCATCTTTTCTCTCTCTGTCTGTCAATCCGACAGCATCTTTTCTCTCTCTACTGCCAATCCGAAAGCATCATTTCTCTCTGTCTGCAAATCCGACAGCATCTTTTCTCTCTCTGTCTGCCAATCCGACAGCATCTTTTCTCACTCTGTCTGCCAATCCGACAGCATCTTTTCTCTCTCTGTCTGCCAATCCGATACCATCATTTTTCTCTCTCTCTCACAATCCGACAGCATCTTTTCTCTCTCTGTCTGCCAATCCGACAGCATCTTTTCTCTCCGTCTGCCAAACCGACAGCATATTTTCTCACTCTGTCTGCCAATCCGACAGCGTCTTTTCCCTCTCTGTCTGTGAATCCGACAGCATCTTTTCTCTCTCTGTCTGCCAATCCGACAGCATCTTTTCTCTCACTCTCTGCCAATCCGACAGCATCTTTTCTCACTCTGTCTGCCAATCCGACAGCATCTTTAATTTCTGACTACCAATCCGACAGCATTTTTTCTCTCTCTGTCTGATAATCCGATCGTACCTTATCTCTCTCTGTCTGCCAATTCGACAGCATCTTTTCTCTGTCTGCCAATCCGACAGCATTTTTCTCGCCCTGTCTGCCAATCCGACAGCATCTTTTGTCTCTGTCTGCCAATCCGACAACATTTTTCTCTCTCTCTCTGCCATTCCGACAGCATCTTTTCTATCTGTCTTCCAATCCGACAGCATCTTTTCTCTCTGTCTGACAATCCGACAGCATCTTTTCCCTCTGTCTGCCAATCCGACAGCACCTTTTCTCTCTCCGCCTGCCAATCCGACAGCATCTTTTCTCTATGTCTGCCAATCCGAAAGCAGCATTACTCTCTCTCTCTGCCAATCCGACAGCATTTTTTTCTCTGTCTGCCAATCCGACAGCATCTTTTCTCTCTCTGTCTGCCAATCCGACATCATCTTTTCTCTCTCTGTCTGCCAATCCGACAGCATCTTTTCTCTCTCTGTCTGCCAATCCGACAGCATCTTTTCACTCTCTGTCTGCCAAACCGACAGCATCTTCTCTCTCTCTGTCTGCAAATCCGACAGCATCTTTTCTCTCTCTGTCTACCAATCCGACTGCATCATTTCTCTCTCTGTCTACCAATCCGACAGCATCTTTTCTGTCTCTGTCTACCAATTCGACAGCATCTTTTCTCACCCTGTCTGCCAATCCGACAGCATCTTTTCTCCATCTGTCTGCCAATCCGACAGCATATTTTTTCTCTCTGTCACCGAATCCGACAGCATTTTTTCTCTCTCTGTCTGCCAATCCGACAGCATCATTTTTCTCTCTCTCTGACAATCCGACAGCATCTTTTCTCTCTCTGTCTGCCAATCCGACAGCATCTTTTCTCTCTGTCTGCCAATCCGACAGCATATTTTCTCACTCTGTCTGCCAATCCGACAGCGTCTTTTCACTCTCTGTCTGTGAATCTGACAGCATCTTTTCTCTCTCTGTCTGCCAATCCGACAGCATCTTTAATCTCTGACTACCAATCCGACAGCATTTTTTCTCTCTCTGTCTGACAATCCAATAGTACCTTATCTCTCTCTGTCTGCCAATTCGACAGCATCTTTTCTCTGTCTGCCAATCCGACAGCATTTTTCTCGCCCTGTCTGCCAATCCGACAGCATCTTTAGTCTCCGTCTGCCAATCCGACAGCATTTTTCTCTCTCTCTCTGCCAATCCGACAGCATCATTTCTCTCTCTATCTGCCATTCCGACAGCATCTTTTCTATCTGTCTGCCAATCCGACAGCATCTTTTCTCTGTCTGACAATCCGACAGCATCTTTTCCCTCTGTCTGCCAATCCGACAGCATCTTCTCTCTATGTCTGCCAATCCGACAGCATCTTTTCTCTCTCTGTCTGCCAATCCGACATCATCTTTTCTCTCTCTGTCTGCCAATCCGACATCATCTTTTCTCTCTCTGTCTGCCAATCCGACAGCATCTTTTCTCTCTCTCTCTGCCAATCCAACAGAATCTTTTCCCTCTCTGTCTGCCAATCCGACAGCATCTTTTCTCTCTGTCGGCCAATCCAAAAGCATCTTTTCTCTCTCTGTCTGCCAATCCGTCAGCATCTTTTCTCTCTCTGTCTGCCAATCCGACAGCATCTTTTCTCACTCTGTCTGCCAATCCGACAGCATCTTTTCTCTCTGTCTGCCAATCCGACAGCATCTTTTCTCTCTGTCTACCAATTCGACAGCATCTTTTCTCACCCTGTCTGCCAATCCGACAGCATCTTTTCTCTCTCTGTCTGCCAATCCGACAGCATCTTTTCTCACTCTGTCTGCCAATCCGACAGCATCTTCTCTCTCTGTCTGCAAATCCGACAGCATCTTTTCTCTCTCTGTCTACCAATCCGACTGCATCTTTTCTCTCTCTGTCTACCAATTCGACAGCATCTTTTCTCACCCTGTCTGCCAATCCGACAGCATCTTTTCTCTCTCTGTCTGCCAATCTGACAGCATTTTTTCTCTCTCTGTCTGCCAATCCGACAGCATCTTTTCTCTCTCTGTCTGCCAATCCGACAGCATCTTTTCTCTGTCTGCCAATCCAACAGTATCTTTTCTCTCTTTGTCTGCCAATCCGAAAGCATCTTTTCCCTCCCTGTCTTCCAATCCGACAGCATCTTTTCTCTCTGTCTGCCAATCCGACAGTATCTTTTCTCTGTCTGCCAATCCAAAAGTATCTTATCTCTCTTTGTCTGCCAAACCGAAAGTATCTTTTCCCTCCCTGTCTTCCAATCCGACAGCATCTTTTCTCTCTGTCCGCCAATCCGACAGCATCTTTTCCCTCTCTGCCTGTCAATCCGACAGCATATTTTATTTTCCTTTCTGCCAATTCGACAGCATCTTTTCTCTCCCTGTCCGCCAATCAGACAGCATCTTTTCTCTCCGTCTGCCAAACCGAGAGTATCTTTTCTCTCTCTGTCTGCCAATCCGACAGCATCTTTTCTCACCCTGTCTGCCAATCCGACAGCATCTTTTCCCTCCCTGTCTGCCAATCCGACAGCATCTTTTCTCTGTCTGCCAATCCGACAGCATCTTTTCTCTCTCTGTCTGCCAATTCGACAGCATCTTTTCTCTCTGTCTGCCAATCCGACAGCATTTTTCTCACCCTGTCTGCCAATCCGACAGCATCTTTTCTCTCTCGGTCTGCCAATCCGACAGCATTTTTCTCCCTCTGTCTGCCAATCCGACTGCATCTTTTCTCTCTCTGTATGCCAATCCGACAGCATCATTTCTCTCTCTATCTGCCAATCCGACAGCATCTTTTCTACCTCTGTATGCCAATTCGACCGCATCTTTTCTCTCTCTGTCTGACAATCCGACAGCATCTTTTCTCTCCCTGTCTGCCAATCCGAAAGCATCTTCTCTCTCTGTCTGCCAATCCGACAGCAGCTTTACTCTCTCTGTCTGCCAATCCGACAGCATCTTTTCTCTCTGTCTACCAATTCGACAGCATCTTTTCTCACCCTGTCTGCCAATCCGACAGCATCTTTTCTCTCTCTGTCTGCCAATCCGACAGCATATTTTCTCACTCTGTCTGCCAATCCGACAGCATCTTCTCTCTCTGTCTGCAAATCCGACAGCATCTTTTCTCTCACTGTCTACCAATCCGACTGCATCTTTTCTCTCTCTGTCTACCAATTCGACAGCATCTTTTCTCACCCTGTCTGCCAATCCGACAGCATCTTTTCTCTCTCTGTCTGCCAATCTGACAGCATTTTTTCTCTCTCTGTCTGCCAATCCGACAGCATCTTTTCTCTCTCTGTCTGCCAAACCGACAGAATCTTTTCTCTGTCTGCCAATCCAACAGTATCTTTTCTCTCTTTGTCTGCCAATCCGAAAGCATCTTTTCCCTCCCTGTCTTCCAATCCGACAGCATCTTTTCTCTCTGTCTGCCAATCCGACAGTATCTTTTCTCTGTCTGCCAATCCAACAGTATCTTTTCTCTCTTTGTCTGCCAATCCGAAAGCATCTTTTCCCTCCCTGTCTTCCAATCCGACAGCATCTTTTCTCTCTGTCCGCCAATCCGACAGCATCTTTTCCCTCTCTGCCTGTCAATCCGACAGCATCTTTTATTTTCCTTTCTGCCAATCCGGCAGCATCTTTTCTCACCCTGTCTGCCAATCCGACAGCATCTTTTCCCTCCCTGTCTGCCAATCCGACAGCATCTTTTCTCTGTTTGCCAATCCGACAGCATCTTTTCTCTCTCTGTCTGCCAATTCGACAGCATCTTTTCTCTCTGTCTGCCAATCCGACAGCATTTTTCTCACCCTGTCTGCCAATCCGACAGCATCTTTTCTCTCTCGGTCTGCCAATCCGACAGCATTTTTCTCCCTCTGTCTGCCAATCCGACTGCATCTTTTCTCTCTCTGTATGCCAATCCGACAGCATCATTTCTCTCTCTATCTGCCAATCCGACAGCATCTTTTCTACCTCTGTTTGCCAATTCGACCGCATCTTTTCTCTCTCTGTCTGACAATCCGACAGCATCTTTTCTCTCCCTGTCTGCCAATCCGAAAGCATCTTCTCTCTCTGTCTGCCAATCCGACAGCAGCTTTACTCTCTCTGTCTGCCAATCCGACAGCATCTTTTCTCTCTCTGTCTGCCTATCCGACAGCATCTTTTCTCTCTCTGTCGGCCAATCCGAAAGCATCTTTTCTCTCTCTGTCTGCCAATCCGACAGCATCTTTTCTCTCTCTGTCTGCCAATCCGACAGCATCTTTTCTCTCTCTGTCTGCCTATCCGACAGCATCTTTTCTCTCTCTGTCTGCCAATCCGACATCATCTTTTCTCTCACTGTCTGCCAATCCGACAGTATCTTTTCTCCCCGTCTGCCAATCCGACAGCATCTTTTCTCTCGCTGTCTGCCAATCCGACAGCATCTTTTCTCACTCTGTCTGCCAATCCGACAGCATCTTTTCTCTCTCTATCTGCCAATCCGATAGCCTCATTTCTCTCTGTCTGCCAATCCGACAGCATCTTTTCTCTCTCTCTCTGTCAATCCGACAGCATCTTTTCTCTCTCTCTCTGACAATCCGACAGCATCTTTTCTCTCTCTACTGCCAATCCGAAAGCATCATTTCTCTCTGTCTGCAAATCCGACAGCATCTTTTCTCTCTCCGTCTGCCAATCCGACAGCATCTTTTCTCACTCTGTCTGCCAATCCGACAGCATCTTTTCTCTCTCTGTCTGCCAAACCGACAGCATCATATTTCTCTCTCTCTGACAATCCGACAGCATCTTTTCTCTCTCTGTCTGCCAATCCGACAGCATCTTTTCTCTCCGTCTGCCAATCCGACAGCATATTTTCTCACTCTGTCTGCCAATCCGACAGCATCTTTAATTTCTGACTACCAATCCGACAGCATTTTTTCTCTCTCTGTCTGACAATCCGATAGTACCTTATCTCTCTCTGTCTGCCAATTCGACAGCATCTTTTCTCTGTCTGCCAATCCGACAGCATTTTTCTCGCCCTGTCTGCCAATCCGACAGCATCTTTTGTCTCTGTCTGCCAATCCGATAGCCTCATTTCTCTCTGTCTGTCAATCCGACAGCATCTTTTCTCTCTCTCTCTCTGACAATCCGACAGCATCTTTTCTGTACTGACTGCACCAGCTGTGAAAGAAAAAGCGCGCGAAAGGTGAGCTTTTAAACTCACCAGTTACTCGCCTCCTGCTCTCCCGACTGCACTAGCTCTCTCCTGGAACCTGGATTGGTCGGTGCCTCTGACTGCTCCCTCTCAAGCCTTTAAGCTCTCCCGCCTCGGGCTGCTCCCGCGCAGGTCCGCTGCTTCTCCGGTCTCGGGGCTGTGGGCCTCTCTGCTCTGCTGCTGATTTGGTCCCGCCTCTGCTGAACCCGCCGGTTTTAAGTGCCGCCGGTCGCGCTGCTGCTCTCCCACAGCTCCAAGCTGTCTCTCTCTCTCTCTCTCTCTCTCACACTCCCACTCTCTCTCTCTCTCACACACTCTCTCTCTTCACACACACACTCTCTCTCTCAAACTCCCAGTCTCTCTCTCTCTCTCTCACTCCCAGTCTCCCTCTCTCTCTCTCACACTCCCACTCCCAGTCTCTCTCTCTCTCTCACACTCCCAGTCTATCTCTCTCTCTCACATTCCCAGAGACTCTCTCTCTCTGACTCCCAATCTCTCTCTCTCTCTCTCAAACTCCCAGTCTCTCTCTCTCTCACACACTCCCAATCTCTTTCTCTCTTACATTCCCAGTTTCTCTCTCTCTATCTCTCTCTCACTCCCAGTCTCTCTCTCTCTCTCTCTCACTCCCAGTCTCTCTCTCTCTCTCTCACTGCCGCCTCCTGTCCTGGAACCTTTTCCACCTCGGTTAGGCTCCTGAAATAAAATAAATTGAACCTAGCTTTTCAACTTCCCCTAACCCCTAAAAGGTTAGAGGAGGTGGAAGGGTGGGAGACACTACACTGTAGTGTTTCGGGTTTAGCAACAGCTCCACTTATATACGAGTTACTGGCCTCCTGCTCTCCTGACTGCACCAGCTGTGAAAGAAAAAGCGCGCGAAAGGTGAGCTTTTAAACTCACCAGTTACTCGCCTCCTGCTCTCCCGACTGCACTAGCTCTCTCCTGGAACCTGGATTGGTCGGTGCCTCTGACTGCTCCCTCTCAAGCCTTGAAGCTCTCCCGCCTCGGGCTGCTCCCGCGCAGGTCCGCTGCTTCTCCGGTCTCGGGGCTGTGGGCCTCTCTGCTCTGCTGCTGATTTGGTCCCGCCTCTGCTGAACCCGCCGGTTTTAAGTGCCGCCGGTCGCGCTGCTGCTCTCCCACAGCTCCAAGCTGTCTCTCTCTCTCTCTCTCTCTCTCACACTCCCACTCTCTCTCTCTCTCACACACTCTCTCTCTTCACACACACACTCTCTCTCTCAAACTCCCAGTCTCTCTCTCTCTCTCTCACTCCCAGTCTCCCTCTCTCTCTCTCACACTCCCACTCCCAGTCTCTCTCTCTCTCTCACACTCCCAGTCTATCTCTCTCTCTCACATTCCCAGAGACTCTCTCTCTCTGACTCCCAATCTCTCTCTCTCTCTCTCAAACTCCCAGTCTCTCTCTCTCTCACACACTCCCAATCTCTTTCTCTCTTACATTCCCAGTTTCTCTCTCTCTATCTCTCTCTCACTCCCAGTCTCTCTCTCTCTCTCTCTCACTCCCAGTCTCTCTCTCTCTCTCTCACTGCCGCCTCCTGTCCTGGAACCTTTTCCACCTCGGTTAGGCTCCTGAAATAAAATAAATTGAACCTAGCTTTTCAACTTCCCCTAACCCCTAAAAGGTTAGAGGAGGTGGAAGGGTGGGAGACACTACACTGTAGTGTTTCGGGTTTAGCAACAGCTCCACTTATATACGAGTTACTGGCCTCCTGCTCTCCTGACTGCACCAGCTGTGAAAGAAAAAGCGCGCGAAAGGTGAGCTTTTAAACTCACCAGTTACTCGCCTCCTGCTCTCCCGACTGCACTAGCTCTCTCCTGGAACCTGGATTGGTCGGTGCCTCTGACTGCTCCCTCTCAAGCCTTGAAGCTCTCCCGCCTCGGGCTGCTCCCGCGCAGGTCCGCTGCTTCTCCGGTCTCGGGGCTGTGGGCCTCTCTGCTCTGCTGCTGATTTGGTCCCGCCTCTGCTGAACCCGCCGGTTTTAAGTGCCGCCGGTCGCGCTGCTGCTCTCCCACAGCTCCAAGCTGTCTCTCTCTCTCTCTCTCTCTCTCACACTCCCACTCTCTCTCTCTCTCACACACTCTCTCTCTTCACACACACACTCTCTCTCTCAAACTCCCAGTCTCTCTCTCTCTCTCTCACTCCCAGTCTCCCTCTCTCTCTCTCACACTCCCACTCCCAGTCTCTCTCTCTCTCTCACACTCCCAGTCTATCTCTCTCTCTCACATTCCCAGAGACTCTCTCTCTCTGACTCCCAATCTCTCTCTCTCTCTCTCAAACTCCCAGTCTCTCTCTCTCTCACACACTCCCAATCTCTTTCTCTCTTACATTCCCAGTTTCTCTCTCTCTATCTCTCTCTCACTCCCAGTCTCTCTCTCTCTCTCTCTCACTCCCAGTCTCTCTCTCTCTCTCTCACTGCCGCCTCCTGTCCTGGAACCTTTTCCACCTCGGTTAGGCTCCTGAAATAAAATAAATTGAACCTAGCTTTTCAACTTCCCCTAACCCCTAAAAGGTTAGAGGAGGTGGAAGGGTGGGAGACACTACACTGTAGTGTTTCGGGTTTAGCAACAGCTTCACTTATATAAGAGTTACTGGCTTCCTGCTCTCCTGACTGCACCAGCTGTGAAAGAAAAAGCGCGCGAAAGGTGAGCTTTTAAACTCACCAGTTACTGGCCTCCTGCTCTCCCGACTGCACTAGCTCTCTCCTGGAGCCTGGATTGGTCGGTGCCTCTGACTGCTCCCTCTCAAGCCTTTAAGCTCTCCCGCCTCGGGCTGCTCCCGCGCAGGTCCGCTGCTTCTCCGGTCTCGGTGCTGTGGGCCTCTCTGCTCTGCTGTTGATTTGGTCCCGCCTCTGCTGAACCCGCCGGTTTTAAGTGCCGCCGGTCGCGCTGCTGCTCTCCCACAGGTCCAAGCTGTCTCTCTCTCTCTCTCTCTCACACTCCCACTCTCTCTCTCTCTCTCTCACACACTCTCTCTCTTCACACACACACTCTCTCTCTCAAACTCCCAGTCTCTCTCTCTCTCTCTCACACTCCCACTCCCAGTCTCTCTCTCTCTCTCTCACACTCCCACTCCCAGTCTCTCTCTCTCTCTTTCACTCCCAGTCTCTCTCTCTCTCACACACTCCCAGTCTCTTTCTCTCTTACATTCCCAGTTTCTCTCTCTCTATCTCTCTCACACTCCCACTCTCTCTCTCACACACTCCCACTCTCTCTATCTCCCACTCCCACTCTCACTCTCTCTCTCACACTCCCACTCTCTCTCTCAGTCTCTCACACTCCCACTCTCTCTCTCTGTCTCTCACACTCCCTCTCTCTCTCTCTCTCTCACACACTCGCTCTCTCAAACTCCCAGTCTCTCTCTCTCTCTCTCACTGCCGCCTCCTGTCCTGGAACCTTTTCCACCTAGGTTAGGCTCCTGAAATAAAATAAATTGAACCTACCTTTTCAACTTCCCCTAACCCCTAAAAGGTTAGAGGAGGTGGAAGGGTGGGAGACACTACACTGTAGTGTTTCGGGTTTAGCAACAGCTCCACTTATATAAGAGTTACTGCCTCCTGCTCTCCTGACTGCACCAGCTGTGAAAGAAAAAGCGCGCGAAAGGTGAGCTTTTAAACTCACCAGTTACTGGCCTCCTGCTCTCCCGACTGCACTAGCTCTCTCCTGGAGCCTGGATTGGTCGGTGCCTCTGACTGCTCCCTCTCAAGCCTTTAAGCTCTCCCGCCTCGGGCTGCTCCCGCGCAGGTCCGCTGCTTCTCCGGTCTCGGTGCTGTGGGCCTCTCTGCTCTGCTGTTGATTTGGTCCCGCTCTGCTGAACCCGCCGGTTTTAAGTGCCGCCGGTCGCGCTGCTGCTCTCCCACAGGTCCAAGCTGTCTCTCTCTCTCTCTCTCTCACACTCCCACTCTCTCTCTCTCTCTCTCACACACTCTCTCTCTTCACACACACACTCTCTCTCTCAAACTCCCAGTCTCTCTCTCTCTCTCTCACACTCCCACTCCCAGTCTCTCTCTCTCTCTCTCACACTCCCACTCCCAGTCTCTCTCTCTCTCTTTCACTCCCAGTCTCTCTCTCTCTCATACACTCCCAGTCTCTTTCTCTCTTACATTCCCAGTTTCTCTCTCTCTATCTCTCTCACACTCCCACTCTCTCTCTCACACACTCCCACTCTCTCTATCTCCCACTCCCACTCTCACTCTCTCTCACTCACACTCCCCACTCTCTCTCTCAGTCTCTCACACTCCACTCTCTCTCTCTGTCTCTCACACTCCCTCTCTCTCTCTCTCTCTCACACACTCGCTCTCTCAAACTCCCAGTCTCTCTCTCTCTCTCTCACTGCCGCCTCCTGTCCTGGAACCTTTTCCACCTAGGTTAGGCTCCTGAAATAAAATAAATTGAACCTACCTTTTCAACTTCCCCTAACCCCTAAAAGGTTAGAGGAGGTGGAAGGGTGGGAGACACTACACTGTAGTGTTTCGGGTTTAGCAACAGCTCCACTTATATAAGAGTTACTGGCCTCCTGCTCTCCTGACTGCACCAGCTGTGAGAGAAAAAGCGCGCGAAAGGTGAGCTTTTAAACTCACCAGTTACTGGCCTCCTGCTCTCCCGACTGCACTAGCTCTCTCCTGGAGCCTGGATTGGTCGGTGCCTCTGACTGCTCCCTCTCAAGCCTTTAAGCTCTCCCGCCTCGGGCTGCTCCCGCGCAGGTCCGCTGCTTCTCCGGTCTCGGTGCTGTGGGCCTCTCTGCTCTGCTGTTGATTTGGTCCCGCCTCTGCTGAACCCGCCGGTTTAAGTGCCGCCGGTCGCGCTGCTGCTCTCCCACAGGTCCAAGCTGTCTCTCTCTCTCTCTCTCTCACACTCCCACTCTCTCTCTCTCTCTCTCACACACTCTCTCTCTTCACACACACACTCTCTCTCTCAAACTCCCAGTCTCTCTCTCTCTCTCTCACACTCCCACTCCCAGTCTCTCTCTCTCTCTCTCACACTCCCACTCCCAGTCTCTCTCTCTCTCTTTCACTTCCCAGTCTCTCTCTCTCTCATACACTCCCAGTCTCTTTCTCTCTTACATTCCCAGTTTTCTCTCTCTCTATCTCTCTCACACTCCCACTCTCTCTCTCACACACTCCCACTCTCTCTATCTCCCACTCCCACTCTCACTCTCTCTCTCACACTCCCACTCTCTCTCTCAGTCTCTCACACTCCCACTCTCTCTCTCTGTCTCTCACACTCCCTCTCTCTCTCTCTCTCTCACACACTCGCTCTCTCAAACTCCCAGTCTCTCTCTCTCTCTCTCACTGCCGCCTCCTGTCCTGGAACCTTTTCCACCTAGTTAGGCTCCTGAAATAAAATAAATTGAACCCTACCTTTTCAACTTCCCCTAACCCCTAAAAGGTTAGAGGAGGTGGAAGGGTGGGAGACACTACACTGTAGTGTTTCGGGTTTAGCAACAGCTCCACTTATATAAGAGTTACTGGCCTCCTGCTCTCCTGACTGCACCAGCTGTGAGAGAAAAAGCCCGCGAAAGGTGAGCTTTTAAACTCACCAGTTACTGGCCTCCTGCTCTCCCGACTGCACTAGCTCCTCTCCTGGAACCTGGATTGGTCGGTGCCTCTGACTGCTCCCTCTCAAGCCTTGAAGCTCTCCCGCCTCGGGCTGCTCCCGCGCAGGTCCGCTGCTTCTCTGGTCTCGGGGCTGTGGGCCTCTCTGCTCTGCTGCTGATTTGGTCCCGCCTCTGCTGAACCCGCCGGTTTTAAGTGCCGCCGGTCGAGCTGCTGCTCTCCCACAGGTCCAAGCTGTCTCTCTCTCTCTCTCTCTCACACTCCCACTCTCTCTCTCTCTCACACACTCTCTCTCTTCACAATCACACTCTCTCTCTCAAACTCCCAGTCTCTCTCTCTCTCTCTCACTCCCAGTCTCCCTCTCTCTCTCTCTCTCTCTCTCTCACACTCCCTCTCCCAGTCTCTCTCTCTCTCTCACTCCCAGTCTCTCTCTCTCTCTCACATTCCCAGACTCTCTCTCTCTCTCTGACTCCCAATCTCTCTCTCTCTCTCTTTCACTCCCAGTCTCTCTCTCTCTCACACACTCCCAGTCTCTTTCTCTCTTACATTCCCAGTTTCTCTCTCTCTGTCTCTCTCTCACTCCCAGTCTCTCTCTCTCTCTCTCACTCCCAGTCTCGCTCCCTCTCACACACTCCCAGTCTCTCTCTCTCTCACACACTCCCAGTCACTCTTTCTCTCTCTCTCTCTCTCTCTCACTCCCAGTCTCTCTCTCTCTCACACACTCCCACTCTCTCTCTCTCTCTCTCTCTCACACACACACTCCCACTCTCTCTCTCTCTCTCTCTCACACACTTCCACTCTCTCTCTCTCTCACACTCCCAGTCTCTCTCTCTCTCACTCCCAGTCTCTCTCTCTCTCTCACACTCCCAGTCTCTCTCTCTCTCTCACAAAATCCCAGTCTCTCTC
>NW_028225184.1:23407966-23410466 GCF_052327205.1 Somniosus microcephalus
TCCCTCTCACACACTCCCAGTCTCTCTCTCTCTCACACACTCCCAGTCACTCTTTCTCTCTCTCTCTCTCTCTCTCACTCCCAGTCTCTCTCTCTCTCACACACTCCCACTCTCTCTCTCTCTCTCTCTCTCACACACACACTCCCACTCTCTCTCTCTCTCTCTCTCACACACTTCCACTCTCTCTCTCTCTCACACTCCCAGTCTCTCTCTCTCTCACTCCCAGTCTCTCTCTCTCTCTCACACTCCCAGTCTCTCTCTCTCTCTCACAAAATCCCAGTCTCTCTCTCTCTCTCACACACACACTCCAACTCTCTCTTTCTCTCACACACACACTCCCACTCTCTCTCTCTCTATCTCTCACACACGCTCTCTCTCTCTCACACACGCTCTCTCTCTCTCACACACTCGCTCTCTCTCAAACTCCCAGTCTCTCTCTCTCTCTCTCACTGCCGCCTCCTGTCCTGGAACCTTTTCCACCAAGGTTAGGCTCCTGAAATAAAATAAATTGAACCTACCTTTTCAACTTCCCCTAACCCCTAAAAGGTTAGAGGAGGTGGAAGGGTGGGAGACACTACACTGTAGTGTTTCGGGTTTAGCAACAGCTCCACTTATATAAGAGTTACTCGCTTCCTGCTCTCCTGACTGCACCAGCTGTGAAAGAAAAAGCGCGCGAAAGGTGAGCTTTTAAACTCACCAGTTACTCGCCTCCTGCTCTCCCGACTGCACTAGCTCTCTCCTGGAACCTGGATTGGTCGGTGCCTCTGACTGCTCCCTCTCAAGCCTTGAAGCTCTCCCGCCTCGGGCTGCTCCCGCGCAGGTCCGCTGCTTCTCCGGTCTCGGGGCTGTGGGCCTCTCTGCTCTGCTGTTGATTTGGTCCCGCCTCTGCTGAACCCGCCGGTTTGAAGTGCCGCCGGTCGCGCTGCTGCTCTCCCACAGCTCCAAGCTGTCTCTCTCTCTCTCTCTCTCACACTCCCACTCTCTCTCTCTCTCACACACACTCTCTCTCTTCACACACACACTCTCTCTCTCAAACTCCCAGTCTCTCTCTCTCTCTCTCACTCCCAGTCTCCCTCTCTCTCTCTCTCTCTCTCTCTCACACTCCCTCTCCCAGTCTCTCTCTCTCTCTCACTCCCAGTCTCTCTCTCTCTCTCACATTCCCAGACTCTCTCTCTCTCTCTGACTCCCAATCTCTCTCTCTCTCTCTTTCACTCCCAGTCTCTCTCTCTCTCACACACTCCCAGTCTCTTTCTCTCTTACATTCCCAGTTTCTCTCTCTCTGTCTCTCTCTCACTCCCAGTCTCTCTCTCTCTCTCTCACTCCCAGTCTCGCTCCCTCTCACACACTCCCAGTCTCTCTCTCTCTCACACACTCCCAGTCACTCTTTCTCTCTCTCTCTCTCTCTCTCACTCCCAGTCTCTCTCTCTCTCACACACTCCCACTCTCTCTCTCTCTCTCTCTCTCACACACACACTCCCACTCTCTCTCTCTCTCTCTCTCACACACTTCCACTCTCTCTCTCTCTCACACTCCCAGTCTCTCTCTCTCTCACTCCCAGTCTCTCTCTCTCTCTCACACTCCCAGTCTCTCTCTCTCTCTCACAAAATCCCAGTCTCTCTCTCTCTCTCACACACACACTCCAACTCTCTCTTTCTCTCACACACACACTCCCACTCTCTCTCTCTCTATCTCTCACACACGCTCTCTCTCTCTCACACACGCTCTCTCTCTCTCACACACTCGCTCTCTCTCAAACTCCCAGTCTCTCTCTCTCTCTCTCACTGCCGCCTCCTGTCCTGGAACCTTTTCCACCAAGGTTAGGCTCCTGAAACAAAATAAATTGAACCTACCTTTTCAACTTCCCCTAACCCCTAAAAGGTTAGAGGAGGTGGAAGGGTGGGAGACACTACACTGTAGTGTTTCGGGTTTAGCAACAGCTCCACTTATATACGAGTTACTGGCCTCCTGCTCTCCTGACTGCACCAGCTGTGAGAGAAAAAGCCCGCGAAAGGTGAGCTTTTAAACTCACCAGTTACTGGCCTCCTGCTCTCCCGACTGCACTAGCTCTCTCCTGGAACCTGGATTGGTCGGTGCCTCTGACTGCTCCCTCTCAAGCCTTGAAGCTCTCCCGCCTCGGGCTGCTCCCGCGCAGGTCCGCTGCTTCTCTGGTCTCGGGGCTGTGGGCCTCTCTGCTCTGCTGCTGATTTGGTCCCGCCTCTGCTGAACCCGCCGGTTTTAAGTGCCGCCGGTCGCGCTGCTGCTCTCCCACAGGTCCAAGCTGTCTCTCTCTCTCTCTCTCTCACACTCCCACTCTCCCTCTCTCTCACACACTCTCTCTCTTCACACACACACTCTCTCTCTCAAACTCCCAGTCTCTCTCTCTCTCTCTCACTCCCAGTCTCCCTCTCTCTCTCTCTCTCTCTCTCTCACACTCCCACTCCGAGTCTCTCTCTCTCTCTCACACTCCCAGTCTCTCTCACATTCCCAGACTCTCTCTCTC
>NW_028225184.1:23415466-23417966 GCF_052327205.1 Somniosus microcephalus
CTCCCAGTCTCTCTCTCTCTCACACACTCCCAGTCTCTTTCTCTCTTACATTCCCAGTTGCTCTCTCTCTATCTCTCTCTCACTCCCACTCTCTCTCTCTCTCTCACACACTCCCACTCTCTCTCTCTCTCTCTCACACACTTCCACTCTCTCTCTCTCTCACACTCCCAGTCTCTCTCTCTCACACTCCCAGTCTCTCTCTCTCACACACACTCTCTCTCTCTCTCTCACACACACTCCCAGTCTCTCTCTCTCTCACACTCTCCCGCTCTCTGTCTCTCTCTCACACACACTCCCACTCTCTCTCTCTCTCTCACACACTCTCGATCTTTCTCTCTCACACTCCCACTCTCTCTCTCACACACTCCCACTCTCTCTATCTCCCACTCCCACTCTCACTCTCTCTCTCACACTCCCACTCTCTCTCTCAGTCTCTCACACTCCCACTCTCTCTCTCTCTCTCTCACACTCCCTCTCTATCTCTCACACACGCTCTCTCTCTCTCACACACTCGCTCTCTCAAACTCCCAGTCTCTCTCTCTCTCTCTCACTGCCGCCTCCTGTCCTGGAACCTTTTCCACCTAGGTTAGGCTCCTGAAATAAAATAAATTGAACCTACCTTTCCAACTTCCCCTAACCCCTAAAAGGTTAGAGGAGGTGGAAGGGTGGGAGACACTACACTGTAGTGTTTCGGGTTTAGCAACAGCTCCACTTATATAAGAGTTACTGGCCTCCTGCTCTCCTGACTGCACCAGCTGTGAGAGAAAAAGCCCGCGAAAGGTGAGCTTTTAAACTCACCAGTTACTGGCCTCCTGCTCTCCCGACTGCACTAGCTCTCTCCTGGTACCTGGATTGGTCGGTGCCTCTGACTGCTCCCTCTCAAGCCTTGAAGCTCTCCCGCCTCGGGCTGCTCCCGCGCAGGTCCGCTGCTTCTCCGGTCTCGGGGCTGTGGGCCTCTCTGCTCTGCTGCTGATTTGGTCCCGCCTCTGCTGAACCCGCCGGTTTTAAGTGCCGCCGGTCGCGCTGCTGCTCTCCCACAGCTCCAAGCTGTCTCTCTCTCTCTCTCTCTCTCTCACACTCCCACTCTCTCTCTCTCTCACACACTCTCTCTCTTCACACACACACTCTCTCTCTCAAACTCCCAGTCTCTCTCTCTCTCTCTCACTCCCAGTCTCCCTCTCTCTCTCTCACACTCCCACTCCCAGTCTCTCTCTCTCTCTCACACTCCCAGTCTATCTCTCTCTCTCACATTCCCAGAGACTCTCTCTCTCTGACTCCCAATCTCTCTCTCTCTCTCTCAAACTCCCAGTCTCTCTCTCTCTCACACACTCCCAATCTCTTTCTCTCTTACATTCCCAGTTTCTCTCTCTCTATCTCTCTCTCACTCCCAGTCTCTCTCTCTCTCTCTCTCACTCCCAGTCTCTCTCTCTCTCTCTCACTCCCAGTCTCCCTCTCTCTCTCTCTCTCTCTCACACTCCCACTCCCAGTCTCTCTCTCTCTCTCACACTCCCAGTCTCTCTCTCAAACTCCCAGTCTCTCTCTCTCTCTCACACTTCCACTCCCAGTCTCTCTCTCTCTCTCACACTCCCAGTCTCTCTCTCTCTCTCACATTCCGAGACTCTCTCTCTCTCTGACTCCCAATCTCTCTCTCTCTCTCTTTCACTCCCAGTCTCTCTCTCTCTCACACACTCCCAGTCTCTTTCTCTCTTACATTCCCAGTATCTCTCTCTATCTCTCTCTCACTCCCAGTCTCTCTCTCTCTCTCTCACTCCCAGTCTCGCTCCCTCTCACACACTCCCAGTCTCTCTCTCTCTCACACACTCCCAGTCACTCTTTCTCTCTCTCTCTCTCTCTCACTCCCACTCTCTCTACCTCTCTCTCTCCCTCTCACACACACACACTCCCACTCTCTCTCTCTCTCTCTCTCACACACTCCCACTCTCTCTCTCTCTCTCTCACACACTTCCACTCTCTCTCTCTCTCTCACACTCCCAGTCTCTCTCTCTCTCACGCACACTCCCAGTCTCTCTCACTCTCTCTCACACACACTCACAATCTCTCTCTCTCTCTCTCACACACTCCCACTCTCTCTCTCTCTCACACACTTCCACTCTCTCTCTCTCTCGCACTTCCAGTCTCTCTCTCTCTCTCACACTCCCAGTCTCTCTCTCTCTCTCACACTCCCAGTCTCTCCCTCTCTCTCACAAAATCCCAGTCTCTCTCTCTCTCACACACTCCCAGTCTCTCTCTCTCTCTCACACACACACTCCAACTCTCTCTCTCTCTCACACACTCTCTCTCTTCACACACACACTCTCTCTCTCAAACTCCCAGTCTCTCTCTCTCTCTCTCACTCCCAGTCTCTCTCTCTCTCTCACACTCCCAGTCTCTCTCTCTCTCTCACATTCCCAGACTCTCTCTCTCTCTGACTCCCAATCTCTCTCTCTCTCACTTTCACTCCCAGTCTCTCTCTCTCTCACACACTCCCAGTCTCTTTCTC